>NC_142213.1:2190000-2520000 GCF_049639895.1 Pseudopodoces humilis
CATGCAGACATTTCTGCTTGGGAAGTCTTGGATGTCTCCCACGGGTGTTGGAGGGTAAAATAAGCCAACCTGACCCTGGGTTCTGCTCCTTGGCTGCTTCCAGCCATGGCAGTCATGGGGTGGATGCTCTCCCAGCTCCTGGAGAGCAGCCTGGGGCATCTCCTCTCCTTGTCAAGGTGAAGAATTCCCAGGCAGGACTGTCAGCTGAGGTGGAGGGGGGACAAAACTTCACAGAACCATGGAATTTTAGGTTTAGGTCGGAAGGGACTTTAAAGCTCATCCAGTTCCACCCCCTGGCATGGGCAGGAACACCTTCCACTACCCCAGGCTGCTTCATCCTGTCCACCCTGGCCTGGAACATCTCCAGGTGCCAGGAAGGTGTGTGCTCCCAGGCTTTCCACCTCCCATGCTCCAAACCCTGGGTCCACAGCAGGATAAACACAAACAGATAAAGACCAGGCCGCCATGAGAAGTCCCAGCCAAGGAGAACCGGTGAGGGGGAGGCACCAAAACCCTCCCCGTGGTGTCTTGTCAAAACCGGGGAGCTGGGAGCTGTTTCTTCCATGTCACTTGCAATTCCTGAAGTCTGGCTTAATTATAATAATCACCCTGGGTACACAGTAAATTAGGGATGCTCCTGGGTTTCTGCTGAGCTCAAGCGCTGTGTCACAGGCACTTTGTTCCCTCCGTGTGGGGACAGAGGGGACAATGAGCACTTTCACACTAATTAGCATCGTTTGAGCTCTCCTGATGAGGATGCTCAGTGGCAGGAGTGACTCACCCATCTCCCTCAGTCCTGCCTGGCTCCAGAGCACTGAAAACCACTCAGCTGAGGCTTTGGACTCTTTTCCAGGGGTGCCCTTGAGCATCAGCGCTCAGGTGTGGGCAGGCTGTGCCAGGGATGCTGCATTTCCCACCCCAGCGGTATTTCCCTGGGATCACACAGTTTGGCATCTCCAGAGGGGGAGGATGTGGTTCTTACTGGTGTTTGCTCTTCTGGGGGATCAGAGCAGGACTGCAGGCCCTGGGGTGCTGGGTCAGCAGTTCCTGCCTCCCTGTCCCTGGGGATGCTCTGAGGCACAGAACAGGGCTCTGCTCAGGGTTGGGGTGATGCTGGGGCAGGGAGGATAAGCAGGACCCGGGATTCTGTGCTGCTGTGGGGGTTTCCAGCCTCCTCTCTCCAGCAGGGGCTGTTCCTCCCTCAAATCCTCAGCGAGAGCCCTCTGGGTTAGTGCAGGCAGTGCCAGGGCCCCTTTGGGAGGGCTGAGGTGCCCTGGCACAGGCTGGCAAGGGCAGAGCTGGAGGGTTTGGTGGCCTCCTCTCCAAACTCCTTTGCTTCTCTTTGTGTCAGAGACCCCCCCGGCTGTTGAGAACACCCCAAAACTGCCCCCCAGCCATGTAACATCCCCCCAGGGGGCTCAGCCTTGCCCTGTTCCCCATCTGGAGTTTTTCTCCACTCCACATCCCAGCACTGCCCTCTGAGTGGGCAGCAATTCCCCCGAGCTTTGCCCTTGTCCTGTCGCTGCTCCCACCCAGTTCCTCCTCCCCACTGGAGCTTTCCCCCCTCTGATCTCACCTGACACTTTTTTTCCCCCCCGGAGTGGCTCACCTGGGGAAGAGCAGAGCAGATAATTCACAATCCTCAGGGGGCTGAGTGGTGGGGAGGCCTAAAAACCAGCTCAAGGTGAGGAAATGGGCTGAAGAATCCCCCTTTGATGGGGATCCTATTTAATTTTCTTTAATACTCCAGATATCAGGGTGCAGAGGGGCTTGGACAAGGAGTTTTGGGCTGGAGAATCCCCTTTTGATGGGAACCCCACCTTGTTTTAGTTAATATTTGGGATATCTGCATGTGCCAGGCTGATTTGGGCTGGAGAATTCCTCTTTGATGTGAATCCTGCTTTATTTTGCTTCAATGATGTCGGGGTGCACAGGGGGCTTGGATGGGCTGTTTCAGGCTGGAGAATCCTTCTTTGATGGGGACTTCACCTTATTTTGCTGGATATTTTGGATATCTGCATGTGCACGGACTTAAAACCATCTTGTCCCCCTTTTGATGGGGACCCCGCATCACTTAGGTCGATATTTTGGATATTTCCCGGTTATCACACCCGGGGCTCACGGGGGGCTGTTTGGATGGGGTGAGGGAATCCCTGCCGAGGCTGGCTCTGCTGGTCAGGAAAGGCTCTGGGGAGCCGTGCAAAGCGTGGCCGGCTGCCACAAGGAGCTTTTTCCGCTTTTTCCCGTTCCCGGGAGCCGGCGCTGTGCGCGCAGCCGCGCGTGGGGCCCGCGATGCTCCGGAGCTCCGCACGGAGGGAGGGACCGAGGCACGGAGGGAGCTCCCCGGCCTCCATCGCTCTCTCCCCGGCCAGCCCCGGGCTGCCGAACCTGCCGCGAGGCTCCCGGCTGCAGGTAAAAGCCGAGGGAGGCGGTGAGGAGGGAGGATGAGGATGGCGCGCCTGGGGACAGGCCTGGGCTTTAATCCGTCCTCTCACGCCGGGAGGTGACACCTCCGCTATTTTCCAGCTGTCTCTGAGCTCGGAGCATCCAGGGGGATGCATCCCTGCTCCCCGGGAAGGGTGGGGGGGTCCCCAGGCTCCATCAGCCCGCAGGGGCTGCAAGCAGCATTTCCCTCGGGAATGGGGGCTGAGGGTGGTCGGGGGCAGGGAACCCCCCCCGCGGGTGTTTTTTTCCAAAATACAGCCTGGTATGGCCCGCGGGAGGAATTTTTGCCGGGTAAAAACGGGAATTGCAGAATGAGTAGCCCCATTCCCCCATTCTGGGGGTCCCTGGGGATGGGGCCGTGGCGGAGGGGGGTGTGTGGGAGCTGTGCCGCTGGGAAGTGTGAAAGGAGAAACCGCTGCTCGGCACAAAAGCCCGGCTTACGCAGCTCAGGTCTATTCAAGAGACATTTAATTCTCCTCGCGAGTCCAGGCGAATGGGGAGCTGCCATCTGGTGTCTGATGGCAGCGGGGGGGAAAGGAAAAGGCTCTCTGGGAAGCGGGGCAAGCCGGGAGCCCGCCGGGCTTCAGATTCCCTGGAAATGGCTCCGGTTTAAGGGCTGAGTGATGGTTTTGTCAGTGCCCCGTGTGAGCTAAAACCGGGTTTGGGAAGGGGGAGGATCCACCTGGAAGGCAGCAGCGCCCCAGCACCGGAGCCGAGAGAGGAGATGATGCTGAGAAGATTCTCTAGACCTACACACATCGAACACCCAAAATCCTCCCTCACCAGGGACCGGGGTCCCGGTGCCGGCTCAGGATGAGCTGGGAGCTGGCTGTGGCACGCACCTGTGCCAGCCCAGCCGAGCAGCTCTCTCAGGTGTCCCCCTGGCACGCAGGGAATTGTTTTCCGAAGTTGCAGAGCTGTGGGCAGTGCTGCAGCACGGCTGCGCCTTGGCCAGGGCACAGCTTGAGCCTCCCTGATAAAGTGGGAGCGTGTCCCGGCACCGGGAGCGGAGCGGATCTGCGGCGGGGACGGGCGAGGAGGAATTTCTGCTCTCCAAACCGCCAGGGTGTGTTTAAACAAGGAGGTTTGTGCGCTTGAATTCAGTGGGGTGCTTGGGACGGGGGGTAAGAGCGGTACCTCTGCATTTCGGGCCCGTTTGGGGACCCGATGGCTCCGCACCCCGGAGCCGTCACCCTGCTGCCGGGGGAGGGACACGGGGGAACAAGACTGACCAGTTCCCCGGGAGGAAACACGCTGTTCCCTCACGGCACGCGGAGTTTTCCTTGGCAGGCGCTCAGCCGTGCCCGGGGTGCCCTTGCAGAGCCGGGCCGGGCTGGCTCCGTGCCCGGGCCGTGGATGCAGTGCAGGTGGGGTGGCAGCGAGGTGTCCCCGGGCACTGCCAGCACCCGGAGCTGCTGCCATTCCCGTGCCGGGGCACTGCAAACCCCTGGTTTGGAGGGAGGATTTCCACGGAAGGCCGCAGCGTGGAGAAATGCCAGCACTGAGCGCCTCGCCGGTCCCTCCCAGCGTGTCCCTCCCTGTGCGCGTCCCCCGCTCCGGGGCTGCCTCTGACCCTTCCCCGCAGGCTGCCCAGCGCCCGTCCCCGGGCACAGCTGCGAGAGAGAGGTGGGATGTGCTGAAAGCTCCGGTGCTGCAGCACAGGGCACAAACCCTGCCCTGGCCGGGCTCAGGCGCTGCCCACGCCAGCATCCCACGCCCCCGCAGGATGCAGGCAGCCCCCGGCACCCGCAGCCCTTGGCACGGGAGCGGTGCCAGAGCTCTCTGCAGAGCCCGTGGCTGTGTCCAAAGGAGCAGAGTTGTCCCCTCTGGGCTGCCGAGTCCTGCAAGAACATCGATTGTGGCTTTTCCCCTCTCCCGGAGCCGGAGGTTCCCAGGGGCTCTCAGGGCTCCTGCACTCCGTGTCGGAGGCTGCGAGGAGACAGCCAGAGGTTTCTTTGCTTTAATTACAGTTTTTAGTCATCCCTGACAGCTCCAGGCTGGAGCAGCGGCTCCGTGCGGGATGCAGTGAGTGTGGGTGTGAGCGCTGCCGCCATGTGGGATGTCACCCACACCCGAGATGACAACAGGAACTACCTCAGTTTGTCACCCAGCTCTGGGGACAGGAGCATTGGGGCACTGTGGTTGGAGAGCTGGGACACAGGTGGGACAAATCCTGGGATTTCCATTGCAAACTGGGATTGGATTCCCAGCTGTGAATTGCTGAGGCCCCACAACAAACCTGACCTCAGTACCCGACACACCTGGACAAAGCCCCGAGGGGAAACTCTGTGCAGGATTAGGGATGCTGGGAGATCCAGCCAGGAATGCTGGATTCAAGGGCAGGTCATGGATAAAAGCTGCTTGCACACATATGCAGCTTTAGGTGAATCATTCACATCTACCCCAGAGTTTCCTTTTAGTAAAAACAGGCATTTTCCAAAGTCTCAGGGCGCCATGGATTTCCTGTGATGTTCCCTTGCGTGGCTTCAGCACATTCACGGATGATATTCCTGGGCTGGTGTCTCCACCTGTCTGGTTGAGCTTCATAGTCAAAGTCAGCCCAGGAACCGCTGAGTTTCAGGGTGATGCTGAAGCTCACGATGTTCTATCAAGGCTCCCAAGCAGCCTAAAAGTCCGTTTTTATTCCAGAACCCTCATTTACTCTCAAACTTGACCCAGCCAGGAACGGGACCCCCCTGGGCAGTGGTGGGATGTGCAGCTGTGCTGATGTCCATGAGTGGATGGTGCCAATTATGGGACCTGAGGTTCTGGTTTGATATTTTGGCTATTCCTTCCCTGGATTTGTTCTGCCAGAGCAATGAGCAGGTTGTGGAGTGGGGACAGGGCTGGTTTTGCAGCTGGTTTTGATGTTGAAGCTCTCCTGGGCTCTGTGCTGAGAACCCAACCCCTTTGGTGGTGCCTGGGAAGCCTGGGCACCCCCAGCAGCTTCCAACACCTTGGAACACCTTTGGTGGCCTTCACTCAAGGACAGGGCTTTACCATGAGCTGGTCAGTGAGGGATTGAATCTTTTCCATCCCTCCGTGAGCCCTGGGGCTCCTGGGCTGAACCCCAAATCCTCTCTCCCAGAGGGTCATGGGCATCTGTGCCAGGGCCTCACCACCCTCATGGGGAAGAATTCCCTCCCGATATCCCATCCAGCCCTGTCCTCTGGCAGTGGGAAGCCATTCCCTGTGTCCTGTCACTCCATGCCTTTATCCAAAGTCCCTCTCCAGCTCTCTTGGAGCCCCTGGAAAGTTCCAGGTCTCCCTGGAACCTTCTGTCCATCAGTGCCAAAAGGGATTTTACAGCTGCTGTGGGAGTGGGAAGGGCTGGGGGCAGAGGGGGTGGAGGGATGGATGGATGATGGATGGATGATGGATGGATGGATGGATGGATGGATGGATGGACGGATGGATGGATGGATGGATGATGGGTGGATGATGAATGGATGATGGATGGATGGATGATGGATGGACGGATGGATGGATGGATGATGGATGGATGGATGGATGGATGATGGATGGATGGATGGATGGATGGATGATGGATGGATGGATGAATGGATGATGGATGAATGGATGATGGATGATGGATGGATGGATGGATGGATGATGGATGGATGGATGGATGGATGATGGATGGATGGATGGATGGATGGATGGATGGATGGATGGATGGATGGATGATGGATGGATGGATGGATGATGGATGATGGATGGATGATGGATGGTGGATGGATGGATGGATGATGGATGGATGGATGGATGGATGGTGGATGGATGGAGGGATGGATGGTGGATGGATGGAGGGATGGATGATGGATGATGGATGGATGGATGGATGATGGATGGATGACGGATGAGGGATGGATGGAGGGAGGGATGGATGGATGGATGGATGATGGATGGATGACGGATGAGGGATGGATGGATGGATGGATGGAGGGAGGGATGGAGGGGTGGTTTGGGATGGCTCACACTGCCAGGGACACGGAGCCAGGCTGCAGCTGGCTGGATCCCCATGGGAACACTGCCAGTCCCTGCTGTGCCGCAGCCTTGGGCTGCTCCTCTCCCAGGAGCCAAACTCTCCACAGCTGCTGGAACTCAGCAGTGTCCCTGCAGCTCCTGGGGGGGCTGTGAGGGAGGCTGGGACAGCAGGCTGCCAGCAGAGGTGGCTGCATGAGTTCTGCCACCTGAGGTGACTTTTCTGTCCCTGCTGTTGCTGGGGGACAGGGGCTTTCCCCAGCCACTCAAGGAGTTGTGTTTCTCTTGCTGTCCCGTGCCCCAAAGGGTCCCTGGAGGACAGGAGGAGGAGGAGGAGGGGGATGCTGCTGGAAGAGTGGCTGCTCCTGCAGCCCAGGGGTTGTTTTCTCACTGTGCTGTGCTTGGTGAAACACGTCAGATTGGGTTTCAGTTTGAACTCCTGTTTGTCTGATGAACTGGACATCGCTCCTTTGGGGGATTTTTGCTCTGGGGGTGGTTTCCTGTGTCCTGGGATGGGTTCCCTGGGGGGCAGCGGGGCTGTGTCAGTGCTGCCCTGGGTTTGTTACTGTTACTGTCACCTGCACTGCTGGCCCTGCTCCTGTCCCGCCCTGTGCCCGGATGCTGCAGTGTGTGCTGGGTTTCCAACACTGTAATTTGCCACCTCCTGGGGCAGAAACAGCCTCACTGACAACATCAGTGACCCCCTGGCACAGGGGTGGCCCTTTCTTTGCCTCTTGCTGCAGCGCTGTCCAGGATGGGCATGTGCCAGAGCATCCCAGTCCCTCCCCATCCCTGATGTCTCTGGACCTCCTCTGCAGGACCTTTGCAATCTGGGGATGCCAAAACCCCTTAATTGCAGTCCAGAGCTCCTCATCCCATTCCAGTTTCTGCTGTTCCCAGCTAAATCAATGTGTGTTAAACTCCAGGATGCTGCACCCCGGAGACGATCCCAAACGGGGTCAGACAGAGCCGTGAGCGGAGAGAGGGCAGGGACAGAAGGATGTCAGGGCTGCCCTGGAGTGTCTTGCCAGCTGCTGGCTCCTGCCAGCCCAGTTTTGCCCATCAGGCCATGAGATGTCACATCCCAAATGTGACAATATGGAGCTGAGGCTCCCACTGTCCCTTTTCTGGGCTAAAGGATGGAAAACCCTCTCGAGCGGTGCCGAAAGCACGTGAGCATTCCCATGGGATTGCAGATTCAGGTGGCTGGTGGAGAGGAGCCAGCTCTGTCTGTCCCTCCGCTGCTGAGGGACATCCTGGGGACATCGTTGGGCCTTGCCCAAGGTCCACGGTGGTGGTTCCCCAGGGTCCTGTCCTCACTTTTGTCCTCCTTGTGCCTTTCAGATGTCCTGTGGTAGCCTGTGTCCCCCCAGGAGGTCCTGCCTGCCTTAGCCAGCATCCTGCCAGCCATGGCCTCCACGCCCCAGTGAGGGCCAAAGGCACGAGGAGCGAGTGTCCCCAACACCGCCACGCCCCCGGGAGAGCCATGGAGGCCCCTGTGGATGTGCCCGTGGGGAACCTCATTGACTTTGACAGCGAAACACCCTCCCGTGACCCCCCTGAGCCCGCTCCTCCCGCCACTCCCGGCGACAGCAGCCACCCGGGGGACGCAGGGGACGCGGAGGAGAGCGATGCCACCGAGTCTGCGGACAGCGAGAATGACATGGGGGACTCTCCCCGGCACTGGCGTGGCTACCGCCGCTCCTCCTCCAACGAGTCCTTCTCCTCCAGCCAGAGCACGGAGTCGGCGCAGGACGAGGCCACGGCCGAGCGCCGGGAATTCATGCGGAGTTACGTGGAGAAGATCTTCACGGGGGGGTGAGTGAGCAGGGCCGGCGGTGCCAGGGACACCCCACGGGATGGGATTGGATCTGGCTGCTTTCCCGCTCCGGGAACAGCAGTTTGTGTCCTTCCCTTCCACGGCGTCGGTGCAGACGGGAATGTGGCTTTTGCCTTTCCTGGCCACATCCCAGCTCATCTTCCACCCCCGGCTTCCCTTTCTTCTCTCTCCCCATTCCCATGCCAGGGGCTCACTGTGCCCATCTCCTCTCCCCACTGGTGCTCACGGAAATGCCAGTGGCTCACACGTGCCCAGGGACCCCGTGGCAGCCCCGGGCTGTGCTCCCAGCCCCGTGGTCTCCGTAACTCCACCGCTCCGTGTCGGGCTGGATGGAGCAAATGGAGCGTGAGGAGCAGCAACAGGGCTTGTTTTTGCTCTGGGGCTCCGTGCCTGTCTCTGGAGCTCAGTTTCTGCTCACACTGTCCTTGGCTCTTCCCTTCTCCCTCTGCCTTTGGTTTCCCTCCTGCCAGGGAGGAAGAAAAGAGCAGCGTGAGGCAAGGGATGACAAAATGGATGCTCCTCTCCTCCTCTTCCTCTGCCTTCATCCAGCACCAGGATGCTGGTGCCAAGAGGGATGCTGGGGGGTGCAGGTCACATCCTTGGCTTTAATGATGATTTTTTTAATTTTTCCCCGTTTCAGAGAGGATTTGGACCAAGAGGAGAAGGCCAGGTTTGGGGAGCTCTGCAGCAGCGAGAACGGGAAGGGCAGGGAGTGGTTTGCCAGATATGTGAGCGCCCAGGTAAGGGGAGTGGTGGGGAGGCAGCAGGGATCCTGCATGGGTCTTGGAACAGCCTCAGGCCAGGGGGATTTATTTATATCCCAAAGAAATATTTTTGGAAGGCAGGAACTCAAGGAAAGTGAGGAACCACAGCAGAGGGAGATACAGGAGTGAATAAATACATTTTGAGCAGTTAAATACACCCTGGGTGCAACGTGGGAGAGATTTCAGTAATTTTATTTAAAATTAAACCCCAGCAGCACTCAGACACATCCTGTTCTCCGAAAAAAAACAACAAAAAATCCCAGACAGGCACAACGCTGCCTCTGAGGGGGAGACCCAGCCATGAGTGCTCTTTTTCCCCTGCCCATAGTGGGTGGTCCTGGGGGGCTGAGGCTGTTCCAGGCTGTGCTGAGCCCTGGGCTCTGTCCCTGCAGCGCTGCAACTCCAAGTGCGTCTCAGAGCAGACCTTCTACCGCCTGATGCAGTCCTTCGCCCTCGTGCTCTTTGAGTAAGTCCTGGGGGCACTCTGGGGCTTTGTGCTAACCCCCAAAAGGCCCTGAGGGCAGAGCTGTGTTGGGTTCCCATCACGGGGTGTCCTCACTGAGTCCCCACTCTGCACCAGGTGTCACCAGATGGACGATTTCAGCCCTGCCAAGAACCTCATGACCATGTGTTTCACCTATTACTACATAGGTAAGGGAACCTGCACCCCTGTGGAGGCTCTGCTGGTGCTGGGGGCTGCTTTGAAATGTGTCCCATGCATGGGAGAGGTGCTGGGAGGGGTGACCCAGGTGGGAAAGAGCCCAAAATCCATGCAAACCTGGCAGAACTCCTTGCTGGGGCGGTGGTGCTGCTTTGTCCGTGCTTCCAGCCAGGAATATTCGTATGTGACGACCCCCAGATGATCCCAGCCCCTGGGGGTGGGATGTGAACGCCCCTAGAAGCACCTTGGTTTATTGTTTTTGGTTTGTTGTTTGGTGCTGTGGCTGCTCCTCCACGGGGGGCTGGACTTTCTATCCAAAATGGGAGTGGGGAGGATAAAAATCAAAACCTGCAGGAATCGGGATGGGATCTCGGGTGTTTCCACCTCCTGGTGGTGCATGGTGGAGCTGGATTCAGGTCCCCAGGAGCTGGGAGCACTCAGGGTCGTGGGCCCACTGAGCTCCTGGCACATTTTCCCCAGGGAAACCTCACGCCCTGCCCTTGGAGGCCAAGGAGAAGCCCACGGGCAGCATCGACTCGTACCTGAAGTCAGCGAACACCTGGCTGGCCGAGAAAAAGGACATCGCAGAGAGGCTGCTGAAAAACACCTCGGCCAAGACAGAGAACGTCAAGGGCTTCTTTGGGGGCCTGGAGACCAAACTGAAGGGTCCTGCCAGCAAAAAGAGCGAGTGGGTGCCAGTCCCTGGGGTGGGCAGGCACCCATCCCCTGAGCAAGCCAGGGCTGTAGGGCCACCATGGGGCTGCCATGGCTGTGAGAGGTCATCTCTGGCCTGGTGCCACGCTTTAGTCTCTGTCACCTCACGGGCTGGAAGTCCTGTTTCCCTCGTCCTAATTGTCCTAATTCCTCCTAATTTGTCTCAAAACCGACACAGCCACAGAGTTATGGGGTTTCAAGGTCGTGGTCTTCTGCATCCTCTCTGTGCTGGGTCTGAGGGGAGGGACGTCACTGTCTCTTTGTCACCTTTCTGGCCCTGGGGACGGTGCCATGGGATCAGAGGGGCTTTCAAATGAGGTTCCCTTTGCCAGGGGAGCCATGGGGTGTGGTGGGAACAGGATTTGTGGAGCTGACATTGATTTCCTGTGCCACAGCGAAGGTGAAGACAAACCGAAGGAGAAGCTGAAGAAGACGGGTGAGTGCAGCCAGTTGGTGAAATGGGCATGGCCAAGGCATCTCTGGGGAAGGAGAGAGGGCTGGAAATGCTGGAATTCCTCGGGGCTGGGTTTGAAATTCCAATCACAACTCTCGTCCTGCGAGGATCTTGTCCTCAGTGTCACAAGGTTCAGGCACACACTGCCTCTGAGCTTTGGTAGTGCACCGGTCTCCCCCAGTGTGTGCTCCCAAACCGGTGGTCCAGTCCCTCCAGGATCCTCCTGGGACATCCCTGCCCTCCAAGGGCTCTCAGAGCTCCTCTTCCCGTTGCTGTGGATTTGTAGAGGATGTGTTTGGCTTGCAAACCATCTCGGCTGCTCAGCCACCAAACCGGGAGGGGGCACAAAATCCACACGTGGGTGGCAGGGCGGGAGTCCAGCAGCCGCTGGCGTGTGACTGTGTGTCCCCACAGTGTCCCTGCAGAGCCCAGAGGAGGAGAAGAAGGGGGAGAAGATCTACCTGTACATGCACCTCAAGCAGCAGCCAATCTGGTAAAGCCCTGGGGAGAGCTGGCTCCTGCCTGGGGAGGGGTTTGTCCTGCTGGCCACTTGTCCCCAGGGGTTCTCGAGTATCCCTAACAGAGCTGGCCTTGGCTTTGGCACATCCCTTGTGCTACTGAGAGTGTGTTTGCAGCCACCAAAGGGCTGGTCCAGAAATCTGCCAGGTTTGTTTGGCCCATCCTGACCCTTGGGAGGACTCGGGGACAGGCTGGGTGAGATTGTGGAATCCTGGAATGGTTTGGGTTGGAAGGGACCTTAAAGCTCATCCCATTCAGGGATGAAGGTCATGGACCTTCCGCTGTCCCAGGCTGCTCCAAGCCCTGTCCAACCTGGCCTTGGACACTTCCAGGGATCCAGGGGCAGCCACAGCTTCACTGGGCAACCTGTGGGTCCCAATTATAAAATCCCAATTAGCCATTTCCAGCATTTCCCTCCCTCCCTGCAGGCACAACCTCCGGTTCTGGAACGCCGCCTTCTTCGACGCTGTGCACTGCGAGCGCAGGAAGAGGTCCCCCACCACCAGGTAGGACACGTCCCTGCAGGAACAGGAAGCTCTGTGTCCCCTCCAGCCCCCCAGGATGCTCCTCCCAACAGCCCTGAGCTTGTCCAACCCTGGGGAAATGCTCTGCTTTCCATCCCCGACTGGAAACTTGCTGAGAGCACTGGGCAGTGGGGTGGGCTGGTGAGATCTGCAGCCTGGACAGGGTTTGGGAGAGCAGGAAGCTTTTCTTGCTTGTTGTGCAGCATTTTTGGAGGAGCTAAGCCCTAGAGACGTGCCCAGAAATCCCAGCCAGGGCTCAGGCTGCTGGTGCTGAGTGTGCCAGCAGGTCTGGGAGGTGTGGTGAATGGAGGGGATGTCCCAGCTTGTCCCCAGGAGGGACAACCTGCAGCCAGCAAGGAGAGAAGCTGGGGATGGTGGCACTGCCAGCCCCAAAAACGGTGCTAAACCTGTCAGAGAAGGGGCTGCTCGTGTCGGGGGGTGCAGAAACGACTGAGACACTGGCCAAGTTTGTGCCCATCTCTTGCTGCACCCCGAAGCTGTGTGAGGGCTCCAGCCATCCCTCCTGTCCTGACAGCAGTTTCCCACTCCCAGCCGGCCCTGAGGCTCTCTGTGCAGTGCCCTGAGGCTCTGGGCTCTCGGGGTGGAACCGCCGGGCTCGGAGCATTCGAGCCACTCCTTTTGGGAGCGCTGACAGCCCTTTAGAGCAGCCAGCCCCGCTCTGTGTCCCCCCCAAATCCCCAGCTGAGCCGCAGCAGCCCTGGCTCACACCCTGGGATGCTGTGCCAGGCTCGGCTCACGGATCAATCCCTGTTTTCCCCATTTCTTGCTATCCTTTTTTTCTCCCAAGCAAGCACGGGAAGAGCCTATTGAGCAGCAATGTAACCATAACTGCATTTGCTTTGATTAAGCCCCAAATTAGCAGCAGCAAATGCCTCACAAGGACAGACGCCACCGGCAGCTGCTCCCTGCTCCGAGTGCCTTTCCCAATTAATCTGATGGCTGAGCCTGCCTGGGCTGCAGGAACAAGCCTGACTAACAAAGGAGCTTTGGGAGCTGCAGCCTGGAGTATCCTGAGCATCTCGGGGGGGTTGGGAGGTGGTGGTGGCCCCCCGAGTCCTCAGCAGAGGATGCAGAATCCTTACAGTGAGCTGGGATGCTCCGTGCTGGGCTGAGGATTGAAATCCCCGCAGGGAGGACGTGGTTGGTGGGGGCTGGGTTTGGAATTCCAGGTCGGTCCCTGGCCATGGCAGATGTCCAGAAGGTCCGTGGGGATGGGGTTGAGGCCACCTCTGTGATGGGGTGACCAGGATATCTCTGGGGTGGCCGGGCTTTGTCCTCCTGGGGCTGCAGCGAGACCTGGGGAGGTTTTTCCTCCTCTGGGTGGGGAGGGCAGGGGAGGGTGGGGAAGGAATCAGAACTAAACTCCTCTTTTTCTCTCTCTTTCCTCTCTCTATGCCTCTAACAACCTTCTTCCATCTCTTCTTCTCTCCGTTCCCCTCCATCCCTCTGTCTTGCATGATCTTTTCTCGCACCACTTTTGTCGGCCCCGTTTCTGCCGCCGCTCCAGAGGGAACACTGGGGAGGAAGAGGAGAAGAGGTGTGTCTGTCCCTGTCCTTCCTTAGTGTCCACAGGCTGATGCTCACTTCAGGTCCAGATCCTGCCCTGGGGAGGGGGGGATGTGTTTTGGGGGGCTCTGCAAGGCCCTTTCTCCTTTCAGCTGCAGGAGGTTTGAGCATGAGCATCACCCTCCCAAAGGGCCTGAGGGGTTTAGATTGGCTCCTCTTTCATGTGGTTTTTAAAAAGGAGCCTGAATGGTTTCAAGCTGGGATGTTTTGCTGAGAACATCCCTCTGGGCAGGTTTTGGACATGAACTGAGTCTCTTTGTGTAGAAAGCATCCCCCTCTCCTGTCCTTCCTGCTTGCTCCCGGCTTCTGCTGCCACTTAGAGGTGCTGGGGATCCTTTGCCAGCTGGAAAAGCTGGCCCTTTTCCATCTCTAATGCACTTTGCTGCTGCCATCCCTTAACAAAATTAAAATTGCAAATGTGGGGCTGAATGTCACAATTGGGAGCGTGTCCTTGGGGCCACGGATGGCATCGGGGCAGGGGAACAGCCACTGCTCTCTTGGAATGTGGGATCTGGGAGCAAATCCCTCCAGGTGATGGCATTAGCAAGGGGATGAGGATTTTTGGAAGGCTGACAGTAAATTTTCTGTGTGGCTGAGGGATGTCCTGGCTAAGGGATGGTGTAGGTATCACTGCTGGGGTTTGCTGTACAGGGGAAATGCTGCTGCTGCTGCTGCTGCTGCTGGAAGAGGAAGGGGTTGATGCAGAATTCTCAGCACTTCCAAG
The DNA here is from genome assembly GCF_049639895.1 of Pseudopodoces humilis. NCBI lineage: Eukaryota > Metazoa > Chordata > Aves > Passeriformes > Paridae > Pseudopodoces > Pseudopodoces humilis. The sequence goes on from NC_142213.1 coordinate 2,204,217, forward strand.
CACAGCAAGGCTTCCCTGGACACCCCAAAATACAGCCCAGGGGGTTCCTCACCCCTGTGCCTGTCCTGCTGGGCCAGTGTGAAGATCAAAGGCTTTGAGTGGAGCCACATGTGGGTTTTTTCCCTTCCCAGGCATGTTACTCTCCAGTAATAAGCCAGAAACATGGCCAAATGTTTTTTTTTGGGGCACTTTGATAATGTTTTTTCTCCCTTCTTCCTCCCTCCAAAACATAAAAAGGCAGGAAAAAGAGTTACAAACATGCTTCTTCTGTAAGTGTGCCAGTGGGGTCTGTGAGGTTTTGCTTCCAGATTTCAAAGCCCCTTAATTCAATTCTTCCCCTCTCCTTTCAGCCTCTACATTTGGCTGTGGGCTTTATTTGCTATCCTAAGCTTTATCTGAGAGAAATTACACCTTCTTTTCTTTAAAAAAAAATCCCCTGAAACATATTGTGTACATTTCCAGAGCCCTATAAACAGTGAGCTGGTGGCTGGAGGCTCAGCTCAGCAGCTTTGCACATTGGGCTTGGGGTGGTTGAGTGGGGGCTGGTTCTGTGGGGTCAGGCTGATTCTGTGGGGTCAGGCTGGTTCCCTGTGTGGGGTCAGGCTGGTTCTGTGGGGTCAGGCTGGTTCTGTGGGGTCAGGCTGGTTCTGTGGGGTCAGGCTGGTTCCCTGTGTGGGGTCAGGCTGGCTCAGCACCCATCCTCCTCCCGTTCCAGCCCCACTGAGGCTGAGCCAACCTCACCAAATTTAGGGTGAAACCCCCTCTATCCCCGTTTCCACCTGGCACAGCTCCCCCCTCCTGCTTGCTATTCTGGTGAGCTGTGAGTGTCTGTTCTTCTCCTGGTGTTCTCCTCTTCCTTCTCCTCCATTTTTCTTCTGCCTATCCCTGTTTTTCCTCGCTTTTCCTCCTCTTATCCTTGGCTGTAACCTCACCTGGTTCTCGAGAAGGGGCTGGCTTCACTGTGGAGCTGTAGTTTCCCTGGCATGCATGCACTGAGCCCTGCTGCCACCACCCCAGGTGACACCCCTGTGGCACAGGCTTTATTCCCGGGGTGGGGACTCAGCCACTGCTTCCAGCAAACACCCAGAGCTTAAACCCCTCCATCCCTTAAGGTGATGCTGCAGTTGCAGGGAGCCGGAGTGGAGCCGGGGCATCCTCAGGGCACCGCTGGGATTTTGGTCCGTGGGGAGGGGGAGGTATGTTTGGGGTCGGGATTTGGGGAGTTGGAGCCTTGCTGCAGATGAGGGACGGGCACCTGGTGTCCCCCTGTCCCCCTCCCAGGCTGGGGGGAGTCAGCAGAGCCCTGCTGGAATGGCCATCCCCAGCTTCCTCCTCATGCCCAGGGTGGCACCGAAGGTGAGCTCTGTGCTGGAGGGATCGATGCTATTTTTAGCTCTTAATCCGGGCCTTTCCAGGCAAAGCCAAGGTTGAATGAGGTTTTTCCTGGAGCATCTCTTGCTTTGCTCCAGGGCAAGAGCTCTGCAGATGGATCCTTGTTGTGAGCTCCTCCAACAGCCAGCACCACACCCAGGGGCTCTCCTGCCTTCCTCTCCTCCAGCAAGGTGGCCCAGGGTGGGAGGAGGCGGACAGGGGGTCCTGAGGTGACAGTGGTGACAGAGTGGTGCCAGACTGGCTCGTTCCTTGCAGGGAGAAGTGGTGCCACATGACGCAGGAGGAGCGCGACGACAGCCTGCGCTTCAACGAGAACATCACCTTCGGGCAGCTGGGGTGAGCAGGGCACGGGGACCACCCCCCTGGGGACAGCTCCCAGGTGTTCCCCCACTGGGACATCCCTTATGGTACAGAGGGTTTCGATGCTTCTCCCTGGGACCTGTTCCTGCCCCTTCTGTTGAATATCCAAAGGGACTGAGCTGAGCACCATCCCCGTGCCCGGGACAAGGAGCTGCAGAGAGGGAGAGGACGGTGGGGGGAAGAAGGGGCAGCCTGGCCATTCTCTCACCCTGAGCATCTCTGTCCTCCCTCAGCACCTTCATCCACAACATGCTGGCGTTTGGCCTCAACAAGAAGCTCTGCAGTGACTTCCTGAAGAAGCAGGCGACCATTGGCAACTTGGACGAAGGTAGGGGAGAGCCCGGGGGATGTGCAGCCCCTTTCTGGCGTTCTGGAGGGATGGAGCGTGGATGGGATGGTTCAGCAGCCTCCCTGAGCCCTTTTCTCTCTCGTTCCCAGAGCAATACAAGCTGCTCAGTGACCACATCGAGCAGATGGCCACGGAGTAGCCGCCTGGCCGGCACGCGGCGGCAGAGAGACAGCGGCCGGACAGGTGGGGAGGGGAGAGGATCCCACCTCCGGGGCTACCTGAGACTGAAGCTGGGCTACCTACAAACCAAACCACACACACGAGCTGCAACAAAACCTGCATGATCGTCCACCAAACTCTAGAGCTGCCCCAGAGCAGCCTGTAGACATAGGAGCCAAACAGCCCCCACCCTTGCCAGACCCTCCCGCCTCGATTTTTTGAGTAGCCAGTCACAAAAGTGAATTTTGTTGGTTAAAAAGCAAAACAAAACACAAGGGAAAACCAGGAGGAGCGTGGCTTTGCAGTCTCCAGGTGCTGTGGCCCTCATGAAATGCTGGTGAGGTCTCTGGTGGTAAATCCAGAGGTATCCAAGGCTGCCTTTCCCCGCTGGCATCCCCTCGCTGATGCTGGAGCTGCACCAGGGGTGCAGGAGGGGATGGCAGGGACCACAGCCAGGAGCTGGGGCTGCACCCAGCCACCACTCAGGTTCTGTGGTGTCTCCAGGTGTCACCACTGGCTGGGGACATGAGCAGGGTGGGGCTGGCAAAGCCCTCGCTGGCCTCCCTTCCCTTGGGAAAGCTTTGCTGTGCTGCCTGTGTGGGTTTGTACCTCTGGGCAAAGAGACAACAGTTTGCTCCATAGCTTCAGCCAGGATCAGTAGGAAAAAAGCCATGGCCTTGGGCGGGAGTGGAGGCAGAGGAGCTCTGCTTGGCTTGGGAGGAGATGACAAAGAGCCTCATCCCTCTCCCTGCTGCCCTGTCCGTGTCGGGATGCTGCTGGATTGTGACATTTCCCAAAGCCTCCTGGCGTCCTGTGGCAGTAGATTAATTGTCCTCCTTCCCCAGGCTGCTCCTCTCTGCCCTCTCCTTCGCCAGCTCTTCGCTCCAGCTGCTCACCCATCAAACCTGAAATAGCCCTGGCTAAAGGACATCTCCTGTTGTGCTCCAGGGGTGGCAGCTCCCACCATGCAGCAGATCTGTTTTATCCCTTGGACCTTGGCACGGTGCTTGCAGAGAGGCTGGGAACGTGGGGACATCCCTGGGAACGTGGGGACATCGCTGGGAACGTGGGGACATCGCTGGGGACGTGGGGACATCCCTGGGAACGTGGGGACATCGCTGGGAACGTGGGGACATCCCTGGGGACGTGGGGACATCCCTGGGAACGTGGGGACATCGCTGGGAACGTGGGGACATCCCTGGGAACGTGGGGACATTGCTGGGGACGTGGGAACATCGCTGGGGATGTGGGAACATCACTGGGGGCACGGGGACATCGCTGGGGACGTGGGAACATCGCTGGGGATGTGGGGACATCGCTGGGAACGTGGGGACATCCCTGGGGACGTGGGGACATCCCTGGGAACGTGGGGACATCACTGGGGATGTGGGGACATCGCTGGGGACGTGGGGACATCGCTGGGGATGTGGGGACATCACTGGGGATGTGGGGACATCACTGGGGATGTGGGGACATCGCTGGGGACACGGGGACATCGCTGCTCCCCTCTACAAGGAGCAGCCCACTAGGGCAGAAACCCCCAGCCCTGCACAGCCAAGGGCCCAACAGTCTCACCCCAAAAGCATCATCCAGAAACTCAAGTCCAGGTTTCAATCAATCCATTTTCCCTGTGCTGCCAGCTGTGTCCCATAAGAAATAGCATAAAAGGATATTTTTTCCATGTAGCTCTTGGCTTCTGCTGTCATTTCCAAGCATCAAAACGATGCTTTTACCTAAGCTGGGCTTCCTTTGCTGCTGGGGATGGGATCCGTGCTGGGTCTTGTAGGAAGGACAAATCCAGCACCAATTTTTCCTTGGCCATTTCCAAATCTGGGCAGAGTTACTGGAGAAGGATTTTTGCTGGGGTGAGGGGCTGATGTCGGTCCCTCATCCCAATAAACATCTTCCTGCTGGATAAAATGTGCTGGACCACGAGCAGCTCAGCATCCTGGAGCATCCCATCCCCATGGCCTTCCCTCTGTCTCCACTCAGGTCTTTCCCAAATCTTCCTTCATTTCTTTATTATTATTATTATTGTTATTTTTTCCAACATGAAAAGTTCAGCGCTGAAGTATATATATTATTTGCATGTGTATTTTTCTATAAAAACAATTAAAATCTAATAAAAAATAGCCATAAACCCTCCTCGACCGGGACTGTGAGAAGGATGGGGTGTGAGAGAGAGAGAGATTGGAATAAATTATCTTAAAAATGATTTTTTTTTGCTCAATTGTTGTTGTGTGTTTTAAGCAGATGGATTTTCTCCACGCTGCCTGCTCGATCTCAGTGGTCCCTGGTGCTTCCACCAGCATCTCCCTTTTGATAATCTATTTTTTAATAGAGAAAAATTGTTGCACCTTTTACAGAGATGTTCTCATTTGCCCTGGAGCCAGAGAGGCACATGAAGGAGATTTCATTTTTATTTTCTTTTCCCTTGTGCTTTCCATCTCTGCCAGTGGCCTCTGAGCTGACAGCAGAGCTGGGATCCTGCTCTGGCCTGGGGACATTTGATTTCAGTGTATTTAAAAATCAATTACTCGGTATTATCTTATTAAAAAAAGAGATGTTCCCTTAGATTAACAGGCTGGGAATGTCATATTCCAGCCAGGATTCAGAGTCCACGTCCCCTCAGGTTTCTGTGTGGCCAAGCTGAGCCTGTTCCTTGTCCTGCAGGGCTGGTTTCTCTCTTGGTAGCCTAACATCTCTCGGTAGCCACATTTCTCTTGGAAAGGAGCTTTCCCTGCTCCTTGTTTTTATTTAATCACCCCCCACTGCAGGAGGGAAGCACATCACAAAGCTTGGATATTTTCCCTGGTGCTTTCCCCGGATGTGGGCTGCTCAGCTATGGAAAACAAGGAGCCTGAGATCAATTTTGTTCCCTCCAGCTGGTGAATTCCTTATCACCTGGCTGTGGTGATAAGTTTGTGTGTGTAAGGAGGGAGGGGTTTATTCCTGAGGTATTCACCTGGCTGCAGGTGCCCTTTGCAGCAGCACCTCCCTGTTCCTGGTTTTGCCGGCTGGGTGCTTAGAATGGTTCTGGGAGGCTGCAGGGACAGTTTGGGAAATGGGAATGAGATCTGGAGCTGCTTAATCCCAACCTGGGAGGGAGTGAGATCCATGAGCAATTACCCTGGATCTAGGAGATCTGAGCTCCTGGAAGTGCCAAGGAGCAGCTTCCCTGTCCCTCTCGTGGTGTGGCTGTCACTGAGCCAATTCAGCCATGACCGGGTTAAAAGGCGGTGTCACCACACCCAGGATTCAGCTGCATTGGTGCAGCTGGAAGCAGCTCTGCCTTAAGCCCCTGCAGGTGGGGTATGTGCTGTGGGAGCTGCGGGAGGAGCCCCTGGAGCAGGTACGGGATGTCCCAGGCACAGCCTGTCCCCTTTCCCTGCCGGGTGCTGGTTCCAGCTTCAGGAAAGCTGATCCAGCTCTGGGGTGATTCCACCCACCCATTAAAGCCCGGCTCAGCCCAGCGGCTGCTCCAGCTCCAGCCCCTCTCCCTTCCCTCGGGAGGGATCAAAGGACGGCTGCTCGCCCGGCTCCGGGGCTTTTATCGCTTCTCTATTAAAGCTGTTAAAAATCTTTCCATTGTTGCGGTGTCTGGGAGTGATAAGTATTCATAACAGAGGGGATTCAAGATGGGTTTGGTTGTAAAAACACCTCTAAGCTGGCTGGATTTATGGCAGTTAAATCATCCCTCCTCTCATCTGTCACAGCCTTTTCAGATGTTCATCGCTGAACAACAGCGAAGTTGGGGCTGTAATTTGTGCTGCAGAGTGTGGAGCAGGAGGAGGGGAGTCCTCTCCACCAGTAACTGGCTCAGGATTTATGGACACTTCTCCCGATCTTTTTTTTTTTTTTCCCCGAGTAGGAGAGGCTTTGCCTCGCTTTCCGCTGTTGCCAGCTTGTTCAGGCAGCTGGAGCCGAGGAAGTCCAGGTGGATTTAGAGCCCTGCTGGGAGGGTTGACAGCAGCTTTCAGGGAATTTGGGGCTGGCCCTTGCCCGCAGCAGCATCTGCAATGCGGGGCTGCACCCCTCGCTGGGCTCAGGCTCTGCTTTGGGGCTGGATCTTCCTGCCCCCCCTGTTTTGGGGATGAAACGTGGGAAAATCCCACTGATGCAGCTGGCAAAGGAATCCCAGAGCAGTTTGGGTTGGAAAAGAACTTAAAGATTTGCTGGCTGGCTGATATTGAGGTGCAGGCTTGGGGAGAGCTGGTTCATCAGGCTCTGTGCAGCTCCAGGCTGCAAACCAGGGGCTCCCTGCCTGCTCTGGAAGCCTGGGGGGAAGTTTCTGGAGAGCTGGGATGATATTTAGAGAATTTCTCACTCTGCACCCACCTGAGAGGAGGTTGGAGCCAGGTGGGGATGGTCTCTCCTGTCAAGGAACAAGGAGAGGACAAGAGGAGATGCTGGAGCTGGGAAGGCCAGGATGTGTTTTCTTGTTCCCTGGGATGATTTTGGGAGCCAACGCTGCTCTTCTCACTGAAAACCTTTAGGATTTGGATCTGGTTTGGAGCTGTGCTGATGTGAGGGGCAGGGCTCCCCTCTCCCCTCTGGGTTTATTTTAGGGATTCTGCTCCCAACCAATTTAAAATCAATATTGGACAGATCCAGTGGGTGACATCTCAGGGGTTTTGTGCTCAGCCATTGCCAGCCCCAGGTCGAACTCCTCTCTCCTCTCTGGCACCTCTGGCCTGGCTGTGGAGAGGGGAGACGAGCAAGAACCTGCCTTGAGTTTCCATCCCAGCCACCCCCTGCCTCATCCCAGAGGGATCAATCACATCCTCGGAGCTCTGCTGGCCACAGTCCTTCACCCCTGGGTGTCCCAGTGCTGTCCCCAGCCTGCCCTGTCCCAAAGGACACCACCACACACACGGGGTGTCCCACCAAAACCTTTGGCTTGGATATATTTTGTGGGATGGTGTGAACAGTTCCAGGAGTTGGGATTTTCTTGGTCTGATACTTGCAAGGTTTTATTTTTAATCTGTGTGAAAATAAAGTCCATGTTCAAAGTTGAGTTGAGAAGGATGTGAAGGGCATTCCATAATCCCATGGAGGTTCCAACAGGACACATCTATACCCCTGTGGCAGATAATAATACACTAATTATTACCAATACTAATAAATATATTATTTATTCGAAGAAATAATCCTAGTTTTATGTTGCAATAGGTGATTACACTACTGGATCCTAAAAGAAAATACTGTAAATAGAACTTAATAAATCCCAACAGCAGAATTTATTGATGAGTGTATTAATAGCTAACACCAATGCTGTAGATGCCAATGCTTACAGGAGATGATAATAAACACTAATAAAATAAAATAATAAAATAATAATAAAATAAATTAATAATCAATTAAATAAATATTGATATTAATAAAGCTAAGAACCAGTCCCTGTCTCTGTGCTGAGAGGACAAAGGATGGGTGACACCACTGGGTGACCCTGGGGCCTTGGGCTCCCCTGGGCTGGGCTGGCAGTGTTTGAGTCATTTCACAGAAGTGTCCCTTCCTCTTTGGGCACAGCTCACAAGAATTAACCCCTGTGTCCCCAGCTGACCCTGCATGCAGTGGATGGAGACACAAATCACCTCAAGCAACCTTCAGATCAATTAATAAAGACTCCAATGACCTCAAGTAAACCTGAACAAGGTCTCAGTTGACCTCAAAGGACCCCTGTGACCTCAAGTAACCCCAAACAGGGTCTCAAATGACCTCAAATGACCCCTGTGACCTCAAGTAACCCCAAACAGGGTCTCAAATGACCTCAAATGACCCCTGTGACCTCAAGTAACCCCAAACAGGGTCTCAAATGACCTCAAGTAACCCCAAACAGGGGCTGAAATGACCTCAAGTAACCCCTGAATCAATTTTTAAAGACTCAAATGACCTCAAGTAACCCCTGTGACCTCAAATGACCCCTGTGACCTCAAGTAACCTCGATCAGGGCCTCAAATGACCTCAAATTACCCCTGTGACCTCAAGTAACCCCAAACAGGGGCTGAAATGACCTCAAGTAACCCCTGGATCAATTTTAAGATACTCCAATGACCTCAAGTAACCCCTGTGACCTCAGAAAAATATAATGAAGAGTTCAGTGTATAAAATCTCATTCCAATGCTGCTGCTGGGGGAGGTGTGATAATAATTCTGACATTAATTCCCTTTCTAAGCTGCCAAAGGGAAGCCAGGTCCCTCCTTTCCCCACTTTGTGGAGAATTCCAAACCAGTTCTTCCACGATAAAAGATGTCTTTTTACTTGATAGGATAAACCAATGTTTTATTATTCAACTTAATGGGGAGTTTCAGGGGATCTTTATTTTCTCTGCACTCCAGCAGATGCATCCCATGGGAAAAAAGCTGCTGAGAATGGAGCTGGCAGCCACTGAGACAGTCCTGGGTGGGATTTGTCCTCAGGTTCTGCACCCCCAGAGCAGGCTCACTCTGCTCTGTGCCATCCCTTTAACAGGCAGTGGCAGCACAAGGAATGATCTAGAAAGAGAAAGAGAATACGTAAGAAAAATAACCTCAGACTCGAATCTCCAGGCTTCAAGGAGTAACACAAACCCTCCTGTTTATGGGAGAAAACTCCATCACCCAGCTTTGAATTTGTACTTTATTTTCATTAGCTTTATTAGGGTTAAAAATATAATTAATAAAATTAAATATTTTAAATAATATTTAAATAATATTTTAAAATAAAATTAATATTTTATTTCTAATTAAAATTAATGTAATTAATTCATCAAATAAATATATTTAAAATATTAATATTTTAATTAATTATTAGTATTCTTTTATTTTCTTTTATTCGTGTTTATTATCATTTTATTAGTGTTTATTATCATCTCCTGTAAGCATTGGCATCTACAGTATTGGTATTAGCTATTAATACACTCATCAATAAATTCTGCTGTTGGGATCTATTAAATTCTATTTACAATATTGCCTTTTAGGATCCAGTAGTATAATCACCTATTGCAACATAAAACTAGGATTATTTCTTCGAATAAATAGTAGATTTATTCATATTGGCAATTAGCAATGTATTATTAGCTGTCTCAGGGGTATAAATGTGTCCTATCCCAGACACCTCTCTATCACCTTCCACCCTTCTGCACTCCACTACAGCTGAAGTGCCTGGGAAACCCCAAAAACCAAATTTTACCAGACTCTCTAAGCAAGTTTAGGGTAAAAAAACACATCCAAACCTTCCCACACGTGTACAGAACAGATTACCTGAAAAAGCTTCATGTCCTTGTACGAGCAGGGATTAATGGGATCGTTTTCCCTGATATTGCTGTGGCTTCTCCAGAACAGAGAATGGATCCAGCTTTGCTGCTCAGGCAGCACCTGAGAGGTTCAGACACGGCCAGGTGACACCCGAGGGGCTGGAGCAGGGCTGGCAGGAGGAAATCCAAGAGCAGGAAGGGTTTGAAGGTAGCAGGCACACAGAAAGTTTCCAGAGCGATGGATTTCTCGCTCTTCAGTTCTGCCAAAACAGACAGAGGGAAAACAAGAGGTGAGGGATGAACACAAAGCCAGTCCTCTGCTGCAGGTGGGGTAGTGACACACACAGGGGGGTGGGGGATAGCTGGGACACCCACCTGAGGGGAGGGGAGGGGGTGTGAGATGTGCAGAGCCAGGCAGGGGCTCTCTCCTGCCTTTATTTATGAAATCTTGCCTTTATTGTGCAGGAAGATGACAGCACCCAGCACAACCTCCACCATGATGGCCACAGTGATCACCCCTTGGCTCTCTGCTGTTGACTTCTGATCTAAACGCAACACAGAGAGAAAGTTTAATTGTTAATTAATTAATGCCTGGCCCACTGTGATCCCATCCATCTTCCCTTGTGTATTAGGAAAGGGCATCTTCTCCCAAAAAATCTTCCCCAGCCACCTATAGGATTCAGATTTCAGTACAGAAATGCTCTTTTGGGGCAGTTTCTGTAGGAACACAGAAATTCTGCCCCATGTGCCATAGGAGGGTGGATAACAGGAATTCCTGCAAGGCACCAGTCATCCCTCTGCTTCCTTGCCCGGTGGGTCTGGGCTGCAAGAAGCTGCCTTGCTGGGGACAAGCAAGCAGCTTTTCACTGCTGGGGACACAGCCTCTGCCTCCCTCCTGGCTTGGCAGGGAGAGGAGCAGTGAGAGAAACACTGCCAAGCTCCCTCCCCGGGCTAGAGGTAAACATCTCAACCTCAGGGGTGTCAGAGACCCCTGGAAACAGAAACCACCCCACAGATTTTAGGAAGGACAGGATGGGATCCCTGCCAGCCCTGCAGAGCAGCTGCCCAGCCGTGCTGCCCTCCTGCCCCAGCACTCACTGCAGACGCTGAGCTCGGGGCTGCTCTCGCCCACGCCTGGCACACAAAGGTCCTGGCACTGTCACCTTGCTGATGGACACAGCCTTGTCCCCACAGCTGGTCCTTGCAGTCAGTGTTGTCCCCCTGGCCGTGATGAGGCTCAGCCTCACCTGCTTGTTGCTGTGTCCACCTGCAGAGCTGGGCTGGGGAGCCCGGCAGGAAGCCCTGGGCTGGCTGCCACCCCATCCCTCCAGCCAGAGCTGCTCTCCCAGGCCAGCACTCACCCTGAACCAGTCGATGTAGGTGTAGGAAGTGTCTTCAGGGATGTAGAAGTGACTGTGCCCCCGATCTCCACTTCCACCACGGCTGGCATGGAGATCTCCAGCTTGCTGGCTGCAGCTGTGGGGCAGAATTTGCTGTTAGGGGCAGGAGGGATGGGGAAGAATGGGCTGAGCATGGCCTGCTCCCATCTGCATCCTCCAGAAGCGGTGGGGCACTGCCAGTGTCCCCTAGACAGTGTCCTAGCCCAGCAGCAGTGACAGCCAGGAGCCACCCACTGCCTTCAGCATGCACAGAGAGCCACTGATCCTGCTCCCTGTGCGGGGACACGGCCTGTCGTGGCCACACCAGCTGTGTCCCAGCACACCGGTGGGAGGCAGCATGTCCCTGACCAGCACAGCACAGCCAGGACTCCCAGGACACCCCACAAGCTCTGACCCTGCTGCCCCAGCAGGAATCCAGCAGTCAAAGCCTATATCCCTGCGGCATTCCCAAGGCTTCCCCTCGCTGCTGCTCTGCTCCCTGCCCAGCTCTGCCCACCCATGGCACCCCTGTGAGCAGAGCTTGCCCATCCCTGCACCCCACCTTCCCTCTCAGCCCAGCCAGCTGCAGTAATGGAGCTGCTGGCCCTGCTCCAGAGAGGATGGGCAAGGTAATGGCTATTGATCCAGGCCATGGAGCAGCTTCCCAAGGGATTGGGAGCAGAGCAGCCCCAGCCGGGCAGAGCAGAGACGAGGCTGGCATCACAGCAAGGATGGAGTGTCACTGCCACCATCCCTGCCAAAGCAAAGGGGGCTCTGCTCACCCTGGGCTGGCACACGGCCCTGCCCAGGGGACAACAGCCTGTCCCCAAGCTACAGAGCCAGTCTGGGGACAAGAGGCTTGGAGGAAGTGACTGCGTCAACACCTCCCTCGATAGCGCCTGCTTGGTAACAGCCATGGCTGAGACCTCAAAGGGCAGCGCCGTGCCCACAAAATGCTCTTTGTTTGCAGTGGGTATGTGGTGGCACAACGCCAAAATGCAGCAGGAGCCCTCCTGCCACAGCAAAGGTCCCAACAGGCAGGATCAGCCACCCCAGAGCTCCCCCACACACAGGTTTTGGCCCTCGCCCATCCCTTCAGCACATCACAGTCGGCACTAAGCAAAGAGGGATGAGCACAGCACAGCACAGCAAGGAAGGTGCTGGAAAAACAGGTGGAAGTCCCAGAGATAAGCACACGCCATCCAGCCTGGCCTCGGATACTTCCAGGGATCCAGGGCTGCCCCACCCTCACAGGGAACAGTTTCTCCCGAATATCCCATCTCACCCTGCCCTCTGACAATTGTGAAGCCGTTCCCCCTTGTCCAAAGTCCCTCCCAGAGCTGGGATTCAGGTCGGTGGGGGGCAGGAAAACCACCTCACCTTGTAACTGCAGCAGAAATCTTCATCATCACTTTGCAAGGCAGCAGCTTTCGCTCTCCCTTCTCATCCCTGTGCCCAGGACATGGAAAAGCTTCTGGAGGTGAAGCCTCCAGCTTTCCCCAGGTGCTGCCGGATCCTCGCTCGGCGTCCAGGAGAGGTGGAGCCCGGATTGATGTCACCTGGTGCCAGGCCCGGCATCCCGCCTGGGTGGTGGCAGCTGTGGCACGGCCAGCCTGCCACCCCTAAAGAGGGACCCCACAACATCTGGCAGAGGCCGTTGTGCCCCCCGGCCGTGCCAGCTGTGCCGGCAGCCGGTTTCGTAGCCCCATCCAGTGTCTGGCAGGCGAACTGCACCGCTGGCTCCCGGGGCGGGCAGCGCTGGGCCCCGCGGGGCTCACGGAGCTTTGGCTCCCGGTGCCGTCAAGGCCGGGACGAGGCTGGAAAAGCCGCCCGGCTGATGTGCTCCAGCTGCTTTCCCGCTGGGAAAAGCACGGGTGGGAACGGGGGGTTCTGGGCAGGGCCGTCACCCCGTGCCTCCCTCGGTACCCGGTGGCGGCGGCGGGTAAATAGCGAAGGTGAGGGTGCCCAAGGCTCTTTGGGGGTTGATGTGGGAAGAGAAGCCCGTCCCAAGGTGGGGAAGCTGTGTCGGGATTCCACGGGAAGGCCCAGAAACGACGAGCAGTACCCAGCTGGCTGCAGAGCTCCCCTCTTTAGATTCTCTGATGTCTAACACATGGGGGCTCTGCCTGGTCTCAGTGCTTTGCAGCTCTCTCTGCTAAATGCTGCTGAGTTTCCTCAGGATTGTGGGAAGCAGACCTGCTGAAATCCCCTTATTCCTCCCTCCAGACATGCAACATCTCCAGATGTTTCCTCTTGCCCTGTGGGACGTGTCCAAGAAAACCCAGGGGACACCTCACTGTCCTTCCCACTGGGATTGAGGCATGTTCGGCTTTTAAGTCTCTAAACACGGAGAGAAGAATCCTACCACTAAAACATTTGATTTCATCCTTCTCTGAATGATTTACAATTAAAATTGGAATATTCCCATGGAGAAACATAACTTTGATTTGTTTTAATTTATTTGTTTTTCCCCTTTGCAGGAGCCTGAACTTCCCAAATCCATTTTCCTGCAGCAGAGGGAAGCTGCTGGGAAGGGCTGTGCTGTAGCTCCTTTAGGAAAGGTCCAAAGGCAAGGCTGAGTCACTGAGACAGAGCTGCAGAGAGGGGCTGGACAGTAATAAAACACATCTGTCCTCTGTGTCCACATCCCAGATGTGAGTCACATCCTCTCCTTCCTCACTCCCAACTCCAGGCCATGTTTGGACAAGGTCACTGCAGCTCCTTGTCCAGCCAGGAGACACGGGGGGTGTCTTGGCTGAGTTGTTTTTACCCCCTGCTGGTTTCCCCAAAGGACTCTGAACATATCTTCCAGCAGTCCTTGGCCTTGGGCTCAGCCAAACTTGCCCCTCTGCAAGCAAAGAGGGATGGGCAGCTCTGTAAACACTGAATAAACTGGAAAATCCCAGAAAATCCGCATGCTTTCTCCCCCTCTGGAGCTGGCTGGGGATGGAGCTCAGGGATGGAGCAGGATGCAGGACTGAGGGGGCCAAACCCAGCAGGCAGTTCCCTTCTCTCCTGGTGCTATTTCTGACAGCGCTGCAGAAGCTTTTTGTAGTTTTTTTCAGCCCTGAGGCTTTTCCATGCATCGTGGCTTCCCAAGGAAGAGGAGGAATGCTGAGCCGGCTGGCTTGGGACCAGCAGGCTCTGGAGCCCCCTCCAGCAAGAAATGGCAGCCCTGATCCTGGGAAGCTGTTGCAAAAGGTGAAAGCCTTGTGTGTGTCCTTGCTGGGAATGGAGAGTGAAGGGAGATTTTCCTCCTCCTTTTCCAGCCAGGATGGAAGCAGGTGTGTTTTCCCCCAGAGCACGCTGTCTTTATCTGGCAGCTGATCTGCTCAGCTGCATACCCAAGCTTGTGCTTTATGAGCCATTTCTGCACTTTCTCCATGAAATGGGACATTTTTGGCTGCAACCCGGGGATAAAAATCCCTTGGGGCCAGGTGGGACATGAATTCTCTTGTGTCATCTCTGCTCAAGGTCACCTTCTCCAGCCTTTAGCTTTCAATCAAAGATAAACACCTTTCCTTCTCCCTGGGGATCGGGAATTCAGGGTGTGAGCAGCCCTTTCAGCAAGAAATCCAGGGATCTGGCTCCAAAAAAAGAAGACTGAGGTCCTCAGGGGAGTGCTGTGGGGCTGGCAGCCAGCAAAGCTACTTCCTTGCCGAAGGGAGGCAAAATTGAGCAGTTTTCCTTGGCTGGCCTCTCCTGCCACTGAGTGTGCCGCTTCCAGGCAGGATGTTCAGGGACATGAGGGGACAGCAGGGCCACTGCTCGCTTCCTGCAGGCTCCCAGCTTTGCTGTCACTCAGGCCGTGCTGGAAGTGGGTCTGAAATGACCTTTCCCCGCCGCAGACCCGTGGGTTGTTGCTTTAGCCTGTGGGTTTTGGCATCCAGCCCCTCCATCCCTCACAGAGGGGATGGCTGCTTGAAGAGGAGCTGGTCCCTGGAGCAGACGAGGAAAAGGATGCTGGAATTGCTTCGCTGGGTGGTCAAGTTTCCCAAGATGGCACTGTGGTGGCTTTTTCAAAGCTGTCACTGCCAGCAGAAGGGAAAAAATACCCCTCCTGGATAACGCAGGTCTGCACAGAGCAAATATTTGACGTGCTGAATAAATGAGCAGGAGGGAGACGTCAGGGAGAGTAGGGAGCTCTGACTCATGTTCCCACAGCACTCCAGACACCTTCCCGGCAGGCAGCTGCCAAATGTCCCTGTCCCTGCAGCGTGGCAGGCAGAGGAGTGTTCCCACTGCCCTGCTGGCAGCCAGGGATCTTTGCAGATCTCCAGGGGTGTTGTGGATACCCCCAGGAGGGTTGAGACAGCCCCAGGAGTGATGGAGAGGCAGCAGCAAGGGGGTGTCTGGGAATGGGATTTTGGGTTGGGCCTGCTGTTTCTGCCCCTCCTCCCCTCACTTTATTGGGGATGCTGAGTTTAATCCAGCCTTATTCCCACTTTGGATGCTCCTGTTGAACAAACAGCCTGGGGATGCTGCAGCCATCTCGCTGTCAGCGTGACAGGCTTCACCTCCTGGCTCTGACACAGGTTTGGGGTGAAAATAGAGGGCAATTTCCTCCCTTCCAACATGCAATTTAAGCGTGTGGTGAAGCAGCAGCGTTTCTCTGGCTGGAAAGCTGCTTGGTGGGAGCGTTTGAGCAGAACTCTGTGGTTTTCCTGCCTGTCCGCCTGCAGCTGCAGGGGAAAAGCGGAAGATCTCGGCTGAACTCTCGTTTCCCATCAGGGCAGCGCTTGTGCACAGCGGGAAGGGCCAACCTGCAATTCAGTCTCCAGCTCTGGGGACAATACAGCCTGTGTCCTGCTGCTGACAGCCATCCTGTGCAGGGACAGGCTGTCCCAGCCTCGTGCTCAGGCTGGTGCCACCGGAGCCTGGAGGGACAGCTTGTGCCTCTGAGAACACGGTGTATTTTGTGATGTGTGTCGGCTTTGCTGCCTGTGTGTGACTGGGAAATGCTCTCTCCCCCACTAGCTGCGTCCTGAGGTTTGTGGATATGAAAGTCCACATGCCTCTTTCTTCTTTTTAATTGCTATAATTTGTCTGGCTCTTACCCGTGGTCAGGAGCAAGGCTTGGCTCTGAGTTCCCTCCGTGGATTTATTTTGGTTTTGATGCTGTGCAAAAAACCCAAACCACCCCAGTCCCTCGCGTGGTGCCCTGGGTGTGCATCCCGTGCCTGGGTAATTTTCCTCGCTGGAGTAATTTCCTTACCCCCAGTGGGACATCTCTTGTGAATAAAGCTATGTGGGATAAGACGCTGAAAACCACAGCCTGGGAAATTTATGCAGAGGAGGGGAGGAGGGAGATTGTTCCTAGCAGGCGAGCGGCGGCGCTGATTGCTGTTCTCATGGCAGGCGGACGGGGCTGGGGCTCATTAGCGGGCGGCGGGAGGCAGGGCAGGGTTCGTGAGCTCACAAATTGCCTCGGAGCAGAGGTTGGTGCCTCCTGGCCTGGGGATGGGTGCCCAGGGGATGGGAGCGTTTCCCTGTGTCAGTAGTGGGGTGCTCGGTCCTGCCCCCGTCTTTTACAGCAGCCTGTGATCCTGTTTGCTCTCTTGAGCAGGAAGGCAGCCTGTGGATGTGCTGCTCTTCTGAGGCTCGCTGGCAGCGAGTCGGAGTCTCTCCGTTTGTGGTGTCCAGGGTGGGGTGAAGACAAGGGCTTGAAAGATCAGGAAAGGGAGTAGTTGAGAAAAATATAGGGCCCCAAGCAGAGAGAGGTGAAATTTGAAGTATCATGAGCAGGAAAATGTAAAGGCTGGTGGTTTTTCATGGGGAGAGTGCCAGGAACAGCCTGGGCTGAGCAGAGGGCACGGAGCAGGGGAAGGGCTGAGCTGTTATGGGACGCATCCCCTGGGACACGTCTCGTGGTCCTTTTCCTGCAGTCACAAGCAACGTCCCCATCCCTGTGGGACTTCCCAGGAGCGGCTCCCACACCCCAGGCTCATCCTGCACCCATCCCTGTGGACCGGGCACCTCCAGCCCCTTGGCAGAAGGGATCGGCACGATCCCCCCAGAACCTGCTGTCACACCGAGCTCCGGCAGAGCCAGCGAGCTGCGTGTCCTCACCCCGGCACTGCCACCCCAGGTGGCCTTGTTTTCCTCGGCAAAGGCGGATGGGAGCCACCATCTTCTGAGCAAAGAGCATTTTTAATCTCCTGCTCCCGCTCCGTGCAATTAACTTGATTCCCTCCCCTCGTTTCCTGCAGAGGTTTAATTAAAATGCATTGTTCGCCTCGCCAATTATTTGCTCTGTCCCCCGGATAACCTCTGTGCGGCGGCTGCTTCTCGGGGCTTTTTTTTCCATTCTTTCTTTCTCTTTTTTTTTTTTTTTTTTTCCCCCCTTGTTGTTATTGAGGTTTCTCTCCTCTCCCCCCTCGGCAGCTCCAGCAGCGTTTACCTGCCCGGGAGAGCGGGATGAGGGAATTATGGAAGCGCTGCAGCCCTGCACGCACAGGGGCGAGCGGGGGCCGCCGCATCCCCGCGGAGCCGGGCGGGGGGAGCGCACGGAGCTCCGTGCCCCCGAGCAGCTGAAACAACAAGACCTTGTTGACTGGCTTTGAGTTCCCGGCACTCGGCAGCTGCTGCTCCAGCAGGTGATAATTGAAACCGGGAGCGAACCTGGATGGCGGCAGGGGTTGAGATGTAGTTCAGCCTTCAGCCCCCTCCCTCCTCGCCCTGCTGCAGCGCTGCTGTCACCGCGATTTGCTCGGGGTGGGGACCCTGGGGCCGGTGGGTGACGGTCCCCAAGGAAAGGGGTGATGAAGCAGGGAACGAGCGCCTGCAGCTCCGCAAGGTCATCCCCGGAGGAGCCGTTTGGGAGAAGGGGTGTTCAGCGCTTTCTAAAAATAACCCCGTAGCAGGACCGAAATAACAAGCTGCTCTCGAGCAGTGCTGCTCTTGAAGCCGGGCCAAGGCAGCTGCTGCCGGGCCGGCGGCGGCCCCTCGGGTGTACCGTGCAGCTGGACCTGGCGGGGGTCCACGGGAGTTCCCCACACCGGCCAGGGGGCGAACATCGGCATGGCTTGGAGAGATGCTGATGCTCGGCCTGAAAGTGGGGGAGGAGGGGTAGGGTCAGCTCTTGGAAAGGTCCTTTAGGAAGTGGGGTTGGTCCCCTCGGAGGAGCTGGGTGTTGGGAGGGGGGACACGGCCATGTGGTTTCCTCCTTTTGATGGGGTCCAGTTTGGAGAGCAGGACTGGTGTCTGGATCTGTTGGAAAATGCTGGGTGTCTGCAGTGTGTCAGCATCATCTCCTCCTGCAAAGTCTCCTTAATGTGTCCCCAAAGGCTTCCCTGCTCCTGCCTTTTACAGATCCTGCCCCAGTTCTTGGCTTCCTTGCAGGGACTCTGGAAAATGTCACATTTCTGGTGGTCCCACACACTGGGATTTGCTGGCTCGCTGATATTGAGGTGAAAGTCTGGGCTTGGGAGGGGGTCATCAGGCTCTGTGCAGCTCCAGGCTGCAAACCAGGGGCTCCCTGCCTGCTCTGGCAGCCTGGGGGGAAGTTTCTGGAGAGCTGGGATGATATTTAGAGAATTTCTCACTCTGCACCCACCTGAGAGGAGGTTGGAACCAGGTGGGGATGGTCTCTCCTGTCAAGGAACAAGGAGAGGACAAGAGGAGATGCTGGAGCTGGGAAGGCCAGGCTGTGTTTTCTTGTTCCCTGGGATGATTTTGGGAGCCAACGTTGCTCTTCCCACAGGTGATGGGGTTTATTGGCATGTACAAGGGCTTGCTGGGGACAGAATTCAGCTGTTCATGGACCTCTGCTCCTTGAAG
Organism: Pseudopodoces humilis; assembly: GCF_049639895.1. Taxonomy (NCBI): domain Eukaryota; kingdom Metazoa; phylum Chordata; class Aves; order Passeriformes; family Paridae; genus Pseudopodoces; species Pseudopodoces humilis. Next base: position 2,222,869 of record NC_142213.1, read on the forward strand.
TTCCAACCCAGCAGCCCAGCTGGATCTCAGAGAGCCATCCCTGAGAGATGCAGGTGGAAATTACTCCTACAGACCATGGGGATGAGCTGCTTTTTGGGCTCCAGGGTGAGCAGGCATCCTTCAGGGGGTGCTGCTCTTGATCCCAGCAGTGCCAAGCTCCTCTCTTCTCCCACCCGCCTTTCCAAATCCACTGAAGAAACTTGGAGCAGTTTCCAATCTAATTGCAGCTTCAGAGTGGGAATCCGCAGCCCTGCAGGGAGGATAAATCCCTTTTATCCCTCTGGAAGAAGATACAGCAATAGCCTGGGGAAGGCAGCCCCACTCACGCATCCTTTGAGGGAGGGGTCCAAACCTGCCTCACGTTCCTGCTTAAAACCTGGCTCAAGTTCAATGCTGGCACCTCCTAGCCAGACCTGCAGGGTTGATTTTTGGGAGAAAAGGGCCCAGCTCCATGTCACAAGCTGCTGGCACTGGGATTGGAACAAGCACATCCCTGGGCTGACAGTGGTGACCCTGCTCCATCCAGCCAAGCAGCGGCCGGTCCCTCCCGGGGCAGCATGTCCTTCCGAGTGCCTCTCATTTTGTTTTTATTTTGATGTTTTTTAGGCTTAAAATCCATACTCCTGGCTGCTCCTGCCCTTATATGCAAGTGCTCTATAATTGAAAACTCTCAGTTGTGCGCTTCTCCCATGCAAAGCAAAGGCTTCAAAGCAGCAGGTGGAAATTGAGCCGATAGCTCGGCTGCCAAAGTGAAAATTTGAATGAAAATTTAATTTTTCCTTCACAAAGCAGGGAATTGGGTTCCTGGGGCTCTGGCCAAAAGCCTGATGTGACCCTGACGTGCAGGGGCAGCGAGGGGAGCAAACCCCAGCTCTGTCCTAGGGATACAGGAGATGCAGTGAGGATTTTTCTGGAAATTCTCTTGGCCACATGGAGTTTCAGCTTCTGTGTAACAATAATGTGATTTCCTGATGGTTTTATGGGTTTTGCAGATTGAGGAGCAGGGACTGAACATCTCCTGGGTTTTGAGCATCATCTGTGAGGCTCAGTCCTTTCCCACAAAAACACTCAGAGCCTGTTGCTGGTGTTGAGTGGTGCCCCCCAGACTCCAGATGTGCTTTCTCCAGGTGATTTTCTGCAACATCAAGCTGTCCTCGATCTTCTTTGGCACGCTGCTTTTCCTGCCCACCCACCCTGAGGCCAGGACCTCGTGCTTTCTGCCGCTGCCACCTGCAGAAGGCAGCGATGACACTGACATTGTGCAGGGGGTAAAACATCACCACGAGCATCTCCTCCTGGGCTGGGGGTACCCAAAGGCTCCTGGGGGGTGCCAGCGGCTGGATCCGCTGTGGAGGGTGCAGGGCAGGAGCTTCCCCTCCCCAAGCCCACATTTGGGGACCAGGGAGGGAGGGAAGAGAGGAGAGGGAATGTGGCTGTGGAGTCACTGCCTGAGCTGGAGATGTGCCACCGCTCTGTGGGAGAGAAGTGTTCCCTCCGAGGGGCCGGGGGGCTTTTGGGGGTGCGTGTGGCCCCTTAGGAGCGTTCTCTTGCATCCCACGTGGATTTGATTTCCCAGCCCGCGGATTCCTTTGGGCTGAGGAAAGCCGGCGGAGCCGCCTGTGCGAAGGAGCCGCAGCGGGCGGGTCCCTCCCGGCTCTTATTTGGTGTTTGTTTTTAATTGAAAGACAAAAGGCCGCGTGCTAGAGGCAGCCTGCCTTTCCCTTTGTCCTACGTCTTCACGGGATGAGGAGAGCGATGCGAAGGGAACACGGCAATCCCGATTTTACCCATCCCTGGGGCCAGCATTCCCTGTTCCCATGAGACCCCCAGACCCCACCGAGCAGCAGCTGCCTCTTTCCTGGGAGTGAAGGGGGAGCAGCTGCGGGGTGATGCCACAGGCAGGTGTATCCATCTCTCCTGCTCTCCTGAGCTTTAGTCCTTTCCTCTTTTTTTTTTTTTTTTCCTTTTTAATCCCTGGAAACAAAGCCAGAGGGCAGCTGCGCCAGGCAGCGCATCCCGCTGCAGGCAGGACCGGGGCTCTGCTCACGTGCGGGATCTCGGCTGTGCAGGTGATTCCCAAAAATCCCTTTGCCAAAGAGAACCCTCCGGCTGCCCGGGGGTTTCCGGGCAGTTCAGGGTGTTGGCCGGAGCACGGATGTTTTGGGAGCGCAGGAGAGGAGCCCACCTTGCGGCGCCCGGGGCTGCCTGGCAAAGGGGTGGCTATTTCTGGGCTGCAAAAGGAAAATTGTCCAACTGCTGAAATTGGCAGTGAACCCCAGGACTATAATAAACAACTTCCCGGCCAAGGTCCCTGGCTATTTTCTCTCTGTTTTGGCTCGGAGAGGAAGATTTATTTTGTTTGCTGCTTGGAATTTTTTTCCCTTGTCTTTTTTTTCCCTCTTCCTTTGGAGGTATTTAAAGCCAACAACCCCCCCGAGGCCAGGCTGGGGTTGCTGCTCTCCTGGATGCCTCTGGGTCCATGGAGGTGTCAGTGCCACCGGCTCCCATGGTGGCACTCCAAGCAGAGCCTTTTGGGATGTGTTCAAAGCCCATCCTTTACAGACCTGCAGGGCATTTGTAGCCTCCAGATGAGCATTGATAGTAAAAAAATGAAATAATAAAAACCAAAGAAACAAGCAGGAAAAAATTCCACTGGCTTCCAGGAAGAGTTTTCCTGGCTGTGGGACTGACCAGTCAAGCAGGAAGATGAATTCTCTGTGCAACCTTTTCCATCCTCATTCTCCTTGGGGAAGCGTGGGCTGCCAAAGCAAGGTTTGGGAGCTCCCACATTGCTGTGCTGTCCCAGGATGCCCCTTTCCCCATCCTGCAGAGAGCTCCCAGGCGTCACAGCTCATTCCAGTGGGATACAAAGGGCATCATGCTGGATAAATCATGCATAAATGATGGGGATATGCAGCCTCTCTGCATGGTGGCAGCTTCAGCTGTGCTGCAGCTTCCCAATCCCTGTGCCTGCAGCAGGCTGGAGCACTGCAGGTGGGATATTAGGAGTTGAGATCCGTGTTTTGGGACAGCCCTTGCTTGGCACAAGTGGTGGAGCAGCAAGGTGAGAGATCACCAGCACCCAAACCCTCTGGGAACAGGGGAAGCTCTTGGCACAGGGCTTTCCTTGCAGGTGGAGTGGGAGGATGCAGTTGGAAGTTGGTTTTGGAGGGGGTTTGGTAGAGGCTGCTCCCCTCTGTTTATTGATGCAAACTCTCTTGGAATGACATTTTTCCCCTCGGTTTTCCTGAGGCAGGACTCACTTTGCTCTCCAGCCAGGAGCAGGGTGAGTCCAGGTGTTTTCCCTGATATGGAGTACTCAAGGTGCTGCCAAGAATGTGAGGATTTGGGCAGAGTGAGATGCTTCAGCCAGCTGTGGTCCCACAAAGCCACCAGCCGTGGCAGAGGGGACCCTCAAGAGGGATCCTTCAGGATTTTGCATGGAATTTCTTCCTTTTCCCACAGAGTCAAGCTGGCTGGTTGTTGTCAAGCTGAGTGTGGGCATATCCAAGATCTCTTCCCGAGGGAGGAGCAGTGTTTGGCCACCAATTCCGTTACTCTGTGATGTCTGGGCTGGTGCATCCTGGATGTTCTGGGGGTCGTTCCCCACTGGAGAGGAAGGGCAGGGCAGGAGGGGCTGGCATCACTCCCACAGGAACAGCACATCCCTGCAGACAGCCCCCTGGAATACGAAGTGATATCCACAGTGTGATCCATCGGCATGACCCACATCCGGCTGGGATTTCTGGGATGCTGGGAGATACAGAATGGGGCCAGGATGAAGCTGTGCAGAGCACACAGAATGAGGGGGCCAGGTCTCAGCAGAACCATGAGAAAGGATTTTCCCAACGAAAACGAGGTGCTGCTGTATCCTGAGCCCACATCCCTGGATCCATGTAACCTGGGGAGGCTTTGCAGCACCTCCTGGGTGAGCTGCAGCCCCGGGGAGCTGACGCTGACACGAGCCAGATTTCGGAGCCGGGCACAGGAGGCTGGCGAGGCCTCGCCTTGGCAGAGCAGCCAGGGGAACAGCTTGTGACAGCCTCTCTCCCTCTCCGAGTGCCTGCTGGGGTGCGTTCCTTAACCTTTCCTGCCTCCGTTCCACTCCTGTGTTTCTCTCTCTCTCCTCTTTTTTTTTTCCCTTCCCTTTCCCCTAACTGTAAATGCGCCATAAAAATGGATCAAATTGCTTAAATCACTGTCATTAAATCAGTGTGAGTCCCCCCTCCGCCCCTGTGCTCGAAGCCTGGCAGAGAACATTTGTTCCAAAGGCTGAACAGCCGTCTTATTGCTCTGAAAGCATATTTGCTGCTTGATGGAAGGAGGAGAGGAGGAGAAAAACAGCCTGCAAGGGAAGGAGGGGGGGTGAAACCACCGGGGGCTGGTTTTCCTTGGACACAGAGAGGGGAGCGGGGGCTGTATCCTGCAGGCTGGGTCCATGGGAGGTGATGGGGTGACAGGGATGAGGGCACCAAGGACACCCCTGGGTGATGATGAAGTTGGGGTTTCGTGGTACAGGAGATGCTGGAGAGGGGTGGTGGGGATCCAGCAGACCACACAGCCCCATCCTCTGGAATGCTCCCCATTGGAGCCCAGCAGTGATGCTGTGGAACAGCTCAGCCTGCTGCAGCACAGGAGAGCAAAGAATTCCCAGTAAACAAGGCAGGCTGAGCTGGTGAACCTTCCTGAGGCCCTGGGTTGATTAAGCCCTGCCAGTCCCAGCTTAAAGAGTGGCTTTAGACCCGCTGGTGTTTACACATCCAAATAAAAAGCTTTTGCAAACCATGGGCTCCGGAGGCTCAGGGGAGCTGGGGAAAAGTGATTGCTCTGGAAATTCAGAATGTTTTGGGAGCCTGGGTTTTGGCATGGCAGATCAGGGCAGCGATGGAGGCAGAGACAAGGCTGACTCCAGGAGATGCGGTGTGTTCCCACACCGGCACCGGGCCACGCGGGGGAATGCAGGAATGCTTCTACCCAGGTGGTCTGGAAAATCCCTACAGAGAGCAACGGGAATGCCGAGGAGAGCCGGGAGCTGGAGGCGGATCAAAGGGCTGGGGAAGGGGCTGCCACAGGTGGCAGGTGCTGGCAGGGAGAGCACATTGCAGAGGCACCGCTGTGCCGAGCCCTCCTGGTTTTCCAGAGCTCCAGGCTTTTGCAAAGCTGTTGTTACACTCACCAGCGGCTTTCTGGTGCTTTGTCCCCAGGAAGGCTCCTCAGAGGATGCTGATTCTCTGCCCATCCATCATCGTCCACCCTGCTGAGCCGGGACACTGCCTCCTGCCTTGGAGCTGCCTCCTGGGTTGTGCCTGAGCACTGAGGACAGGACCAAAGTTGTCTCCAGGTCAAAGTATGACCCCGGGGGTGCTGTGCTGTCCATGGACCACGGAGGGCTGGTTGTAGCCTCCTGTTGCACTGATCCCAGCTCCAAAGCCCTGAGGAAAACAGGAAGATGAAATGTGTGGGTGCAGACCCCTGTGTGTGGGGCAGAGCTGGGGGACACAGCCCTGCTCCTGCCTCTGCCCTGGGTGCAGGAGCTGAAACACAAAATTCACAACAGCTCCGAGGGCTGGAGAGCTGCCCGGATTTCCACAGACCCAGATTAAAAACCAGCTCAGAAAGGCTGCCTGGAGGCTGGGGCAAGGCTCAGCCTTCCCGAGGCTCGGCGTGCTCCGGATGCCTCCGGGTGCTGCTTTGGGGAGCCAGGGTGGCCCTGCCCGGCCCTTGCACGCCCTGTTCCAGCTGTTCCAGGCCAACAGAGACTCCCATGCCCTTGAAGACCCCATAGGTGGTGGGCAGAGACCCCCTACCACAAGATGGGATCTGACTGGAGCATTTCCAGAGTCCCCCTGGGAGATGGAGAGGGCAACACAGCCGTTCCCTCCTCATGGGTTTTGCAGATTAATTATTCCCAGGGTAAGGAGCGGCTTAATGGCTCTCCCCCTCCACCCCCCCTTCCCGTGGGAAACTGCAGGGACAGCTTCTCCTTGTCCCTCAGGGGTGCTACATGTCAGGCTTAATCCCTGAGCATCCTGCTGCTTACTGGGGACACTCAGAGCTGATCCCTGGCCTTGGTCTGAATCAGGAATAACTCCCTTAAAGGCAGCAGCAGTGAGTTAGCATCTCCCAACGCTGTGACACAGGAATGCTCCATGGAGGAAAGCAGGATTGATAGGAATTATCAGGTTTTGTTTAACCATATTGAACTTCAGGGTGAGGGGCAACTCCTCCATTCCTAGCTTTTGGTCTTTACTTTAGTTTCTGAGTGCCCGAGGGCAGCAAATCTGTCTTGACAGAAGTGCTAATGGAGAAAAAAATGGATATTAATTCAGGGGAAGAGTTTCCAGAAAGGGATTCATCTCTGCAAGCACCACTGAACTACATGAGCTGCTCAGCTCAAAGCAGGAGCAATGATTTTTTTCTGGCTGCATCCCAGTCCACAAGGATGCTGAGGGACAAAGCTCATTTTGGGCTCATTTGGACCAGGTACAGACCTGGGGGTCTCCCAACTGGTGGTGGCAGAGCATCCAGAAATCCACTTTACCTCTAGGTTCCACATGCCAAGAGGCAGTACAGAGGAGATTAAGTGACTTCCCTTCTTTCCACCCCAAAAACCCTCTGAGAAGCAGAGATGTGTCATCATCTCAGCCATGGTCCAACCCTCATCTTGATTTCCCTCAGCCAGGCATCCCAGGAACAGGAATTTCTGCCCAGGGATGGTGAGGGGAGGAGGGAGCAGAACCCTCCTGGCAAAGGCAGTGGCTGCCACAGAGCCCTCGCAGCTCCCTTCACTGGAGGTGTGTGTTCATTGCTTCCTGCTGGGAAGGGCCACCACTGGGATCTGTTTGCTCAGGACCTTGTTAGGTGCTTGTGCTCTCAGCCACTCTCTGCCTGCAATCCTGCAGCAGGGATAAATCCTGGCAAACCTGTCCTGGCACAGGGCTCCAGTGCTGGCACAGCCTGTGAGCTGCTTCACCAGATCTACCTTGTTTTGGGGGCTGATCACCTTCTGAGGTGAGAGCCATCAAGGACCTCCCCGCACTGGCCAAAATCTCCACGAGCTCCCTCCAGCTGCTCCTGGGAGTGACTGGAATTGCCAACAATGGTCTGAAAAATTGAACCAGGGTGTTCCTCAGCATAAAGAACCCTTTTTGCCACCTCCTCAATGGCTGGACTGTCCTCCTTGAGCACTTGCTTTCTTTTGGGTGTTAGGATTTTTCCTTCTTTCATGGAATTTTGTTTCTAAGAGAAAACAATGACCAGTATTTAAGAGACAAAAGAAATGGCCAAGGTGGGTGAAGGATGCAGCTGGGGGGTTTTCTCTTTGGAAGGGAAAAGATACCTCAATATTTTGGTGGGGGCTGAAGGGCTGGGCTTGGCTCCTCTCGCTCTCAGCATCTGAGGGGAGACAGGCTGCAGTCGATGTGAGGAGAATTCGCCACCACTGTGGGGTTCCGTCTCCTGCTGTTTTCTCCTACTGCGAGCAAAGCTCTGCTCATGGAGCGGTTGTTGCACTGTGACCTTATTAATACTCGACCTCTCTAGAAAGGACCTTCAGGTGCCTCAGGGGAGAACCAGAACCCTGAGCTCTTTTCCCCTTCAGGGGAACCTCTCCTACCTGTGTTCAGGAGCCCGGCTGCCGCTGCCCAGTCCCGCTGTTCCTCTGCGCGTTTTTTGCTACACTGCCTGCCGGGACACCCAGCAGCTCCTGTTAGAGCTGTGGAGCTTCTTGTACATCTCATTTACTCCTGCGGGATCTGCCCATCCGCGCCCTCCCAGCTGCCGCTGCCAGGTTCCCGCTGCAGCCCCTTTCTCTGCCCGCCATCCCCGCGTGAGGGAGAAACAAGGCCGCGCCCGCGCCACAGCGCCCCCTGCCGGCTCGGAGGACTCAGCCGCGCCCGCGAGAGAGCGCCCCCTGCCGGCTCGGAGGACTCAGCCGCGCCCGCGAGAGAGCGCCCCCTGCCGGCTCGGAGGACTCAGCCGCGCCCGGCCGGGAGCCAGCAGCGCCGCCTGCGGCTGTGAGCAGAACTGCACCCAAGGGGAGGCGCTGCAGCCGGGAGGAGGCTGTGGTTGGGTTTCTGCTCTTTTTGTTGATTGTTTGCCTTGTTATCCAACCGTTACTCCTTTTTTTCCCCTTATCTTCACCTGAAAGCATGTTAATTTCAAAGTTGTTGTGGATGCTAACTCTGAAACAGAGAGCACGGCGCTGGTGGAAATTGCAGGCCACATAGGTTTCTCAGTCTTGCCTGAGAAAGTGGCCTGGAAAATCATGGGGAGGAATTAAAACAATCCTCAGAGACAGAAAACAGCCTTGCAGGTGCTGTTTGTCTGTTCCTTGTTTTCTTGCAAGAGAAAGTCGAGGGGTGTTGTACCCCACTGACCAATGATGGTGATGTGTTAGTTTGCTAACCAATAAGAGTTTCTTTTCTGTACTTTTCATGTATCAGTCTATAAAAAAGACCTGAGGTAATAAACTGAGAGAAATTCTCCTGATCTACTCCCAAGAAAGTCTGTGTCGTTCTTCTCGCCGTTCCCAATAGAGCGACAAGTTGTAATACATCGGAGGGAAGGGGGGTCATATTTTTTTTCCCTTCCCAGGGAGGTTCCTGCCTTCCTTGGCAGACACCTGTCTTTCAAACCAAGACGCTTTCCCATGCTGCCAGATGGACCCCAAGGCCATGAATCCAGCAGAATACACCTGGACAAGGCGGGCAGGAGCTGTGCTCACTGTTCCACACCTGGACAAGGCTGGCAGGAGCCACGCTCACTCTTCCAGCCTCTCCGTGGTTCCTGCCCTTCCCAGTGCTGGTGGTGCTGGTGGGCTCTGGGTTGATCACGGCAGGACCTTGAGTTTCTCTGTTCCAGTGAACTTCTGCTCCCCACTCCTCTGCCAAAACCAAAGCATTTCCAAGCTGCTCTAGTGCTCCTAAGCCATGTGGGGTCACATCAATTCACCTGGATGAGCTGGGGACCAGTGGGAGAAGGGAACTGGGACCAGTAAGGAAAAGATGGGAAGAGCTGACATGACAGCGAAGAGTGAGGGAAAGCTGTGGGGGCTGAGGGCACATCTGGGGATGCTTTTCTCCAGAGACAAGGGATGTTTTGGAAGATGCTGGGTGGATTGGAATGCACGGCTTGAATCCATGGACTCTTGGGAACACCACCACAGCCAGAGCCAGCAGAGCTACCTGGGAGGTGGGAGAGTGGTGGGAATGAAAGGGACGTCTCTGCTGAGAGCAACACCTGGGGCAGGACGGAGGATGCAGCCTGGCTGCTGCTGCCTGGGAACCTTTGGGACACTGGAGCTTTTTCCTGACGAGGCCCCACAAATCCCACGGTGGGATCTTGGCTCCGATTGCACAGAATAACGTATGGATCCAATAGAGCACAACCCCTGCTTGTCAGAGCAGCCGCTGAGCTCCAGCAGATGCAAAGTTTCGAGGAAATTGTGGTTTCTCCATGTGTCTCTAAACACCGGATCCAAACAGGGTCCTTCTCCTCCACCTCCTGCTCTCGCTGGGAGGTAGCAGGACAGCAGGATGCTTCTCTCCCTGCTTTCCTCCCTTAGAAGGGGTGCGGGAGGGGCTGTGATTCCCTGCACATGGCTTTCCTTGGGGAGCTGTGCTGGTGGAAGAAGAAACCCTCGTGTATTTGGAGAGCACAGCCAGCTCCAGCATCCCCACACAGGTAACTGTGCCCAGGCGTCATTGCTGGGCTTGTTTTCAATTAAAAACTGATTTGCTACAGCCCTTTGCTGACCTTCAGCCTGGCAGGCTGCTGCTCTGCAGGGGAAATCAGCCCCGTTCCCCACCTCCCTCCCTCCCTCCCTGCTCTTGTTTCCTTCCCCCATGCCAGAGATAACTCCCTGTCTTGCTCTGTCATCATGTCTTTATCTTAACCCTACAGATTTTTCCCTTCCCCAGAGTGCTGGTTGATTTCTTAATGCTTATTGACAGGGGTTTGTGAGCACGACACAGGACCTGGGAGTAGGACACGGAGGAACCTGGGGGAGCTCCATGCTCCTGGTGGCAGGAGGGGCCGCGGACAGACAACACCCTCAGCTCGCCTGACGGACCCATGGCTGTGCCCACGCCCAGGGCCTGAAGCTGATGCTGTTGCATAAGCAGGATCCCAAGGGATTCTCCTTCCCCAGAGCCCTGAGACACTTCCCATCTCCAATTTGTGCCAGCACTGCTGCTGCATAACCAGGGTCCCACGAGATTCCCCTTTCCTGGGGCTCTTGAGGCATCTTCCCACTGCTCATGGAACATCCCTCCTCCCCGTGTGCCTTGGAGCTTCCAAGGCTGTGGCGTGGGCAGGAATTGCCGGGCAGGCTCTGGCTCAGCAGCTCCGGTGCCAAGCCTGGGGACCCGCAGGCAGGGCAGCTTTGGCCGGGCCCTCTGCCAGTGCTGGGACTGCAACGACAGCTTTGGATTTAGCAATCTGCAGACTTTGCCTTCTGGATGCCAGCCTCCCAGTACCTCCTATGGATTTGCTTATGAGAGGGAAAATTATGGAGCTTTGGAGTGAGGGAGGGAGGGAGGAGGGAGTTACCTGTTGGGATGGGCACTTTGTGCCTGGGGATGGAGATGGGGCTGGGAGGCAGCGTAGGTTGCAATCCCCTGGGGATGGAGACTGGATCTCTACCCTGGAGATCTGATTTATTTCCTGGAGATTTGATTTATTTCCTGCATGGAAGGCATTGCCCAGCTCGGCTGAGTGTCTCTGCAGGCTCAGCTAGCAGCAGTGTCTGTAAGGAAAAGCCTCAAGTGAGAGATAACAGGGCACCAGAAAGGTTCTTTGCGCGCCGGGGGGATGGAACAGCCACACACGGCTTTGCTGAGGCTGAGAACAGCCACACTCAGCACACATGTGGCGGCAAGGCACAGCGGTGTCCCGGCCAGCCGGGCTGTCCCCGCTCTCCCTGTCCCTGGACCAGCAGAGGGCAACAGTGACCTTTGCAACCGCCTTGTCCCCAAAAAATCACCCTCCCGCACCTGGGAGGCTCGGCTGGTGCATCCCGGCTGCGGACACGGGGGGCACCGGGTGGTCCCGAGGTCCTTTCCTGGGAACAAGGGCCGTCATCGGCATCTGCTGTGAGAAGTGGTGGCACTTGGAGGGGTGACCCCATCGATGGAGTGACAGTTCCCAGCCTGGAACCCATCCTTGGGAAGGAATAGTCACTCCAAAGTGGGAATGATGGTCTCAGTGATGGCTCTGAGGTGGGCCGCATCACCCCATCCACCTCATCCCATCAAAGGTGGGAATCGTCATCCCATTAATGAGCTCCAGTGTGGGTTATAAACCAGGAGAGCTGCTCTGTGCCCAAATTTTGTGCCTGAGCAAGGCCTGGAACTGCCTCCACGGATGATGGGGTTACCAGCAGCACAGCTGCTGTGTTTCCTAGCCTGTGAATCCTCCCCGTGGACACAATTTCAGGTAACAACCACTTCTAACACTGCTGAAAAATGTTTGGATGCTGCCTTGAAGGCCGAGTAGCAACCCCGATGCTTTGAGAGGGAATGACTCATGGGAAATGTGCTGGGACAGCCTGTGGGATGTGGATCAGGAGGAACAGCCCCTGCAGGGGTGCTGGAGAAGGGCTGGAATGCGGGAGATGGGCACAGCCAGAGCCGGCTCAGCTGTAGTTTGGAGGCTGCAGCAGGATGAGCGCTGAGGGACCTCAAACCCAGACAAGATGTGAACCATCACCCCCTATCCTCAGCGGCCAGCCCTTCTGCAATTAGCCTCCTGAACCAGCCAGCGGGCTGAAGCCGCAATTTTCCTTCTGGAATAGCTGGCTCCCTCGACCTGCTCCAAGGTCACACCCAGAGCGGTCCTTAGAGCCGCATCGAGCTCCCATTAACAGCCCGGGCTGCCGGGAGGGGCGGCCGGGCAGCCTCAGCCCCGCCAGCCCGAGGGGTGCGCGGGGGGCTCTTCGATCTTCCCGCAGACGTGGGAGTCGATCCATTTGCTGAAATGAATGGGAAATGCTTGAAAGGCTAAACCTCAAATGAGGTATTGACTATCTGCCGAGCCTGCCAGCGCTACCTGCGGCCAGCTGAGCCCTGCTCCCATCGCTCCGGGGCTCCGCTGGACCCCCCCCGGCTGTGCCAAAGGGCTGCTGGCATCCCTGCCCGGGGATGCTGGAGCAGGGATGGCCTTGGCATCAGGTTTTCCTGTGCCCACTCGCCGGGGAGCCAGAGCCTTCCGTGGGGCTGAGCTCCAAGGCGAGACAGTAGGGCTGAAATCCTGCCGTCACGCTTGGGTTAATATTAAACCATTAAATGTTCTCAGCTCTTAATAGAGGGGCTGGTTGGAGTCTTAACCCTGTGCTTGCTGGCAGCTGCTGAGTGTCTGCCTCTCCTCTGCCAAGGATGGCAGTCCCAGCCTTGCTTTGCACATTCTCCCCACCGAGATGTTCACTCTAAAGGCATTTTATTTTATTTTATTTTATTTTATTTTATTTTATTTTATTTTATTTTATTTTATTTTATTTTATTTTATTTTATTTTATTTTATCTTATTTTATTTTATTTTATTTTATTTTATTTTATTTTATTTTATTTTATTTTATTTTATTTTATTTTATTTTATTTTATTTTATTTTATTTTATCTTATTTTATTTTATTTTATTTTATTTTATTTTTAAAATTTTATCTTATTTTATCTTATCTTATTTTATTTTATTCCCCCCTTACCCCCTCCAGATATTCTCCTGCCTCCTTCCCCAGTCCCAAATCCAAGGCCACCCCACCAAATATGTTTTCAAAAGTCTATTCATTCGAAATCCCGTGGTACTCTGCAAAAATGGTGTTTGAACAAACTCGAAATCATACTTTAAAGAAAACACAGCTGTTTAATTACAGCCTGCATGCAAAGCAGCCTCCATCATGTGAGTGGAGGAGCTGGGTGCTGACTGTGTGTTTGGCCTCTGATCCCCTTTAATCTCTGCAGTCAAAGGATTCTGGTTTGATTTCCTTTTATTTCCCCACCCGCCTTGGAATCTGCAACCAATTTGTTGTTGTTGTTTTTTGGGAAATAAACCCCAGGGAAAAGGTCTGGATCCGGCACAGCCGGGCTCGCACCGGCTCTTGCCGTGCCTCCTCCTGGTTACCCCAGCGCCAAGAAAAAAATCTGTTTTCCCTTTGCCCATCCTGCTCTGCTTTTTTTGGCCTGTCTCTCTCCCGCCCCGAAGGAGCCGATGACTTTCGCATCTGCTGCTGCATCTGTTTTCCCCATCAGGTCCGAGAGTGCCGATCGCTTCAGCTGGGAATGGGAACCCACTACTGAGCCAGGGCTGGGGGGAAAACCTTCCTGCAACAGTCCCTCGCTCCGGGAGGAACTGAGTGTGAAAAATAGGGGGGGATGTGGATGGTGGGGTGTTCCACTGGGGTTTGGAGACCTTCAGGGGTGATAAATGAGACCTCGAATTTTAGGCAGTGAGAAGACAGGGATGTCAGTTGCACAGCCTCCTTCCACATCATATTTTTGGGGTTTTTTTGGGGATGGTGAGGCTAGCAGGCTGCTTGGCTGGTGAGGACACACAGATGTTGCTGCAGGCTGCAGCCCCAGGTTCATCCTGGTACAAATCCAGCGCTTCCAGGCTCTGCCTGAGGGGGATCCAGCAGCAGCGAGCAACAAGGCAAATAACCCCTGGCCCTGGATTAAAGCACAGAGCTCCAGGCCAGCCCTGGTTTGCATCACCGAGGGGTGGCTGGGGGCTGTCCCCGAGCTGCAGTGGCAGGGGATGGTGTCCCAGGGGATTGCTGGCTGCGAACCAGGACCACCAGGGCAGCAGGATGAGTTCCTTCAGCCCCGGCAGTCAGTCGTTCATCCAAACAAGATGTGGGCAAGGTGGGAGGGTGGATGTCCTCATGGTGTCTGGGGTCACCAGCTGCTGGGGACAGTGAGTTACGTCTCCTTGGGCTGCTTTGTTTCCCCGAGGTGACCCTGGGATAACTTTGGCCAGGCTCAGGCAATCCCAACCTTTCCCTGTGCCTCTCCTTGCCCTGCTGAGCTTTATCCCGTGCTTCCAGCCTGCTCAGCCCCTGCCTGGACCCTGCACCCTCCAAGGGCTTCAAGCTGTGCTCAGCTCCAGTCTCCAGCTTTGATTCCCCCTTGGAGGCTGCACCAGCCTTTCATTCCTCTCTCCAGTGCCTGTGCCATGAGCCTTTCCAGGCGAACATTAAAGCCTTTGTCTGGTTGGGAGTGCGGAGCAGACCATTTAGGAGGAATTAGTGGTTACATTGAAAGGGGAAAATAAGGGCTCCTGGGTTAAATGCACTTTAAATGTCTTAATAATTGCAATTGGCCAACTCGTTCCTCCCCGGAGCCAAAAGCCTGTAATATGGGAAGCTTTTCTCTAATCAAGAGCAGCTCTGATACCTTATGTAGGAAGCCACATAGGATGGAGGGAATTATTTCTCAGCGCTGCCTGTCTCTCATCCCCCAGCTCCCGGCCGGTCCCTCTGAACCCGCCGGTCACCGGTGCAGCCGGGATGGCTTTGGGATGGTTTTGGGATGGCTTTGGGATGGCTTGGGATGGCTTTGGGGATGGCTTGGGGATGGCTGCCAGCCACCCCCGTCCCAGGTGCTGTGTCTGTGGCACTGCAGCCGCGCTCTCTGCTCCGAGTGAGGGTGGCCCTGCCCGTCCCAGTGCCACCCTGCCGGGCTGTCCCCCTGCCCGGGGAGCCCCCGGAGCCGCGGCAGCCGCGGCGCTGCTGGCGGGCAGCCTGTCAGTGCCATCCAGGTGGCTGGCTGAGCCCCCGTGCAGACACAGCCCGGCTCCCTGGCTCCAGCCGCCGCACAACCACGTCATCCATCAGCGATGACAAGCTCCTTTTGCAAGGAGCCTTTGTTGGCACCCGGTGCCGAGCCAAGCGAGGGGGGAAGATCGGGCTCGCTGGCTTGCGGCAGACCTCCAAGGCGAGAGCCCCTGCAAGGAGCAGCCCCCTCCCTGCCAGCAGCCGGGGGAGGGAGGTTAAAAGGTGCAGCTTGGAGGAGGTTAAAAGCAAAGCAGCTTTTAATTTATAACGTGGCCGAAAGAGAAATGGTAGCCAAAAAAGATAAAGATGCTGGAATAGCTGGAATTCTCCAGCCGCCGCGACTCCGAAGGGTAAAGCCACTGGAATGTGTGTGTGTGGCGGGTGGGGGCTCCGCTCCGTCCCCTTCGGGATGTCCCCCACACCCCTCTGTGAGAGCAGGGGGGCAGCAGAGGCAGGAGGGATGGAGGTGGCGATGCCCGAGGGTGCCCCGCGCCCACACAGCTCTGTCAGGATTGGGATTGTGGGGTGCAAGTTTGCCTCTGCTCCCAATCCCACCTCCAGCTGCTTTTGGAGCCGAATTGGACCTGTTGCCGCCCTGCCTGGGTGAGGGCAGGCTCCGAGGTGCTCCCAGGGCAGGGCTGAGGGCCAAAGCGCCTCCGTGTTTGGGCTCAGGGCTTGGCTCGGGCTTTCTGAGAAGCGCAGCTCAAATTGAACGGCTGCCCGAGGAGGAGGCTGCTCCTGCCCTGGAAAGCAGAGTGAGGGGGGGCTGCCCCCCAGCCGGCACCCCTGGGTGCACCCCCACTTCCAACGTGGGTGGCAAAGAAGGGGTGCAAGCCAGAGGGGAGGTCTGCTCTTCCAGACGGGCCACAAGGCTGGGTCTGCCCTTTTGCAAGGTCTTTTGCAGCTCGGGTTTCTCAGATCTGGGTAACCTTCAAGCAAGGCTGGCCTTTAGCACCTGGCTGCATCGCTCAGGGCTCGGGCCACCGGCCCGTGACGGGGAAGAGCCAGCTCCCCATCTGCTCCCTTCCCTCTCCCAGATCCACTCACAATAGCCCATTCACAAATCCATCCCGGCTCTTGGAAGACAGGAGGAGGGAAAGAGCCATCAAACCCTGTCTAGATGGGGAAACACCCCCAAAAATGAGTGGGAGTGCTCCATCCCCTCACTGGATGGGGTAAAACTCGTCCCAGCTCCGGGGGTGCAATGTCTCTGGCAGTGAGGTTTGAGACGGAGCTGGTGATGCCTGTGCTGCCTTCCCGTGCTGTGCCATCTGCTCCATGCTGGGAAAGCCGGCTGGAGCTCTTGCTTTGTGGGCCAGGAGAGGACAGATGCCCCCAGCACACCAGAGCAGCGCTGCCCTGAGGATGCTCGGTGGGAGCCGAGCATGTCCTGGCTCCCTGCTGGAGAATCCCGAGGTCCCCCCGGACCTGGCAGCACCTCCAGACGTGGGTCAGGGGGAGAAGGGGCTGCTGGAGCTCTGCGAAGCGCAGGGCCCCGGGCAGAACAAGGTGTCCCTGTGTGGCTCTGGCAGCGCGCACCGGGCGCGGCTCGGCCGCAGACACCGCTCGTGTGTCTGTGAGCGGCTCCAGCCGCGCTCCCAGTGGAGCTGCGATGGATGCCCACACCCAGGCCCGTGGTCTGGAGCTGGGGCTGAGCCTCCTGTCCCGGCCTCGCCAGCTCTGCCTGCACGGATGGATGCTCTGACCCAGTTATTGGCTCTTTGCTACTGCAAACTCCAGCCAGGCATGAAAACCAGGGCTGGGGCTGCCTGGATGGAGATGGGGGAACTTTTGGGGTTTGTTTTCCATACAGGGCTGGAGGCAGAGCCTTCCCAGCCCTTCCCCAACCAGTACAAAACCACCCAGGGCATCCTGGGTGTTGTCAACAGAGCTGGGCTGAGTTGCTGACACTTATTTCAACTCCCTGGTTTCTCCTTTCCATGGTTCATCTTCCTTCTCTTCACTGGGGAGACGGGACAAGAGGCTCCCTTGATTTTTTCCATGGTGTTTGTAACAGCAAATCTTGTGTCTGTGGTCTCTTAGTGGGAACAGTGTTAAAGCAATGGAGTTTAATTGTTGCTGCGCCCCCAGGCTGCCAGGCATCCCTTCCCAATGGGAAAAAATCCAGGATAGGCAGTCAAATTATCCATGTTTTGTTTGTGTGGGAAGGGGAAACTGCTCTTGGGATGGCACAGCTCTGCTGTTGGGATGGAAAAGCCTGGGATACTTCCCCTCCAGGGTGAAAAAATCCCATTTTCCAGTGTCTACAGGGAAATCTGAGGAGACAGGTGTATATTCTCCCCCTTCTCTTCCACACAGACACAGCTCCCAGCATCCCTATGGCCAGAGATGAGACCCATCCCACCTCCCATCCTGATCCCAGCTGAGGTCTGCCTGGCTGCTGCTATCCCAGGCTTTAATACAAATATTATCATTTCCAGGAGCAAGAGTGCCCCAACCTCCCTGCTCCTTGCTGCACCTTCCCTATTTACTTTGAGTTATTTAGAGGGAAAAAGAAGTAAAACCGGGGCTGAGCCCTCCCCCATCCCCACTGCTGCATAATTAGTGCTACAGCAAACCCCTTAATGCCATCCCTGGAACAGGAACTGCTCCAGCCGCTGGTCTGGGAAACAAAAGGGATTTTTTTCCCCCCCATGGCTTTATTGTTATGGGAATACCCCGTGCCCCAGCTCAAAGCCATCTCAGGCAGATGTTGTCAGCCTGAAAATCCCACCTCCCGAAATCCCACTCCTCTTGCTCCCACTCTTCCCTGGTGCTCCTGCCTCCCACCACCATGGAGGGTTTGTCCTGGTGAGTGGGGTGAGGATGGAGCTCCTTCCTCCTGCCCCATCCTGAATCGGAGCAGACAGCAGAGGGAATCCCCGTGGATAATCCAGGGAAGTGGTGATGGGGAGGGTTGTTTCCCCTGCTAGAAGCTGCTTTGCTGCTGAAAAAGCTGCTTTATTTTACCCAAGGTAAGTCTCACCCGAGAGCTTCCCCGTAGCAAAATCTCCAGCTGCTCCAAACGCAGCAGGTCCACCCAGGGGGGTGCCCGTGGCCCAGCACGGGGAGTTATTTCATCATCAAATTAAAGCAGCTCCTCTCTCTGCTCTGCTTTCACCCCGGGACTCAGCAGACCCTGCTGAGCTTTTCCCAGCTTGTTAAGCTCAAGCCTAAGCTTTGAAATGGCAGCGCTGTCCCTGCGCTGGGACACCGGGTAAAAATAACGCCAGGGGGATGAAAGAGGGTTTGCCATTTTTAGTTGAACTGCTGGAAGTTCTGCTTTTTGGCAAGTCATCAGGGCACTGCAAGGGGGGCTGCTGCCGTGGTTCCCACCCCGTGTGGGCTCTTGGCTTCGGTGTGGTGGAGACCTCATGAGTGTGGTGCTGCTTTATCTAAAGAGAGAGGCTTTTCCAGATGGGAAATGTGTTGTTTTGCAGCCTGTGTTAAATAATTTTTAATCTAGAAGGCGTTAACAAATAAAAAGTCTGTGGTACAGAGCGAGGTGATGCTCCTTGTGCTGCTTTTCTGTCACAGTGTGCCCAAGGGTTGCAAAAACCGGCTCAGAGGCTCCTCTCTCCTTATCAAATTCAACAAAACCTCTGATTTTCCAGTGGCTGGGAGTCAGGATGGCAGCAGGGAAAATCTGCCTTCAGATCTGACTGGATTAGGACTCTGCAGCCTGAGATTTCCTCTTGTGCCCATGGTTTTTATCACCATCAATGTCCCCACAGATGGTCTCGCTGTCCATATAACGGCCTAGGAGATATTTATTTGTTGGGAAAGGAATTAATCCATGGCTGTAATCCTCCTGAGCTTCCAGCTTTGCTGCTGTGGAGCCGCGAGGGATTCCTCAGGTTAGCACTGAGCTCTGCTCTGGGGAGAAAAGGCAAATAATTCTCTTTCCATGGGCTGGTTCTCCCTGCTTAATGCTTCCTCTGCAGCCCTTCCAGTCCTTCTCCATCCCATTGCCCAAGGCCTTATCCTTCTGCTCCTGCATTTCTGCACTTGGCATCCCTGCAGGGAGGCAGCACTGGGCAGCTCCAGCTCCAGCTCCAGCTCCAGCTCCTCCTCCTCCTCCTTCTCCTCCTCCTCCTCCTCATCCTCCTCCTCCTCCTCCTCCATCACCTTCCCTTCCTCTCTGGTGGTGCCTCTCCAGGCTGGGGTGCAGCAGGAGGAGTGGTTTGCATTGCTCCGTCTGCTGCCACTCTTGGATCTCCTTCCTGAGGGATTTGGGCTTGCTTTGAGCCTGGCAGCGTTCAGGAATCACTCTCTCCATCTTTCATCCTGCCGACGCTCAGCTCCTGCTGGCTCGCCCCAGGCCCTTCCCCAAAACCCCTGAACGTGTTCAGCACCGGCCCCACAACTCCCTCTGGTATATTCCAACTGGATCAAGCCTTTATTCCCTCCCTGGGGAGCTGTTTCCAGCTTTCCCAACCTCGCTGACCTCTGCAGAGGCTGCGGCAGCCTCTGGCAGCGCTCTGCACTCTCCACCTCCCAGCCCGTGTCCCCTGCCACGCACCAGCCGTGGCATCTCCCTCTGAGCACGAATCCTGCTCAGCCCCTGGCAAATTCCCGAGCCAGGAGCCGTTAGTGGGAATGTCTTGGCTTGGCCAAGCTCCCTAATTCAAAGGTTTGCCTCCAACACGCCCGTGCTGGCGCCCAGCGCCGTGTCTGTGCTGCCGCGTGGGTGGTGGGGAGCAGGTTCAGATGGTTTCCCTTTATGGAGCTGTGGGGAAAAGGTTTTCCTGAGGGATTTTTCAGCCATAAAGCTGATATTTCTTTTCCGTGGATGGAGCCTGGGACGTCCTGCTCTGGTGCAGAGGCAGGGGGTGAGCAGGGAGATTGGGGCAGAGGATTCCCTTTTGTGCCAGATCCCAGCTGCTGACAGCAGCCTGAGGTGTCTGAACTGGGGAGGGGGAGATCACATTCATCCAGGAAATTCTAAAATGTGGAGAGTTTTCCTATGCATCCCAGCCTCTCTCCATTGTGTTGCTGCCTTCCCCTCCCTCTCTGGGAACCCTAGGAGAATGCTGGGGGATTCCTCAAGATGAACCCCTTTGTCCTGGTTGGGGTGAGGGGGCCTGGGCTGATATTTATAGGAAATACCTGAGTGCTGCTTCAGAAAACACCACGGAGTGCCTGGCTGGATCCCTGTTCTCTGGGACTTTCCCTCCTGCATTTGTCAGTGTCAGCAGGAGTAATTTCATAAATATGTTGGGAGCAGGGGTGGGGACTTCACCCAGACTTTACGTCAATGTAAACAGCCCTAATTGGTGCTGGAGCCTCATAATTCCAGGATTTCCCCCCCTCCTTGCCCGCGTGCATCGAGGAAACTCGCGGTGCCAAGGCGAAACGTGTTTTCATTCATAAATCCTGGGAGGGGGGAGCAGGGGCTCGCTGGCATTTCATGCCTGGGGGTGCTTTTTTTACATCCCCCTCTTCACCCTCCTCAATCTGACTTATCACTGGCTTAAAGCAGTGGCAGAAACATGGAGTGTTTAATGGGGGAGTGCTGGGAAGAGAATAAAGCCATTTACTGCTCAAATGCTGCGCTGGAGGCTGCTGAGGGCCTCTGGGAGCCTTCATCCCTCTCACAGTCACTGACTTGATGGCCTCTGTGTGACTGGAAGCACGTGAGCTTTGTTAGGGGGGGCAAAGCCACCTGCCTGCACCCCACCTGGGGGTTTCAGGGCTGTGACACCCCCCCGGGGGCTGTGGGATGGGGGCTGTGCAGGTCAGTTCCTTGGAGCGGGCAGTGATCCCTGTTTTCTTGCTGGCCTGCATCAGCCGGAGGCTGTTTGTGTTTATTAATCCACCCTGTGCTGGGAAGCAGCTGGGAAGGGAGGGAGATGGGTGAGGGTGTCTAGCAGGGAGGCACAAAGCCTTCCAACTCTTCCTGGGCAGCCCAACATCCCCAGGAGGCAGCTGCCAATCACTCACTTGCACCGCAGCTCTTTTCTTCCTATAAAATTAGGCTCCTGAAAGAAGAAAAAAAACCCCTTTGTAGCTGCTTGGGGCAGTGTCCTGCTTTGCTGCAATCATCCCTGACCCACAGCAAGGGTTGACAGCCATGGGATGTGGCTCTTCTGGCCGCCCTGCTCAGTGGGGATGGGTGTGGGTGTGGATTTGGGGTCCCAGGAAGGGCAGCATCACCCCTTCTTCTCCTTTCACACAGTGACTCAGTGGGTGCAGCTCCGTGTGTGGGAGGATTGTGGTCCCTTTTCTAGGCTGGGAAAAGGGAAACGACTTCTGGTGTCCAGACTTCAATCCTTCCCACCCACTCTCCCCCAAATCCAGGGGAAATCAGGCATCGTTTGCCTCCCACATCTCAGTCTGTGGGGACCGTGACGGATGACAAAGCCATGCCACCAAGGTGGGGGAGCCCAGCTGGTCCCTGTGGGGCTGCCCGTGGGTCACACCCCTCTGCTGCCCCAGGAGGGTGTGGGTGCAGCTTCCAGCACCTTGGAAGGTGCTGGATGTGCCTTGGTGGAGCTGCTGGTTATGCTCCCAGTGCACTCTGGGCTTGTCAAGGTAAATCCAGAATTACCCAGAGCTGGGCTCTATCCTCCCCGAGCAGCTCTGCTGTGAAAGGCAAGCCTGTTGATTTAATCCATGTTTTAGCACCTCTGGGCTCCAGTGCTGAAGGGAGAAGCCCGGCAGGGGCAGCGGGCAGGATCTGGGTGTCCTCCAGCGGGACCAGCTGCTCTTGTGCCCTAGTGCTGGGCGTGGGGACGTGCTGGCCCTGGTGTCACCCTGTCCTCGGGCACACGCACGCTCCCTCACGCCCTCAGCCCCCTGGCTGACTTTGATGGCTCGCAGATGTTTTCTTTGCAGCCCGGTCAGCGCGAGAGGAGCGGCTCCGTGTCCATCGGAAGCGCTGTAAATCACTGCGATGGGTTCCTCAGAAGGGCTTCCAGCCAGGGCCATAAACATCTTGCCTCAGGCCAACATGACATCCGTGGAGCTCCCCGGCCGTCCCCCCGGCCGGCGCGCGGCTCGGCGGCTCTATCCCATCCAGCTAGCACTCAACAGCTGATAACTTTTCCCCCCTGCCTTTTCTTCCAAGACTTGGGCTGTTCTTCAAACTCAAAAGCTCAGAAGGGCTTCCAGCCAAGAGTTTAAAGCCCAGCAAGAAGGTTTTGTGAGCTGGGTGGTTTAGCAGTTACAGAACACGTGCTCCGGGACCCCCAGCATGGGCCAGGTCCCCCCAAGCAGAAGCTCAGTCCCTCCCCAGTGTGCAAAGGCCCTGGTGACTCTGGAAAAGGAAATTTATTTCTACTGGCCACAGCAACTCCCACTTCTTTGGGGAAGCAGTTAAAAAAAACAAGAAACCTTTGAGCACAATTAAATTTTTTAAACCGTAGTCATCCCCTCTGTTCTCCAGTGATTTCCCACCGGCAGGGTTGGGAAATCATGTTTTACATCATTTTGGCTGCTGACCCTTGTGAGAGCTGCTGGATTTCGGAGAGGAGCTGGAAGGGATCTTCTGAGCTCACCTCAGCCCAGGCAGAAGGAGCTGTTTCATAAAGAGGTACAGTCAGCAGTTTGATCTAAAGGAAATAGCATGGAAAAAAATTCCTGAGTGATGGATGCTCTGGTTGCATTGTGGAATATCAAGTCTTCTGTGAGGGAAAGGATTTCCAGTGAGCACTCCTTCCAGTGGAACTCCTCTGTGTTTCTGGGTCCTTTGGGACCTTCAGGGAAGGGCTGGCCTCCCAAAAAGTTCATAGTGGATGTGGTCTGATGTGGGAAAGTACAAACAAGGGATTTTAATTTAAAGCTGTCAGTATTTAGTCACTGCACAGTCAGTGTTTCATCCCCAGGTCACAGCATCCTCGGCAGGATGGTCTGGGTCAGGAGGGATATGATGGGGCTGTGGGGCCATCATGGGAGTGGGAGAGGTTTCCAGTCCCTTCTTCTGGTGCTCTCAGCAGGGCCTGGCTGGGATTTTATCCTGGCTCCCAGTGGGTCTTTCCATATGGGTGGCTGCTTGGCATAATCCTCTGGCACAGCAGAGCTGCCTGCCCTGGGAATGCTCCCGAGAGGCACGACTTGGCCTGTGGACAGGTATCTGCTGCCATTTGCAGGCAGAATCCTGGCTTTGATGCTCTGTCCCTGTCACCTCCAGCTTTTCCGTCGATCCTGGGGGATTTGGGGACAGCTCTGTGCCGGGGTGTTGCACTCAGCATCCTCGCTGCGCCATCCCACCCCAGAGCACCGCGGTGCAGGTGAGCTGCTGGCCGCAGAACAAGCCGGGAGCTGCTCCCCCACCTCCCGCTCTCCCTCCCTCCCTCCCCGCGGAGCGTTTGGACAAATAAAGTTCGGAAAAAATCCGAGCTGGAGCTGCTGACTCCTTGTGCAAGCGGTTTAAAATAGGCCACGCTGTTCCAGGCTGGCGGCAGCCAGCTGGCCCCGCGGCCTCCCCGCTGGAAAACAACCGGGAACAATAACACGGGAGCCCCGAGCCGAGGCTGTCACCGCGGAGCGGGGACGTGACCCGCTGCCACCCGGCCCGACACGGGGCTCGGGGACCCTGCGGCCACCAGGAGCAGGAGGGCAGCTTGGGGACGTTAATGAGACATTTCTCTTCGCCGTGTCCGTGGGGTGGCAGGGCGGGGAGCGGAGGGATCGGGATCGGCATCCCGAGGCTGGGATGCGCGAAGGAGCATCTGCAGTGACATCTCCCCCCGTGATGCGCCCGTGTCTCTGCCCCAGCGGCCTCTGGGCAATCCCCCCGCTGCTCCCATTGTGTTTCTGGATTTTGAAGACAAAGCAGCGCTGCTGGCCCGGAGCCCGGAGGGAAGTGGCCCCAGGTGGGCTGGACAAGGTGCCGGGGGGCAGGCCCACGTCCCCCCGGGGCTGGCCGGTGCCTGAGCCCGCGGTGCCTTTTCCGTGCTCGGCGGTCCTTCGGGGACAGGAAGGGCTGCATTGTAAGATGGCCTTCCAGGATTTCCTCCTGCAGCCCTTGGGGCAGGATGCGGCCGCGCACCAGCTTCCAGGGGAACCTGCAGGGATGCTGGGGTGTCCCGGAGACGCGGCACAGCTCCTTTCCAAGCCAGCCCCAGGGCAAGCCCAGGTGTTGCGGTCCCGGTAATCCCAGGACTGGATTTTGGGAAGGCAGCAAGGACATGAGAGCCCCAGTTAGCCCTGAACTGATCCAGCTCACCCAACAGGCCCGTTCACCACCCTGCCCCCAAAAAAGTGTGTGAAGAAAGCAATGATCCCAGTGCAGGTGGGTTAGCTCAAAGATGATCCTTGGCAGTCTCATGGAATGATGTGGCAGTGAGAACTCAGCTGAACACAGAGCAGGAGGAGCACAGTCCCCTGAGGGAGATCCTGAACCGCAGGTGTGGTGATGCGGCTTGTGAGGATGTGAGCAATGTCCCTGGGCTCCCAGGGGTCCAGGGATGTCACCCCATCCCAAACCTGCCTGCACACGCAGTGAGACTGACCCTGCCTTGTTCTCTTGTCCCTGAACACCCCTGCAGGCATCTGCTTTGCTTCCCTTGGTCACAGCGCTTGGATCATTTTGGATCTTCCTTCCAATGTGGTCTGGGAAAGCGGGAGAGCAAGGGATCCATCCACAGGGACAGAGCAGCTGTTGTGTGCTCCAGCAGCACATCAGCCCTGAGCTGGGACATCAACCAAAACCTCTCCAAGGAGTGCAGCAGCCTCCCTGTCACTGCCACGAGGGACATCAGCACTGCCACTCATCCTCTGTGTCCTGATGATGGTGATTCCTCGCTGCAAGGTTTAATGGTTGCATGCAGCTTGTCTCCAAGAGCTCTGCACCTCGGCTGGGTGGAGGAGGAGGAGGATTTGGCAGCCGGGAGCAGGGGGATTAGCAGAGATTTGTTGGATCTCAAGGAAAGAGGTGCCAAGTTTCATTTGTCAGAGCAGGAGTCCTGCGGGCAGGGGACCCCCGAGGATGCTGCGTGTCAGCTGCATGCAGCACCCAGGGCTGGCTGAGGGGGATCGGGGATTTCTGTGGGGGGAACAGTGCCAGGGAGACAGATTTTGGTTTGGAATAACCACAGGCTCCTGGACGGCATGGCGTGTGCTGGAGGATGGAGCTCTGTGGGGCAGCGCGAGGCGGACGCTCCTTGAGATGTGCAGGTTAAAATCAGCTGGGGTTTAAGCTGAGCCCATGCAGTGTTGGTCCCAAAATGCCCTCAGGATGCAGATCCCTGCTGTTGGGAAGCAGGGAAGGGGGTGAACTCGCACCCGGGGCACGGGGAGCCTGCAACATCTTGTGTAACAAGGAGCGAGCATCAAAGGGAAATGCCTGAGCGAAGCAATAACCCATGCTAACAACAGAAAAAAAAACCCCTCTCCCCTTTCATTTCCCTCCCTCCCCTCTTGACCTTGAAGAATGCTGGAAGGTGTCATGTCATCAGCATTTCCCAGCCGCTGGGAGCTTGGGGGGGGAATTTTTTTTCTTCCTTCGGGGCACCCTGCCAAGAATAACAGCCGACTCCAGCAGGTCGGCACAGGAAGGGAACGGCTGGAACCTGATTTGCAGTCAGACTCTCGGAGAGCCAGAATGCGTTTTATTGAAGAGGTCTCCAAGGAGGCATAAACCTTCCCCCCCCACCAAAAAAAAAAAAAGGAAAAGAAAAGAAAAAAAAAAAACCTCTCTGATGAAGCTGTGTTTTTTTTATATGCATTTTAAAGTCTTTAAGATAAATTTGCTTTTGGGTCATGCTGCTGGTGTTGATTTAAGGCAGGAGCAGGAATGGGGAGGAATGGGGTGTGCCCTAGTGTGAGGTTGGGGGTGCATGGAATCCCTTGGATGGAGGTACATTTATTTTCCTGGTGGGATCAGGCTTCATCTCCCGCTGCCTCCAGCGCGGCCCGCTCATCCCTTGGGATGGATGTGTTTGGCAGAGGTCAGACAGAGACACAGGCACAATTCCTCCCAGGAAGGGGATGTTGTTTGCCCAGGAGACAACCTGGCCACAGGTCAAGAGGTCCAGTGTCCCCATCATGACCAGTGCTCCTGTGTCCCACAGTGTGGGAGGTGTGGGGGGGACTGCTGGGCACTGAGAGAGTCTGGAAGGGGAAAATCCCAGTTGGACAGCCAGGTTTGGTCAGGAAAGCGATTAGCAGGGCACAGGGACGTGCCTCAGCTGGACAGACTGGACAGGAGGCGGCACAGGAGGAGATGCTTGGCCCACATGGAATCTCCAGGATGAGGGAGGGCTCTGGGGGCTGGTGGTGCCTCTCAACAAGCACGTGGGGAGCAGGGCTTGGAACAGCGAAGCCATGAGCTGCTGGTTACGGGAATTTGGAAGGTCTGGGCTCACATTCCTGCAGATTCCATGCCTCAGTTTCCCCAGGTGTGACAGGGTTCCAGTGCCATGTGGGTGAGCCCACAGTGGCACAGGGGAGTGAGTGCCTGTTTCACCTGGATGCTGGCACCTTTCTGGGGGAGACTGGACCCTTCACGGGCTGCTGAATGGCCACAGATTTCTGTCCCGTTATTGCCAACAAAAGTATTTCCAGCACTGGAATTTCTCTTCTCCCCCTTTGGCTAAACAAGGGGACACTGATTCCTGATCTGTTCCATTGATTCCTGATCCGTCCCAACCTGCCTGTACCAGCCTGCCTTCAGAAAAGAGCAAAACCAAACCCCATCCATTGCTTGGCCACCCCAAGGCACAGGAGAACCTCCCAAACAAGCTCTTCCACCAACTCTTAGAGGGAAGACACTGCAGGCAACCCTTGATCTCCAGCTTTGGGGGTGAACCTGCTGAGCTCCCAGCCCTTGTTGCTCTGATCTCCTCCCCCAGCTCGCTAAATCCAGTGAGATATTCCCGGGAAGGAGCACAGAGAGGGGCTGTTTGCAGAGCTCCATCCTTGGGAACACCTGGGACCGTTGGCTCATCCCAGCTCCAGCTGGCTTTGGGGCAGCAGCGAGCGTGGGTGGTCACAGCCTGCACAGCCACCCCGGGGTGCCACAGGGCTGGGGACACCCTGGCACCTCAGGGTGCCCTGGCTGGGTGCTGTGCTGGCAGCTTGGCTCGGGAGGAGCGGGATCCGAGGATGCGCTGGGGCCGCGCAGCTCCCCAGCTCCCTTCTAATTCCTTTCCCAGCTGCTTTGCCTCATCGCCATGACCAGGCTGTAACCGGAGCAGGTCAGCGTTTTGCTGATGGAATGTTTTTCCATCGGGAAACACCAATTTCTGTGGGAACATCTCCATTTTGACCAAAGCTTTCTCTTTTTTTTTTCTTTTTTTTTGTTTTATTTTTGGGGGGGAGGGAGAATACTCGAAAACCAGGCTTTTCCAGAGGTTTGCCTTCTTCCATTGCTTTTGAGATGAGAACAGAGGATGGTTGTGGCATGGGAAAGGTGGGAATGAAAAGTGATGTGGGAATAAAACCATGGCTAAGGACAGACCATGGTACCCTTCAAAAACAGTGAGCAAGAATATTCTTTGAAAAAGTCAAAACGAAGTGAACTGGTGGGTTATCCTGAAAAGTACTTCCACTCTGGATTTTGGAGCAAGATTTGGGCTCATCTATCTCTTCCTCTGTTGCTCTGTCTTTTCCCAAGTGGCGTTACTTGAGCATCCCCTCGGGTTTGACATCCGGGCAGGAGGGAGAGGCATTGCCAAGGGGGATTTTCAGCTGGGCAGGAGCTGTAAGCTCCACCTGCCTCCCACGGGGCTCAGGGTGTTTGACTCCAGCCCCGGATCCAGCCCCAGCTCCCGTGGATGCCCTGCGGGGCAGATCCATCTTTGACTGCTGAATAACGGGCTGGGAATAGAAAGCTGAAACCGGAGACCGCGTCTTCCCGTTGCATCTTCGGAATCATGTGAGAGGTTCCTTCCCTCCCATCCCACTCGGCAGCAGCCGGGGCTTGCCTAGAAATAGCTGCTGGCACTCACGGGGCAGCACCTCAACCCGTCCCGTCCCGTCCCAGGGAGCCGATGCCACGCACGGCTCCCTGCAGCAGGGCCTGGAGGCCAAGCAGGAACACAGCAGGCTTGGAAAACCCTTGGAGCTTGAAAACCACTTTGTGCTGCCCACAGGGGATGCCAAGTTGCTGGGATGGGTTCGTGCTCTGGAAAGACACGGGGTGCGGAGTCCCTGCTTGCTGCCGGCACCCAGGGGCACTGCAGGGGCTCGGCTGCTGCTCCCGGATTTTTACTGCTTTGCAAACTGTTATTATTTGCAGTGACAAACCTTTTCTTCTTTTTTTCACCCCCCCTCTCCCTCTCCACCCTTTTTTAATAGCAGCCTCTAACAGCCACACTCATTCTTCTTTGTTGACACGGCCCTTTGGCATCAGCACTTGGCATTTGCGGAGCTGCTCGCCCTGGAAAGGAAAAGAAAAAAAAAACCTCTTTAAAAAAAACAAGTTATGAAAAAACCCCACAACCAGCAACTGGGCCCTTGTGCCCTGCAGGGACGTGGCTCCCTCCTGCCTCACAGGACATGGGGGGAGCTGGGGCCTGAGTGGGGGGACCTGAGTGGGGGTGAGCAGGAGGAGCAGCACGAGGTCAATGCTGGGGGTGCCCACAGAGGGATTTGGGGCATGGACCGAGGGTGCTGGATCATCCACTTATATTTATGGACTCACAGGGTGCTCCTGGGAACCCTGGTTGGACTCAGCCATTGTGGCCACCGTGCCAGGCACTGAATGTGTCCCCACATGGCTTTGTCCTGTGGCTGTCACAGGAGCAGCAGTTTCTTTGCTGCAGACTCTCCAGAAGCGCCCGGCTGAGCAGTGAGGCTCGAAGTGTCCCCACAGGGATGTGGTGGCAGTCAGTGGCCCCCTCCTCTCCCCAGAGTCACCTTCCTCCTTGCTGCTTGGTGGGGACCATCCCAGCAGCATCCTTCCCTCCTTCTCCCTCATCCTCGCTCAGTTCACAGCTGTGATTCCAGCGCGGGATGGCCGTGTCCCCTTCCCCTCCAGCCGTGTCACAGCTCCCTGGCACCTGTGCACAGCCCTCCTTGGGTCATTGTTTCTTGATTCCAGGCTCCCCGCTGTGCAGAGGCAGATGTTCCTGCTTGCACCAGCTGGGATCTTGGCTGGGAGCATCCCTGACTCACCTGCACAGCCACGCGAAGGACTGGGGGAAAACAGTTTGCAAGCAGGAGAAAAACTGCCTGGGCTTTTCCAGCGAAAGGAACAGCGAAAAAATCAATGAAGTCAGTCCAGAAGTTCAAAGAAAGGTTGAAGCAGCAGATAAGGGATATATCCCGATTATTTCCATGAACCAGCCCTATCTCTCCCATCTGAAAAATCAGCACCAACTGAGTGCAGAGATCAGCCTTTTTTTAAAAAAAAAAGGAAATAAAAGCTTGCCGAGACAAATACAGCTGTTGAGTGCAGAGTTCAAGGTTGCTGAACCCCAGGCCAGTGTTTCAGCGTCCTGTGGCAGCCACTCTGCCACCTTCACCCCGGGCAGGTGACACTGTGGAGCTCAGACTGGCTGGCCCGTGCCTCAGTTTCCCCAGGTGGCACAGCAGGGATCGTCACCCATGCTGGCACGTGGTGGCATTTCCATGTCCTTGCTGGATTTTGAGCAGGGATGATGACAGGGCTGGGCTGCCCTTCCCAGCGGCCTTTCCTGCCTGGCTTTGCTCTCTGGCAGGATGCCAGGAGCCCACGGGCCGAGGTGGGAGCCCGGACAGGCGCCGTGGAGGCAGCGGCTGTTCCGCCTCCCCAGCAGGATTGGGAATTGCCTCCTTGGAGAAATATTCCCTTTTCAAACACCAGACCCTGCCGAGGATTATCCAGAGGGGGGTGGCTGGGGCAGCAGTCACGCTGTCTCGAAGGCACTGTGTTGTTTGAAATGCTCTTTAAGGCACTTGGTGACTCACAGCAACAGCTGGAAGGAATAAGCAGTTGGTAATTTCCATATTAACCTCCCGGTCCCAGGGATGTGGGATCCGCAGCACGTGCCTGCTCCTCGGGGTGCCAGGGAATGGGTGCTGCTGGGCACTGCCCCGCAGGCCCCAAGGGCAAAAGGGACTGGGATGGGAATGGAGACTGAGATGGGAATGGGAATGGGAATGGGAATGGGAATGGGAATGGGAATGGGAATGGGAATGGGAATGGGAACGAAGACGAGGACGAGGACGAGAACGAGGACGAGGATGAGGATGAGGATAGGGATGGGGAGAGAGATAGGGATAGAAATGGGGATGAGGATGCAGATGAGGATGGGAACAAAGATGAAGATGAGGATGAGATGGAACAGAAATGGAAAAAGAAAGGGGTATAAGGACAAGGATAGCAACAGGGACAGGCACAGGAATGGAAGCAGGAATGGGGATGGCAATGAGAATAAAGATAAGGTTGGGGCTGGAAGTGGGGATGGACGGAGGAATTGAGGCTGGAATGGGGATGAAAATGAGGATGGGGACAGGAATGGGGACAAGGATGGGGATAGGGATGGAGCCAGCACCCTGTGGGCTGCTCAGGGTGAATCCCCCATGCTGAATCCCTGCCCTATACAAGCCAGGGGAGCCCCCCTGCCCCCCAGGGCCCACCACAGCTGTTTGTACAGCACCTTGCACAACTGGTGCCGAGTCCTGATGAGAGACAGGGCCTGTCCCCTCCCTTGTAAGGGACATCTGTCCCCAGGGCTTGTCTTTGAGGAAGGGGACAGCTCTGCACCGCAGTCAGCAAAGGTTCAGTGGGATATTGGCCATCCATAGCGAGCGAGGAGCCAGCCTGTCCTGCATGCCCCACGCTCCCAGCGGCGGGCTCGGAGGAGCAGACCTGGCTGTCACCTCCCGCAGCCCTGGGGTGGCTGTGGAACGCCAGCTCTGGCAGGAGAGCCGTGCGCCGGCAGGAGCCGCGGTGGAAAATCCTGCGCTAGGCTCGCCTTGATCCCCGCGCGCCCCGGGGGACGCGTTTGCCGCCAGGGCATATGTTTTCAGTTCTTGCCGAGGCCGACTTGAGAAATTTTCTCTCCCTCCCAGCTTCTCTCTGTTGCAAACAGCAACCGCAGGGCCGGGGCGGCTCAGGATGATAAATGAGCTGCTCCGTCCGGGCGCAGCCGAGGCCCGGGAAGCTGCTCCGAGGCCGCGTCCCAGTGGGGTGCGAGGGGAACGGGGGAGCTCGTGGTGCCTCCGGAGAGGGGGACGGAGAGTTGGTGTTTCAGGGTAGGGTGGGGAGGGGGGTTTGGCCCTGCTGAGCTCCGGACTTTGAATGCGGCAGTGTTGTTCTCTCGCCCATCTGCGGAGCAGGCGGGAGAGCATCTGTCGGCTGCGCTCGAAGGGTGGGCTGAGCTGGTGGCCGCAGCTCCCGGGGGAGCATTCCCAGATCCGGTGCTGCCGCCCGGGGTCAGGGATCCCATCCGGCCCAGTGGCCCCTTTCCATCCGGGAAAAGGGGTGACACCGAGAGCCCGTGTGCCTCTTTAAAGAGCCATCTGAGTCATGTCCACCCCGACGCGCGGCGTTCCCGCTGCCCTCGCTGCATAGAGCAGCCACCACATCAGCCCTATAAATAAATAAAATATAACGAGGCCCTGCTGTCTTCTGGAAACCCCTGAAAAAGCCCCGTGGAGCCAGTTCTCCCAAGGTATCGTATTCCCGCTTTGTGTGTTGCCTCCCACCCCCTGCTTCTTTACTACCGGAGCCATCTGCGTGGAAACTGGATCCGGGTCCCTGAAGAGCCCTCCTGCCCCTGCCCGAGCTCCAGCTGATGTCACACAATCTGCTTGATCTCAGGGCCAGTTGCTGGGGAGCACCGGACGCTGTCACCCGCAATCCGGGTGGGAGGTGACACGGAGGGTTGGTCAGCCCAAGGGGGACCCAGGCAGGGTGCCCCGAGGAGTGATGAGGAGCAAGGGACAATGTGGCTTCTGTGCATCATCTGCGTGTGCTGGCACGTGGCCGTTCATCCTGCTGTCCCTCTGTCCCTGTGTCCTATCCAACCACTGACCTTGCCTCTTTGGGTTTCATTCTGCACCCTCCAAGCTCAGGGAGATTTGCAAGGACAGCACCTGGGATAATTGCAGTGACTTGCCACGAACTCAAACTCCACAGCACTGCCGGGAGCGGGCTTCCTCTTAAAATGACTGCTTGAAAAAAATCCCCCTTCAATCTCCTAATATATTTATTTAATCAGGAGAGCCGTGCCGAGCCGGTGGGCATGCTGACGAGCCGCTCGGGTGGTTAATCAGTCAGGTTTAATTGAGGCTGGCCCTGGGTACAGTTTGCGCTTCCGCGGTGCCTATTGTCCAAGGACAGCAAAGTGCTTTCCAAGCATTAAATCTTATCGCAGGCTGCGAGGCAGGTAAGGATATACCGGGATTATTGCATGCGCCGCTGAAACGCCGCCAGCTCCGGCTGGGAACACATCAGCTATTTACCAGTGAGTGGCAAAGCGATGCAGCATTTTAGGACCGAGCGGGAAAT
The DNA here is from genome assembly GCF_049639895.1 of Pseudopodoces humilis. NCBI lineage: Eukaryota > Metazoa > Chordata > Aves > Passeriformes > Paridae > Pseudopodoces > Pseudopodoces humilis. Next base: position 2,255,018 of record NC_142213.1, read on the forward strand.
AGAATCTGGTATTGAACTGGAACAGCGGCAGTAGTTTTGAAATGGGAAATAAATTACCGGGGGTGGTCGGGACACCGAGTTAATGGCTGGAAAGGGCAGGAAAGGGCCGGTGCTTTCGGTGGGATCCATCCTACCGGCGTGAGGCAGGACACGGTGCCTTTGGGGAGTGGGAGCCGCACAAAGCGCCGTGGTGCGGTCAGGGGGTGGCGGCTGGGACTCTGGTGACGGGAGCGGAGGGGACAGCGCGAACGAGGCCGGTGCGGGGATCCCCGCCCGGGGCCGGTCATCAGCCCCCTCGGGGGGTGGTCTCGTAAATCCCCACGTCCCTCCCCCGTGGGGTCCCTGCGCTGCGCTCCGCGCCGGGCTGGCGGCGGGCGGGGGGTGGCAGCGGCTCGTTCCTCCCTCCGGGCCCCCCCGGGCGGGCAGGTCGTGGCGGGGGGGCCGGGGAGGAGCCGGGCCGGGGGCGCCGGGGCCGGGAGGCGGCCGGCAGCCGCCCTTCCTCCGCGCCGCCGCCGGGACCCAAACTTTCGCACCGAACTTTTATCCCGGGTTTATTTTTGTTGCCGTTCGTGGATATTTCGTTGCCGTTGGGAGCTTTTTTTTTGTTGTTGCCGTTGTTTTATAATAATTTTTTTTTTCCCTTTCCTTTCTCGCTGCCTTCCCCCGGCGGGAGGAGGCGGGCGGAGGGGTGGGGGGGGAGCGCTCCGCAAACCCGCCCCCCGAGCCTGCGTGTCCGGCGGAGCCGCGGGATGAGCCGGGGGCGGCGATGAGCGCGGCGGGGCCGGGGGCGGCGGCGGGGCCGGGGGCAGCGGCGGCGCCGCCCCCCCGCAAGCAGGGGGTGATGGCCGCGCGGGCGGCCGGCGAGGCGGCGGCGGCGGCAGCGGCGGCGGGGGGAGGCGGCCCCGGGGCAGCGCAACCCCCGGCGCCCCCGCTCTGCTGCTTCCTCTGCGGCGGCGGCATCAGCCGCGGCAAAGAGCTCAAGCTTCAAGTGCGACCCCCCCGCGACCACCGGCCCTTCTTCCCCTTCCTGCAGCACCAGGAGCCGGCGCCCGGCGCCCGCGCCGTCTCGGCGGGGGGCTGCGCCCTGGTCTGCGCTGTCTGCCGCTGTTTCCTGGGCGAGCAGTGGGACTCCTTCGAGCGCAGCCGCACGCCGGTGGAGAAGCGCATGTACTGGCTCAAGCGGCCCCATCAGTGCGAGGCGGCAGCGGCGGCGGGGGGAGCCGGGCTGCGCCGGGGGGCCACGGGCTGGGACCCCGCCGCGCCGCCGCGCCGCGCCGCCGGCCACCCGGAGGAGGAGGAAGAGGAGGAGGAGGAGGAAGAAGAGGAGGAGGAGGAAGGGCCGGCAGCCGGCTCCGAGCTCTCCGAGCTCTCCGAGGCCGAGCCCCTCTCGGAGCCCGAGGGGGCGGGCGGCGCAGCGCGGGCCCCCCCGGCGGCGGGGAGCGAGCGGGGACCCCCCTGCTGCTCCTCGGACAGCGAGATCAACATCACCAGCGAGGAGGAGGAGGAGGAGGAGGAAGGCAGCGGGCGGCCCGCTTGGGCACCGGGCACCGCCTGCTACATCTGCGGCAGCGCCTTGGCACCCGGCGCCCAGCACCGCGTCCACGTGCAGAAGCAGGAGAAAACCTCTCCGGGACCTTTCTTCCCGTTCCTGTGGCTGCACAGCCCCCCGCCGGGCGCCCAGCCGCTGTCCCCCACCGGCAGCACCCTGGTGTGTCCCTGCTGCTTCGCCTCCCTCATGCAGCAGTGGCAGAGCTTCGAGCTGGCCAACGTGCCCGTGCTGCAGCGGCTGTACGTGGTGCCCCTGGGCGCCGGGGCCATGCCCGCCAAGGGCCGCCGGGGGCTGAAGGAGGACGGGACGGGCATCCCGCCGGTGCCCGAGGCTTGCTACCTCTGCGGGGAGGAGTGCGGCAAGGAGGCGAGGCCGGTGGCGGCCAAAATCACCAACGGCAACGCGAAGAGCACCATGCATTTCCCCTTCCTCAGCCTCCTGCCCTGCCCGCCCGGCGCCAAGGGGCTGAACAAGCACTGGGAGGTCAGCAGCTGCCGCAAGTGCTTCGGGGTGCTGCAGGACTTGTGGGCCATGTACAGGGCCTGTCACAACGAGGAGCTCATCTCCTCCGTGCAGAGTTTCCTGGGGAGGTACCACCAGGTCTTCTCCGCCGGTGACCTCGCCGGCCACCCCGCTGTCATCAAGCCCGGTCCCACTTCTGTCTGCTACATCTGCGGGGCCGAGCTGGGAGCCGGCAAAGAGTTCCAGCTCAACGTCAACCCTCCGGGGCGATTTGGGGAGAAGGAGCCCTTTTTCCCCTTCTTGACCGTCTACCCGCCTGCCCCACGGGCCAGACCGGCCGACTCCACCGGGCTGGTGGCCACCTGCATCCTGTGCTACCACGACCTGCTGGGACAGTGGCTGCAGCACGAGGGCAGGAACTCCCACCACCCCAGCAGCGCCTGGTCCCGGCAGTACAAAGTGGAGACCTTCGTCTGCTTCTTCTGCCGGCAGGAGAAGAAGCGATGCCTTGGATTAAAAGCGGTTCAAGTGGCCAGACTTCCCGTCTTCCTCTACACCCTGCGCGTGGCCAACAGCCTGCTGGTGGACGATGGCAAGCAGCTGACCATCGGTGCCTGTGCCGAGTGCGGGGCCGTGGTCCTGGCTGGCAAGAGCGTGACCCCACCGGAGCTGCTGGCAGTGGCAGCCCCGTCTCTCCTCCCCAAGGTAAGGCAGATGGCCCAGACCTCATCCCTCCTTTCCCAGCGCTTCCCACCGCTGGAATCCAGAAGGAGTTGGAGCGGTGACGTAGATGGATGCTGTTCTTTTGGGTCTGGTTCCTGGGGGTGAATGGATGGGGTGCCTTTAGCAATGAACTTTTGGAGCTGTCAAGCTGCGAAGGAACACATAAAAATCCTTCCAGGAGGTGGGAAGAACCAAGACCTGGCCTGTTCCAGAGGTGTCTGTGTTGGCAGCTTCGCATGAGGGAGGTGGGAGCCAGGACAGAGGAAATGCCAATCCTGTCCCGCTTGCCATCAGGGGTGCTCGGAGGTGCCAGAGGGGTGGGAGGGACGCCTGGCCTGCCCTCCATGGGAGCATCCTTGGGAAGCTGGAAGGAGCTCATGGGCGCTGTAGGAAACTTCCCAACTTATCCCCAGTTTTACAAGGTGCCTTAATGAAGGGATTTGCCTCGGAGAAGCCCCGGTTCTTCCCACAGCTGATGGCTGAGCACAGGGCTGGGTACCCCACCCATGCTGCTCTGGTTATCCTGCAGTGAGGACTCCTCCAAAACCCTGCAGCCCTGAAGGGTGTCATGGGTGTCATCAGCCAGGTGCTGCCAGATCCCTCAGTTGCTCTTTTCTGTGGCTCCCCCTGGGGTTACACAGGTTGTTTTGGGGGCATCACCTCAAAAGCACATGGCAGAGCAAATGTATATTCCTCCCAGGCTTGTCTTTCTCGTGGGATGGGGAAATAAAAGCTTTTACCCCCAAATTTCCAGCTTGTGGGAGCTCTCCAGAGCCACCGCTCTGTATCACCAAACCAGGCCCCAGGCTGGGCTGTGTCAAATGCCAACACCCCAAATCCCCGAGGTCATTTTCAAAGCCTTTCTGCTCCATCCATAGCCAGAACCCTGCAGCTCTCTGAGGCACTGGCATTTTCTTTAGAAATGTAAACCAGTCCTTCCAAGACAGCGCTCCTTTTCTCTCCCGTCGCTCTCCCTCGGCTGCTTCCAAATATGATTTCCCATTCAGCTGTGCTGGCTCCTGAACTGGGGGGGACACTGCTTGGAAAGCCACCAGGCAGGAGCTGCATTCACCTGGAGAGTGCCAGGATGGCATGGGAGGCTGGGTTGGCACCGGCGCTGGGAATCCTCTGGAAGCTGTTGCTTTTGGGGGGCTTCCCCCAGGGTCTGCCAGCCTGAGCTGGATGGTCCTGACATAATTTTGGGTCATTTGTGGATGCAGGAGGTTTATTTTCATGGGTGGGCTGTGATGCCCATGTGGTCACAGGTCTGGTGGCATTTGCACGGAGGACACGGGAGTCAGGCGAGCAATCCGTGGTGCTGATCCAGGGGTGATGCTGGAGTGCCCCAGCAGAGCCCAGCTGGGTGAGATGAGAGGGACATCATCTGCCTGTCCCCAGGTGGTTTCTCAGCCCTCTGCCCCCTCGGTGTCCCCAGGCCACCTCATGGGGACATTATGAACAGCAATTCTGTTCCAGCATGGGTGCTCTGGGTGCTTCCCGTGGGCTCCCCACATCCCAGCAATTTTCAGGGAGCACGCCAGTCCTCGTCCCCACTGTCCCCAATCCCCATCTCCCACAAGGACACAGAGTGTGTCCCTGGGAAGGGACACTGTTGAGTTCCTCCTCTTGTTCCTGGCTTTGCTAATGAGCAAATTAAGGGGCTGCTGCAAGAGGCTGAGGGGCAGGAGGCACAGCAGAGCTGCCTGGGGATGTCGTGGCCGGGCTCTGCCGTGTCCTGGTGGGGACTCTGGCTGGCCAGAAGGTCCTGGCGCAGTTTCCCTCCCTGTCTCCACATGCTTTCCAGCAGGCTGAGACCTCACAGATGTCAAGGTTATTTAAAACACGGCTTAATGCTTGGGTAGGGCACTTGGTTAATTTAGCTGTACCCTTGTTCAGCCACGCTTGCTGCTGAAAGTCACCCCAGATGAGCCTTTCAGTCTCGTGTGACACCCAGTTCTGGTGGGACCAGCCTGAGCATTTAAAATCATCTCCCCAGTTCTCCTATCAGCTCTGCAACTTCATTTTTGGACTGCACTTGCTTTTTCACACCCCCTGCACACAGCTGTGGTTTGCTGCTGTCCTGCCTGTGTCTGGTTGACACAAATGGCTCAAAGCTTGAGGTCAATACCCCAAAAGCCAGCAGGCACCCCCACATCTCCCTCTTTTAGCGGGGCAGCAAGAGCAGGATGGGGGACTAAGGTCCTCTCTGTGACAGTGTGGAGGTGCTGAGGAGGGGCCCCCACATCTCAGGCTTGTCAGGAGGGAGGAGCCACCGATATTTTGGATGGCTGGTGCCTCTGCTGCTGGTTTGGTGGTGGGGAGCAGTGGAGCAAGTGATGCTCTGTGGAGCTGTGGTGGTGCCTGAAGCTCTCCCTGCTGCAGGAGGATCTCCAGGAGGTGAGCTCTGCAGAACCCTGCTGTGGTTGGCACCTCTGGGGCGGGTTTGGGTTCTCCCCTCCAAGAAAAAATGTCAGTGCTGGGTGTAGGAAGAGTATCTGGCTTAGGCATCCTTTGGCTTGTCACCCTTGACTCCCTGATGTGCACTGAGAAAATGGATTTTCTTTCCAGCTGTGCCCCTTGAAAGGGGAAGCTGTGTAGATTGATGCATTTTTTTGGTGTAGGGCTCTGAGTTTGGGATATCCAGGTGGGATCTCTCCTCCTGCTGATCTGCATAAATTGCCTGTGCATCCCACTGGGATGTGGATCCATCCCAGGAGGAGCTGGTTCCTCCAGCAGCTGCTGTTGGGGGCGATGGCTTTGAATAAACCACAAAATGCTCAGGTTTGGTTGATTCCCAGAGGTGACAGTGACCTGTTCCTAGCTGGCTGTGCCTCCTCATGTCACCCCCAGGCTCTCCAGCCCTCTCCACAGGGGTGAAGTGATGCATTCCCAGCTCAAGGGCTGCTTGTCCTCAGCTGTCAGGCATTCTCAGTGTCCCGTGTTCACCAGGAAAAGCTTCCCCTGTCTTCCAGCTATTCTCATCTTTGCCTTCAACAGCTCTCTCGGCACTTAAGTACCTGTGAAAGTGACTCTTCTCGAGGCTTTCTGGGTTTTTTCCCTTAAATACAACTTTTTGGAAATACTTCCAGGTGTCTGGAAAGCTCTCAAATCCTACCATAACTCGAGCACAGCTGTTCAGGACAACCAAGTGAACAGGTCCAGCCCACAGGAGTTGATAAATGGCAGGTCCTTGTCACCTGATGTCCTGTGACAAACTCAGTGGGTGAGGGAAGGCTCTGGATGTTGTTTGTGTGGACTTCAGTAAAGGTTTTGGCAACGTTTCCCACAGCATTTCCCTGGAGGAGCTGGCTGCTCATGGCTTGGATGGGTTGCTGTTCCTTGGGTAAAAATCTGTCTGGATGCTGGGCCTGGGGAGTGGCAGGGCATGGAGACACATCCAGTTGGTGGCCGGTCACCAGTGGTGTCCCCAGGGCAGCAGAGCTGGGAAGGGGCTGGAGAATTCCTGAAGGAGCGGGAAAGGGGCTGGAGAGTTCCTGAGGGAGCTGGGAAGGGGCTGGAGAATTCCTGAGGGAGCTGGGAAGGGGCTGGAGAATTCCTGAAGGAGCGGGAAAGGGGCTCAGCCTGGAGAAAAGGAGGCTCAGGGGGAATTTCTGGCTCTGCACAGCTCCCTGCCAGGAGGGGACAGCCGGGGGGAACAGGGACAGGAGGAGAGGGAACGGCCTCAGGCTGGGCCAGGGGAGGCTCAGGGTGGATATTAAGGAAAATTTCTCCACTGAAAGGGTCATCAAGCTCTGGCCCAGCTGCCCAGGGCAGTCATGGAGTTGCCATTCCTTGGGGGATTTAAAAGGTGTGGCTCTTGGGGACATGGTCACTGGTGGCCTTGGCAGTGCTGGGGGAACGGTTGGACTCGATGATCTTGGAGGGTTTTTCCAACCTAAACAAACCTGTGGTTCTGTGTTCAGTTTCCTGTGGTGCAGCGGGGTGTTGGCATCGTGCTCCTCGGGAGCAGCTGGATTTCGCTGCCTCTCCCAGCCTTGTGCTCAGGCCGGTTTCTGGGAATCACACGGTGTTTTCCATGCCCCATTCCCACTTTTCAGAGCACACCTGGGGCTGGTTCTGTGGGGCTGACAGGGCACAGTCAGGCCCCAGGGGCTGAGTTCACTGTATTTACTAATTGCCAGCAGTGCTGTTGGCTCAGCTGGGGATTTGGCCCCTTCTGCAGGTTCCCAGCTCCAAAGGTCATGGCTGCGTTTCCAAATCACTGCGTCGAGCTGACAGCTGTTGGTGGGCACTTTCCTTTTGGCTTTCAAAAAAGGGTTTTGGGCAAAAATCAAAGAGTTCTTGTGTTCTCCACTAAACCTTGTCCCACTGATGCTGAGCAGCAGCCAAAGCTCCTGGATGCCAGAAAAGCAAACCCAGAAGGTGAGGAGTGATGCCTGAGCCCTCCTGCATTGCACCAGGACAAATTATGGGATATTTGGGTGCACTGCAGCATGAGGATTAAGAGAATTCTGTGTAGGAAGAGCCCCAGGCACCTCTGCCTTCTTTGCATCTTTTATGGATTTTGAAGGAAATCAAACCCCTTCTGGCCACTGGCAGTGTTTTGGGTGGTGCTGCTTTGTTGGCCGAGCTGATGGCACCTCTGTGTCCCCACCCCAGGCATCATGTGTGGGCTCCAGGGGGGTGGCACAGCCTGCATTTGGCTTCTCCTCACCCATTAAATAAGGAGCAGAGCTGGTTTTGCTCATCCCAATCTTTGGGCCTCCAGCTTGGGTCGGTTTTGGTGGTTCTGCCTGTGCTTTTGGCAGTTTTTGCCATCACGAATTCCAGCAGATTCAGAGCAAAATCAGGCCAATTTAAGCCAACTTCACTGGGATAAACCTGTTCAGCTTGCAGCATGTGAAGTTGTTTTTAGTGAGGCCTACGTTGCCTTTCAGCAAAGCGGCCGCTGCAGCCAGCCCCGAGCCGGGCTGGCATTTTCGGATGAGATCTCAATCCCAGCACGGAGGTGGCAATATAATCATGACATGACTTCATGTCTCGGGGCACGGCCTCCCTCGGGATCGTGTTCCCAGATGGCAAACAAAGAAACAACACGGGGAAAATGTGCCCCGGGCTTTCTCCTGCCACCGAGGTCAGGGCTGCTGTGCTCTGTGGGAACTCGCACCTGGCTGTCCCTCCTCATCCTCACCCGCCCGTGTCAGAGTCACCCCCTGGGCTGGTGGCTTGTCCCCGTGGGGTTTCCAGCTGGGGGTGTTTGTCCTTGAGCCACGCTGTGGGGAGCGGCACAGGGGTCTGTGCTTTGGCCGGGCTGACCTTGCTGGACCAGCTGTCCGAAATTCCAGGGCTCCCGCGCCGCTGCCAGCGCCGTGTCCTGCAGACCTCGTGCTGACTCCACAGCTCACCAGCTGGCTGCTATATTTTTATTTTTCACCCTGCCCTCCCTGCTTTTTGCTTTCTCCTCGCCTTTCCCAAAAGCAGCAGCACTGCAGGACTGGCAGCTCGAGCAGGCACCTGCCAAAAGCGCTGGTCTGACGCTGTGCTGCACCCCCCGAAATCCCCCCTGCGGGCACCACGGGGAGAGGGGTCGGCTCCACTCTCACCCCATGCAGTGAAAATGCTTTTGCAACCACCAGAGCATCCTCTGAAGTCACAGCCAAGTCGGGAGATGGGGTAAAGGGCCGGCTGGCCGGCGCTGGCTGCTGCAGCTGGACAGATGTTTTGTCCAGACACTTGGCCTTTCCCAGCCGTGCGGGAAGCTCGCTCGCAGGGGGCAGCCTGGGATGCTCTTTGGCTGCTTCCCAGCGAGGAGGGACTTCCCTGCACAGCAGCATGGGTGCTTGGTTTTCCAAGTACATCAGGAATGGCAGGAGTTGGCTTTTCACCCCCAAGATACCATTTGGGTCCTGTCCTGACACCCCTGCCACCGTCCTTGAGTGGCAAGGAGCTGTCTCCATCTCCTGAGCAGGTTCTGGGGACCCACGATGTTTTGGGGCACGGGGCACAGCTGGGTTGCCAGGAGCCTGTTTACACCCCTCTGGCTGCAGTAGGTGCCCTGGATCTGCTCCCAGGCTGTTTTTTGGGGCGGGGAGGGCTCTGTTTGCTCCCTGATGGCACCTTTGGCTCCTTTTTTGGAGACGGTCCTGTGCTGCTGGGCAGCATCTGGCCAGATGTTCCTCCTTGCAGCAAGAGGCCTGTGCCGCGTGCTGCCATCCTGGCCTGGAAGAGATGGCATGGAAACGTCCCTCTGGTGTGTCAGGGGGACACTGCCCTCCTTGGGGACTGCCAGGGTGGGCATTTGGGGGCAAATCCAGGGGGATGATGAGGCAGGAGCATCCCTGGGAGCTGGGGCAGGAGCCGGGCTGGCGGTGGCAGCCTCCCAGCCGTGCCGGGCTCTGTTCCGCCGGGAGCAGCTGGCGGCGGGAGCCTTTCCAGCAGCACGATTCCCCCGGGCCCCGTCCCAGGGCTGAGACAGCCCCGGATCCCCCCGGCCAAGGCGGGTGGCAGCGGTGGCCCGGGCGTGCCTTGGCTCCTGGCGGCGCCGGTGTCGTGCGCCGGCCGCGCTGCGGGGACCGCGGGGCTGCTCCTGTGCCAAAGGCATCGCTCCCGGCCAGCCCAGCCTGGGTGCCCTCCCTGGGCCGTGTGGAGGGTGCCAGACCCTGGTGCCAGCCCAGGCTGCTGCGGGCAGGTCGTGGTTTGCTCCCGGTGCCGGGTGAGCAGCTGCTGCGGCATCTCCCCGGCACATGCGAGCCGAGCCGTGCCGTGGCTGGATAAACGGCCTCGTGCAGCTGCTCTGGCTGCTGTGTGACTCCTTGTCTGGGCTGGATCTTCGGTAGCAGGGCAGGGATGAAGGGGATGGCTCCAGGGTAGACTTTTGGCTGGGCTGGGAGAAGGGTGGCGTTACCTGGGTGCGCTTTGCAGCCTGGCGTGGGTATGACGCTGCTTCTCCCTCTTCGGTTTCCTTCTTTTCCTCCCCCTTTCCACGTTAGCACAAGTGCTGCTGGGCTTTCGTAGCTCTCAGGAGACTGAAGTCATCTGTTTACCCACAGAGCTGGCGCACTCGGAGCAGCAGCTGCCCCAGCTTTCCCTCTCCAACCTGCAAGAGAGGTGTCTGTGCTGAGCATGCCATCACCTGCACTGGGGCAGAGCGAGCCCTGGGGCTGCCTCCTATCCCATCCCATCCCATCCCATCCCATCCCATCCCATCCCATCCCATCCCATCCCATCCCATCCCATCCCATCCCATCCCATCCCATCCCATCCCATCCCATCCCATCCCAGGGCTGGGGTGTCCATGCTGTGGTGGTGCAGGTGTAGGAGCATCCTCCATCTGGAGAACCCCCAAGACGCTGTGTTTTGGTGGCCAGATCCAAGCAGCGGTGCTGGATGGGCCGTTCCTGGTGGCACAGGGACCTGCTGCAGGATTTACTGAGGGTTATTCTGTAACCCCTGGAACACAAACTCAGGAAATCGCTGTCTGCCCCGGTGCTGCCTCTTCCCACCGGCTTCCAGCAGAGCCGGCACTGCCTGCCCTGGTGTCCTGGCAGGGGTGAGCAGCTGGGGTTTGGGGCTGGCTTTGACCAGGGGAAGGTCCTGGCAGTCCCCATGAGGGATATGAAGAGGGCAGGAGGGCTTGCAGGGACCGGTTTGCTTTCTCCCAGTGAATTTTTGTCTTCCACTTTAGAGCTGAAACAAGGCTGAGACACAGCTGGGATGAGAGAGAAGGTGCTGATGGGAGAGGGGTGGTGGCCACCCCACAGCCAGGAGCATCCCCCCCCTTGGTTGGGGATGGACAGCTGCCTTCCCTGGCCAAAGGGCAGGAGCCTGGACAGCCCCTCTGTGACCCCTCCAGGCTGTGTCCTGGCTTGCTGTCACCCGGTGTGTCCCCAGCTCCTGCCCATCCCTGCAGGATCCCGTGGCACAGCCCAGGCTCTGCCACAGCTCCGTGCAGGGGGAGATTTCCCAGCTGACCCTGTAAAATGGTTTTAATTGTCCTCCCCAGCTTTACCCCTCCTTGGAAATGGGAAGTGCGTCATCTGATGGATCTGAGGGGCCACCAGCAGCCACCTCTGTCCCTGGGAACACCAGGGAGAGACCTTGGAGCTGGGAACATTTTGGTGACAGCCAGGACATTGGGCTCTGGCTCAGTATTTTGCAGCCGTGGTGAGACAGACGGGCCCGGGAGGGAGGGACACACAGACAGGGTGTGAGACACACAGCAAACTGCCACCATCACGTTCCAGCTGCTTCCAGCATGTTTCTGGAAAGGGGATGGCTGTGAAGCTTTACATCGAGTGATGATCAAGTGCTGATGATCACAGTTATTATCCTGGCCAGGAATAAGTGTAAATTTATATACATATATATATATATGTATATTTACATATTCTTGTCCCCATCCTTGTCCTCACTGCTAAACCACTGTCCCCACTCCTAAACCAGCCGCATTTTCCTCTCCCCAGCTCTCGGAGCAGGCAGCAGGAGTTATCCCAGAGTGAAAACACTACAAAAACCAGGCCTTCCAGTTTTCCCTGGAGGCAGTGGTGCCAAGGTCAGCCTGGTGTGGGGACAGGGCTGGGGTGTCCCGGGTGGGCACCCCGGGGGTGTCCTGCCCTCCCCAGTGCACGGGGAACGGGGGGAGCCGGCTCTGCTGCCTGCAGACAGAGTCCAGATGCTCTGGCTGCGGCGTCTCTGGAGGGGGAGATGAATTCGCTCCTGCCGTCTTCTGTTTTCAGTCCAGAACATCTGCACAGTAACTGGGAAATCTGGGCTTTCTCCTGCTTCTCAGCCAGGTCCTGTCAGCCCTTTCCTTTTCCAAAAAGGGGTTTGGTGGGTTTTTTTTTTCTCCCCTTCCCGCTATTGCTGTGTAACCTGCTCCCTGCTGTGCATCCTGTCAGGGCTCTGCTTGGATTTTACACCGTAGGGAGCATTTGGAGGGACCTCCCCATCTCAGCCACCGCCTGAGCTCAGGGACGTGGATCCCCAGGATCAGATTTTCCTGTGGGGCTGTTCCCTTGTGGCACTGGGATCACCCAGGCTGCTGTGTCACTCATTCCAGGCTTTTTCCCCTCGCTGATCTCCCCGTTCTCGTGCTGATCATGAGGTGCTGTGTGCTTGGGGCTGGACAACCCCTCCCAAAAGCTGGCACTGGGAAGCATCTGAGGCTGCAGCAGGGTGGGGGCCACCCTGCTCCCTGCTCCTTCCAGCAGTGAGTGGCTTGGCCAGGCTGGCCCTGGGCTGGCCAGGACAGCTCTTGGCTTGGCAAGATCCCACACGGGTGAGGTTTGTTCCGCAGCCGCTGGCTCGGGCTCCTGGCAGGGCTCTGGTGTGTGCTGGGCACCTCCTTTTCCTTGCTGCTGCTTCCACCGTGCCATGGGGACCCTCAGGAAGCGTCACCCCGATCACTGAAGCCCTGGAGGAGGAATAAATCCTGCTGTTGTGTCCTTCCTCCCTTTCCCACGCACAGTCTGTGCTCTCACCCTGACCTTCCCCGCCAGAGCTGCTGGGGTCTGGTGAGCCCGAATTGGGCTCCATCCTTTATCCATCCCTGCTCCTTCTCCTTCATTCACAACGATTTCCTCCCTCTTTGCTCATCTTTTAGTCCTTTTTGCTGTGTTTTTCCCCACCCCTTGCTGCCCTAGTTCTGGCTGTGCTGGCGCTGTGCCCGGTGCCCTCTGCTCGGAGCGGAAGGAAGGGCTCCAGGGAAGGATGGCAAAGTCGGGGTGATGCCAGCAGGGGTGTGTCCTTGGCTTGGGAAAGGGACTGACCCCTCAGAGGGGCCTTGGGGCCACGGGGATCATGGGTGCTGTTGCCCCAGGCGAGCAGGGGTCCTGCAGGACGCAGAGAGACAGCGGAGGCGGGAGGTGCCACCTCTCTTTCAGCACTCTGGGCACCTTGGGACAAAATGCAAATGGTGCTGCCCCCCCTTGGGTTCCCTGCTCCCAGAGGAGGGGGTGAACAGTCAGCATGAGATGATTTTGGGTGGGCTTGAGGGCCAGCAGGCTGCCTGGGGGGGGTGGCTGGGCAGGATGGCTGCAAGCTTGGCACCCTCAGGCACCTGGAGGTGACGTGTGCCCGGTGTCCCCATGCTGGGGACAGCCACACAGCACTGGCCTCACAGCCGCTGCTTCTGGCCAGCCCCGTGGCCTCTGCACCTCAGTCACCACCTCTGGGGCCAGCAGCTGCTGCCCTTTCCCTTCCCGTTCCCTCAGAGCCGTGGGATGGATGGAGACAGGATGAGGAATCCCCCCGGCGTGGGCAGCAGCTCAATCTCAATCCCTCTTGGGATCTTCCCTCCGGCCCCGTTTTCCTCCCGTTTAAACCCGGGACGTGTCTCAGTCTGGTGGGCGGCTGTAAAAATAGCACTTGGTTTGAGTTAGGAGGGTGGCGGGGAAGGGCCGGGAGGGGGCCGGGGTGCAGGGGGAGGTCCGGTTTCTCCCTTTCCTGGAGGAATTAGGGAGGCCACATGCTGCCAGGAGTGTTTGGCTGGTAGAGGCAAGCGGAGGCTCCGAGGAGGCGAGCAGGCGTCCGCACAGATGGAAATTTGATCACCCACGGCTCAACAGATTGTTTGATTTATTTTAAAATCAAGCAGATGGCTGCAACAGGAGTTTGTTTAAGTTCAGCTCCGAGCTGGGCCAACGGCCAGGATACTCGGGGGTAGGCGTGCCAAAAAATGTTCAATGACTTTGGTCATCACCCACCTCTCCTCCTCCTCCTCCCCTTCCCTCGCTCCAGCGCACACACCCCGCTCCCCCTCTTATCGCATCCTCGCCTTCATCTCTTGGCTCCTGCATCTCGCTTTGTCTCTCCCGGCGGGCGCAGCCTTGCCCTCCGCTTTTCCTCCCCTTCCGTGCGCTCCAGAGGGTTTAACCCTTCCCCAGCCACCCCCTCGCCCTGCTTGCCTGGTGCTGGAGGGGTGCAGTGGGGGTTGTCCCCAGTGGAGAGAGGGAGGGCCCCCATCCCTGGCCTCTCTCCTCGGGTCTGTCTTCTCTGGGACCGGTCTGGGGGGAATGGAGAGCTGTGGGACCTGGCTGGGTGCCCAGAGGGATACCCTGACCCATACCCTGACCCATACCCTGACCCATACCCTGACCCATACCCTGACCCCCGTGGCTGTTCAGGGAGGGGGTGGATGGATCCTGCCCCAAAGCGGCGGCAGCCTGGATGAGCTGGGGTCCCAGCAGTGGGGGACCCCGATCTTGGGGTGTGAGGGGTGACCTGGGCATGGAGCAGAGCGGCTGCTGCAGCCCGTGGTGGCTCTGGATGTGCTCCTGGCCCCGCTGCCATATGGCTGGCAGGGAAGGGGCTGGAGCAGCCGGTGGGAAGCAGCCCGGGATGTGCTAAACTGCTGTAAATGGGATGGGGCCCGCTGTGCTCAGGGCTTTAAATCACCCAGTGCCACCAGGCTGGCACTGCCCCGGGGGTCTGACCACCCCGGGGTGGCACAGGCTCCCCAGCACGTGTGGCCGTGTCCCCTCAGCCTCATGCCAGCATCTGGGACGCTCTCCGTGGCAGGGACGAGGAGGTCTCTGCACCCCCTGGGGCCAGCGGCCGGGATGCTCCAGGACCATCCTCGGTGGCCTTGGGATATCCCAGTGCCCCACGCCAGGTCCCAGCACCACGGCAGGTTCAGTGCACCCTCTCCCTGCACTCTTTCCTGCCAGAGAATTGCCCATTCTCCCATTTCTGGGGGCAGGACAGGCTGGCTGTGAGATGAGGCTTCTCCAGCTCCCCTCTCCTCCCCCGGCGGGGCTGGGGGTCCTGCTGGGAGCAGCGTGTGGGGCTGGAAGGGGTTAAGGCAGGCAAAGGAAAACAAGAGTGCTGCAGGGCCTGGGTGGCTGACAAGCCAAACAACTGTTTTTGACTCACTGTTGCTGCCTTGCCAAGTGCAATTGCTTCCACATTCCCATCCCCTGGCTGGAGGGGCGCGGGGAGATGTTGGCTTTCTGCGGTCAGGAGGGGAAGGGGGATGCTGGGGGGAGCAGCAGCGGGAAGGGCTGGCTCTGCACTGCTTTTTCTCAGCTCTTCTCTCTTCCATTCCCTTCCCTGGCGAGGAGCAGGAAGGGGCAGGGGGTGATGCTGCCAGGGGGGGTGGTGGTGCCGGGGTCACTCGGGCCAGCTGCTGGTGGAGCATCCCTTCTGCCAGACTTAAAGGTGGGAGAGGGAATGGGGGGCTAAAATGCACCCCCAGGATGTCTGTCCTGCCTTTCCTGCTGTTTGTCTGCAGGGAGGAACCTGAAGAGTGGCTCCTCCCCTGCCAGGGGGTGCTGGTGGGTGTTGGGGGACAGCAGCACACATTTCCCCCCTCCCCGTCCCCCCAAGAGTGGAGCCCCACATCCTCAATGCCCCTATTCCAGCCCTCCACAGGAATGGGGAGTGATCCCACTGCAACCCTGCCCAGAGATGTGGGGTCTCATGTGGGGCTGGACCCCCCACATTGCCTGGCTGGGGGCAAATCCACCCACAGGGTTTGGGGGACACACACAACCCCAATAAAACCCCCAGGCCTCCAAGTGCTGGTGCTGTTGTGTTGGAGACAGGAAGAAATAATTCCTTGGAGAAGAGGCTGGGGAGTTACAGGGAAGATTTGAGCTGCTCAGGGTCGCTGCTTTGTGGAGTTAATTATCTTCTGAGTCTGGGTTTTTTGGGTGTTTTTTGAGTTGGTGGTTTTTGTTGGTTTTTTTTTGGTTTTTTTTTTCTCCTTGGGATTATTTCTTGGCAAATGAGGCATCGTTCTGAAGCACTGAGCTGTGCTCCCTCGGAACTCCTGGCTGCTAAGGAGGAGATCCTGGTCTTGAAAAAAAAAAACAACACACCAAAAAAGAAACCCCAAAAATCCAACACCCTCAAAAAAAAAAAAAACAAAAAAAAACCCGCCTGCTGCTTTTGCAGTGTGAATATGGGGTCTGGGATAGCTCAGTGTTCTGGAGCAGGAACCTCCTGTGGGCACTGGGATGAGCAGGGGAGGATGTGGAGATCCTTGTGGGGGTACCTGGTCCCCGCAGGGTTCTGAGCTGTTTGGGGTCCCCCACAAAGTCCAGCCTGGACTGGGGGGCCTGGGGGAACCCCCAGCATTTGGGAAGCTGTGATGAGGGTGTGCTGTGAGCTGACTCTTGGGTGAGGAGGGGGTTTATGGGGCATCTCGTGTGGCAGCTGTTTCCCCATTTTGGGATGTTGTGGGGTTGGGACATCACTCCAGCGTCACATTCCCATCACCCTCCAGCTCCTGGGGCTCTGCTGCTGCCTCCCCCCACTCTGGAGAGGCCACTGCCCCCTCCTGACCGTGGAAAGGGCCCCTCTGTGCTGGGACAGAGGACTGTGATGCAGAGGAGCTGGCCGGGATGCTGTGGGACAAATGGGATGCACACCTGGAGCTGCTCCTGCGGGATCTGACTCCTCTCGCTCCTGCTGCTGCTCCCTGTTTAATCTCAGCCTCGTTTGCTGAATCCCAGGGGAAGGAGGCAGCGGCAGAGCAGGAGCTGGCAGCGCTGGAGGTCGGGATGGAAATCCCTTCCCCTGTTCATGCTGTAGGAAGGACCCCCAGAGCTTTGCCCAAAGTATCCCAATGTCCACGAGGGAGAGCCGGTCACGCTCCGGTCCGGCAGCTGTGGGGTTGCACCAGTGGGACAGACACACCATCCACCATCCCACCTTCAGGAGAGCTGCAGTCCAGCCTCTGCCCCTCTCCTGAGCACCCAGCACCCTGCAGGACCCATCCACGCCATTCCCACGCCCCTGGCACCGCGGCACCAGGGCGAAACCCCCAAACCCCACGGAGCGAACCCAAGGGCCCTCCCTGTGCGCCCCAGCCACAAGTGGCGAGGGATGCTCGTGTCCCCGTTGTGGGACACCTTGTCAGCTCCTGATCCCGACATGAGAAGGCAATTAGGGGCCGGGATCCCCTTCCCGAGGCGGCAGATGGGGCGCAGTGCCGCCGTGGGGCTGGGGCCGGCTCTGCCTCCCCTAATGTGTTTGCAAATCCTCCCCAGCTGAGGGGATTAAAGCCGGCATCTGGCTCGCTTTAGAATATTAAAACAAAGGGAGTTGTAGGCGCCATGATCGGGGGCAGGCGAGGGGGGGAGCGGGGAGGGGGGGGCTGGGAAAGTCTGCAGGAATCCCCCCCCCACCCCAGCCTTTCCAGGAGGTTTTCCCTAAGGAATGAGCCCCTCGGTGGGGCGAGGCCAGCAGGGCACAGGCAGCAGCACCCGGGCACTGAGGGGATGCTGGAGGCGGGTGGGCCGCGGGGGTGCTTTCTGGGGGGGCGAGGGAGGTTTCTCTCTGCTTTTTCCACCCCGTTGCGCTGTTCTGGAAGCGGCAAGAATTCAGGAAGCCGGCGTGCGGCGAGTGCCAAGTCAGGCTGTACCGCAGCCAAGCCCCTGCTTGTTTTCTCGTCTTGCTGGAGCCAGTAAGTGACCTTATTAGCTTAGGGGGCAGCTGCCTTATTAACACACATCTGGCGGCGAGGGGGCCGCATAGGCCCGATATTGTCTCCCTGCCTGCTCCCAGCGTGGCTGGGGGGGCTCCCCCCGTGGCTGCTCCCACCCCTCCCAGTAGCGGGACTGGCATCCAGGCAGCCCCACTGCCCCCGTCCCCATGGAAGGGGGGGCAGGATTAGGCAGATGGGGTTTGGATTTGTTGGGGGATTAATAATTTAAGATTATAATCTGTGTGAGGTTATAATCTGCAGGGGAGGGAGGGGTGTGGGGTGCCCCGCTGGCGTGGGGCCTGTGCTGCCGGTGTTCCCGTGGGTGCTGCCCCATCTCCCATCCTATTTATGGGGCAGGCTCTGCTTTTTGGGGCACAGCATCGCCCTTCAGGATGGGATCACTCAGAGGGGCTGGACCACCCATGCAGCATCCTCACATCCCTGCCAGCAGCCGGGGTGGGCACTGGGATTTCCTTCTGGATCAGTGTCGGCATCTCCTGCAGCAAGGGGAGCCTCCAGCATGTGGCCCTCGGGGCTTTTCCAGCACGTTTGGCTCTTGAAGCGGGTGGCTTCCCAGGAGGATGGGAGCTGGGATGCTCCTGCTGTGTCAGGACAGGGAGCTGGGGGCTTTTTGCTGCTGTTGAATCCCTGTGGGTGCACATCCCATCATCCCCGTGTGGGACCAGCCCCGTACCAGTGGCCACCCTCACCCAGAACTGCCCATTTCCCCTCCGTGGATACACCCAGAGCCAAGCTGGAGGCACCCCTGTGCCACATCCCAGGGGCTGCTGGGCTCCCTCCCTCCCCTCCACCTCACAGGGATGCCCTTTGTCCTTCTTGGCGTCTGGGGGAACTCGGCAGCTCTTGGCTTCTCCCTTCTGTTTTGGAAATTCAAAACATTTGCAGGGCGGCCCACTCGCGCCCTGCCGCCACGGAGAGAGGCACTTGGCTGACTCCTCTGCTTTCCTTGGCCGCTGCTCCCTCCCGCTCACGCTCGGGCTGGGGGGGCTTTTCTCCACCTCCTCACCCCTCTTTTTTCTTTTCCACCCCTTTTTTTAAAATCATCATTTTTATTTATGTTTTTTTCCTATGCCGTAAGCTTGGAAAAAACACCACCAAGCCTGCAGGGAAGGCCAGCGAGGGGGCCAGGGAGCAGAGCCCGGGGCAAGCGTGGCACAGGCGGTGCCCGCTGGCCCCTGGCACTGACCTTGCTCTCTGCTGGGAAGGGCGGCTGTGCCGGGTGGCCGGAGCAGCCCCACGCTGCACCAGCACTAATGAGCTCTGCCTGAGCACAAGGATTAATTAGCTGCTGGGAGGAGAGGGGGGGGACATCTTTCTGCGGTGCCACCGGAGCCTGGCACGGCACAGCGCCCGCGGCACTTTGGGATGCTCCAGGAGGAGATGTGGATCTTCCTGGAGCAAATGCCGTGAGCCAGGTGGGGAGAGGGAATCCCAGTGCCACACTGGCAAGGTACAAGGGCTGCTGATCAATCACCCAGATTCCTGCACTCTAGATTCCATTTTTTCCCCCCAAAAAAAGCCTTGTAGGTTTTTTTTATTGCTTTTTAATTTATTTTTTTTTTTATTTCTGTGCTGTTGTCCCTGTGGGAATGGGAACCGAGGGTGTGACGGGGATGTGTTAAATGTGTCCTGTGGAATCTAAAACCACACTTCAGAGGACAAAGTGGCAGCTGGCTGGGAGCTGTGTGTGGGCAGAGCCTGGCTGTGTGCACCCCAAAATCCCTGGGGCTCAAGGATGTTCAGGAACATTTTGCTGGGGACTTTCACTCTCCTGGAGGGGGGCCCCAAAGCTGGCTTGGGGTTTTTGGTGTCACATATAGGATTTTTGGATGGGGGAGGTGGCTGCGTGCCTTGTCCTCCCCGAGCCCCTCGGTGCCCCTCTCCTCTCTGGAGAACCAGACACGGGGCAGAGGTGACACCAGGGGGCTCGGGGGAGACAGGCAGGGACATCGTGTTGAGGCCGGGAAGGTCGTGAGGACACGGAGCTTGGAACTTGAATTAGATGATAATTGCGACGTGCCTAATTACAGGGAAAGAGCAAATCACTCCGGTGCTTCATAAAGTGTCTGACACAGAATAACGAGGATAATTAGCAATCAGACGGGAAGCTGCTGCCTCCCCGGCCCCCGAAAGCCCTGGGGAGCCCCGCTCCCCTCCACAGAGCATCTGCCCCTGCCGGGGGTGGTTTGTCCCCCAACAAGGGACAGCTGCCCCCCAGTCCCCCCAGTATGGGACACTGGCCCAGCAAAGCCCCCCAAGCTGGGTGAGGTGCAGCTGGTGGCCATGTCCCCTGCCTGAGGGGGTCTGATGGCTGTGCTGGTGTCCCTCCCTGTGTGTGTCCAGGTGTCCGTCCCCACACTGATCCATGTCCAGGTGTCCATCCCCACACTGATCCGTGTCCAGGTGTCTGTCCCCACACTGATCCATGTCCAGGTGTCCGTCCCCACACTGATCCATGTCCAGGTGTCCATCCCCACACTGATCCATGTCCAGGTGTCCATCCCCACACTGATCCATGTCCAGGGGTCTGTCCCCACACTGATCCATGTCCAGGTGTCCATCCCCACACTGATCCGTGTCCAGGTGTCCATCCCCACACTGATCCATGTCCAGGTGTCCATCCCCACACTGATCCATGTCCAGGTGTCCATCCCCACACGGATCCGTGTCCAGGTGTCCATCCCCACACTGATCCGTGTCCAGGTGTCCATCCCCACACTGATCCATGTCCAGGTGTCTGTCCCCACACTGATCCGTGTCCAGGTGTCTGTCCCCACACTGATCCATGTCCAGGTGTCCATCCCCACACTGATCCATGTCCAGGTGTCCATCCCCACACTGATCCATGTCCAGGTGTCTGTCCCCACACTGATCCATGTCCAGGTGTCCATCCCCACACTGATCCGTGTCCAGGTGTCCATCCCCACACTGATCCATGTCCAGGTGTCTGTCCCCACACTGATCCATGTCCAGGTGTCCATCCCCATGCAGATCCGTGTCCAGCTGTGCAGCTCGTGCCTGCTGCCAGCAATGCATTAATGCTGCCTGACGCTAGAGCGCACCAGAAGCATGTCGTGACATCCTCCCGGGGACACGGGCTCCCAGCAGGGCCACCTGCCCCGGCCACCCCGCCCTGACCCTGGAGGCACCCGCGGCCACCCCCCGGCCTTGGGCCTCAGGGGATGTGCATTGGACCCCGGCTGGCCTTGGTGGCCTCAGGGGATGTGCATGGGTGTCAGGGCTGGGGTACTCGGAGGGGTGTGGAGAGGTGTGGCACCCCAAAAAACGCCCCTGCCATCGGGGGCTGGCTGCTGTCACCCCTGGGGGACCGGGAGGAGGGCAAGGAGCGTCTGGCTCCCAATTAGCTGCACTTTTTAATGATGCTGTAGTTGGTTTAGGGAATGTGTGTCCCCCCTCAGGGAGGCTGGGTTGTGCTGGGGAGCTGATCCTAAACCTCCTGTCCTCCCATCCCAGCACCCAGAGGCTGAGCAATATCCTCCCTCTGGGCATGAAGGGACCTCCCAGCCCCAAAATGCCCCAAGTGGTTGAGGGGTGCCAGGCTGCTTTGGTGACTCCAACTCTTGCTTTCCCTGTCCCTTGCCACCTCCCAGTCCAACACCAGCAAGGCCCATCCCTCTGTCCCCTTCCCAGCACCTTCTGGGAATCCCACAGCAGATCCCACCATGATTTTTGGTCTGTTTTGCTGCTGGGTTTGCAGAGAGGGCTGAGCACGCTGGTGCCACCCATGGGGATGATGTTCCTGGTGTCCCTGAGTGCTGGGGCAGGGTGGAGGTCACGCTTCCTCATCCTCCTACGTGCCTGTCTCCTTCCCGCCTCTCCTGCTGGCTTCTCCTTTTTTGTTTCCCCCTCTTGGAGCAGCTGTTCTCTAATAAGCTGTTAATGATGATACAGTAAGTAGGAGCGGAGAGTCCTGCGGGAGCTGCCACGATTTGTGTAATTGGCCTCAGAGGAGACAGAAGTATCTAATATTTACATGCCGGTATTAGTCCCCTGGGAGCCTGTCTGGGCTGGCACGGGAGGCAGCTCCCAGCCTCAACCTGTCTGCTCCCAGCTGATGGATCCTCAGATCTCGAATGGATGGGAATCTGCCCACTGGGAACTGGGGGGGATCCCCCCACCCCACAAAAAGCTGGGTATGGCTGAGCATCCCCAGAGCTCGGCACCCAGCTGGTCTGTGGGAGCAGCAGGGGTGGGCTGAGCTTCCAGAAGGAGATTCTGAGGTTTGGGGAGCCCTGTGCTGGGGAAGAGGCAGGAGCTGGGGATGTCCCAGAGTGAGTTTACCTGGGCTTTGACCTGGCTCTTGAGGCACAAACACGTTCCTGAGCTGGCTGAGGGGATGCTCTGCCCTGTGCCAGTCCCTGGGGTGGGTCCCTGGGAGCTGTGCTCCTGGAAGGGCAGGTTTGGAAGCAGCGCTGTCACCGTGCTCCCACTGGGCTGGGTGAGCCGTGGGGCTGGGCAGGGACTGGTGAAACTGCCCTTGGTGATCCTGCTGGCAGCCATAAGGCTGGAATGCCGGGGGAAACTGAGGCACGGCTGGGGAAACTGAGGCATGAAGGGCTGAGGAGCAGCCTGCCCACCCTCCTGCCAGCTCTCACCCTATGGGGTCATGCCCTGGGCTCCATCCTGTGCTGTAATGTGGACAGGGTGCCACCAGGGCTGTCCCACTTCCCTGGGTACCCCTGGTGTCCCCAGGGCTCCGGGGCTGTCCCCTCCTGCTGGGGGTCAGTCTCTGGCCAGGATTCCCTCAGCTGAGCTGTTTTGGGATGCTGGGGCCGTGCTCACTTCAGTGCTCATGTTCCTGCAGCCCCAAACCTTCAGAGACCCCCAAAGGAGAGGGTAGGGGCTGGCATGGGGACACCAATGCTGAGCAGTGGGGCCAGGGAGTGGGTACATCCCAACTCCCTGCCAGGGGTGGAAGTTGTGGGGTGCCATGGTCCCCCAACCCACCTCCCATTGCATACTGGTGTGCTGGAGGGACCTCCAGCCCTGTGGGATTGCATCCCCAACCTTTTCCAGCCGGATTCCCACTCTGCATTGCCTTGGTAACCCCCAGCAGGGTGGCTCAGTGCCTTCTGCAGGGGGATGTCTCACCGTGTGCCCTCCCCATGCTGGGGGGGCCCTCCAGGGGGGATGAGAGGGATGTGGGGGTGGCCGGGGGGGGTTATTTTGTGGGGTGTCAGGCTGGGCAGTGCTGTTCACCCCGCAGAATCAAAGGTGTGGTGTTTTCCAGCTGCTTTCCAAAAGGCAAGTGGGCAGCTTTGCTTTGGAGGTGGCCTCGTCCTGCCCGCCGGGACTGGGCTGGGAGCCAGCAGGACCCGGTTGTGTGGGGTCTCCAGGGGGGCTGCGGTGGGGAAAGGCTGTGGGGCGGAGGTTGCTGAGCCCTGGCGAGCTCGTGGCAGGGATGGAGGCGCTGGGCTGGAGTCCCGTGGTTCCACGCTGGTGTCGTGGGGGTGAGGAGCTGTTGGCTTCTGTTCTTCCCTCCCTGCCTCCTTCCCTCATCGTTCCCGCCCTCCTGTCATCCCTCCATCCTTCCCCGTGTCCCTCCCTCCCTCCCTCCATCCCTTTTCGGCTGTCCTCCCTGCTCAGGACGTTCCAGCCTCTCTGTCCCTGGCTTCCCTCCAGCCCTTTCCCACACTCCCTAATCCCGAGCTCCAGCCCTGGCTGCTGATGCCCTGGGAGCAGCTGCTTTAAATCTCCCCGAGCCAGGGCAACGGGACCTGGCCCTTGACCTCCCGGGGAATCTGGGGGGGTGGCAGGTTTGGCGTGGGGACAGCAGGAGTGTCCCCAAGTCCCCTGCTGTGTCAGCCACCCCTCGTCCAGGGCAGGGTGGGTGGATTTATGTTGGCAAGGGGTGCAGAGGGGAGCAGGGCAGCACCCCTGGGTGCTCTCCTGGGGTGGAGGGGGGATGTTCACAACCCCTCACACCCCTGTTCTGTGCCTGTTTGAGGGGGAGATCCCCCCACCTCCTTCCCTCCCTCCTGCCTGATCTGTTCAATCTGCTAAGCAGGGGAATAGTGCAGCCGCCATCTGTGAGCCTGCCAATAATGGGATTAACTCCTTCCCCTGGCTGGGCCGAGCCTGACGCTCTTTCTGGCACCCCCTTTGCGGGGTACCCCCTCCTCCCGCCCGCCGGGGGCAGCCAGCCCGCCAGGACATGCCGGTGCTGGGCTTCCAGGGCTGCCTGGGGACAGCCCCAAATTGCCTTCACGCAGATCTGAGCCACCGGCATGGATTCACCCTCTCCTGCCTCAGTTTCCCCTCTCGTTTCCTCTGTGTCCCTCTGACTCAGTTTCCCCTCCTGCCTAGCAGGGTGGATTTGGGGCATTCCAAAGGGCTCTGTGCTCCTGGCAAGGGAGGAGCCAACTTCCCTGCGTGGGAGTGGGAACACGGGCAGGGGGAACACACTGAGCTGTGCCTGAATCCCTGTGTGGCTGTGAGTCCCGGTCTTCGAGGCAGAGGGATGCAGGATTCCAGCCCACCCCTGTGGGATGCTGCTCGGGGAGAGATGCAGGGATGCAGGGATAAAGGGATGCAGGATTGGAGCCCACCCCCCGGGATGCTGCCCTGGGGAGGGATGCAGGATTCGAGCCCACACCCCTGGGATGCTGCTTAGGGAGGGATGCAGGATTCGAGCCCACCCCCCGCCCTGAGATGCTGCCCGAGGCTGGGGCAGAGGCGACACCGCACGTGGGGGGGTTCAAGGGACCCCCACCCCCAGCCCTGCAGCTTCAAGCGCTTTTGCTGGGGGCGGGATGCCCCCGCTAATCCTCTTAGGCTGCGCCCCGGAGCAGCTGGCGAGGCTGGCCCGGCCGCTGCCCATCCTCCCTCCCAACAGGTGCCCCCCGGCCCCCTCCCCGCCGGGGCTGGGCGGGGGGCTCGGGGCTCCCCGCAGCAGGCAGCCCCCCCTTCCCCTTCCCCCGGGGCCGGCCCGGGAGCGCTCATTAATTATCTAATCTTCCCTTTATGTTTAATTTACAGCCCCGCGCGGCTCTGGCCATATGCTGCTTTTGTTGTGTCTGGCTCTTTGTTGTGGCAGGCAGCGGGGGCTGGCGAGACCCCCCCCCCAGCCTTTGATCCCCCCCTCCCCTCCCAGCGCCACCCTCCAGCCACCCCCGCGGCACGGTGGCGAGCCCCGCGGAGGGGGTAAGTGCCTTTTTCTCGGTTATTAATTTCCCTGACCCCCCCAGCTCGGCAGAGCCCCCACCCCCCCGGCAGTGTGTGCGTGTGTGTGTGTGTGTGTGTGTGTGTGTGTGTGTGTCCCCCGCCTCTCGCCGCCGGCTCGGGATGTGATCGCGCGTGTGCGCGGTGCTGCCTCCTCCCGCTGCCGCCGCCGGGGTCACCGCGCACCCCGCACCGCGCCCCGCGCCGCAGGTACGTGCAGGGCAGGCACCCGGACTGTCCCCCGCCTTACCTGTACCCCCCACACACCCTGGATGTAGCTCCCATCCCATCCCATCCCATCCCATCCCATCCCATCCCATCCCATCCCATCCCATCCCATCCCATCCCATCCCGTCCCGTCCCGTCCCGTCCCGTCCCGTCCCGTCCCGTCCCTGTACCGCCCACCTCTGTACCCCCTACCCCTGCTCTGCACCTCCCTCATCTCTGCCTGTATCTCCCTCATATTTGTAGCCCTCCATCCCCATCCTAAACGCCCCCACTCCCTTCTGTGTGCTCCCACCCCTCTGTGCTCCTGTACCCCCCCACCTGCCCTTACCCCCCCCGTGCCCCTTCCCCGTAGCCCCCCTTGCACCCCCTGTCCAGCCGTGAGCTGGGCACCCCACCAGCATTGTTGGGGGGATAAACCCTGCACCCTCCCGACTTGTTACGTGTCCCTCCCCAATTTTGCTGGGTGTGTTTGGGGAGCCTGCTGTGGCTGGGTGTGAGGACACAGTGGGGGGACCCCTGTGTCCCCCTGACCTGCGGTGGGTGCTTGTTGGGGAGGCCTTTGTGGAACTTGCTGCAAACTTTGTGTGGTGCTGCCAGGTGCCCTCTGCACTTCCCGTTTTTCCTGCGGTTTGTTTTTTTTAAAAGTAGTAAAACGTTTTTTCTGCACCCCAGCAGGCCCATACACAGCTCTAATGGGGTGCATGGGGGGGACACCCCAACCCGGGGACTGCCCAACCCTGGGGCGTTCAGATCTGGCTCCCGGGGGGCAGTAGGCAAAAGGTTTGGGGCAGTTGGCCACCGGCAGCATGAGGCTCGGTCCGTGGGTGATGGGGGCACCCCCTGGTGTTCTGCTGGGGTGCTGAGGTGGGATTTGTCCCCCAGTGAGAGATGCTGGTGGCCCGTGGGGTGGCCCACGTGGGTTTTGCCAGTCCCTGTTTGGGCAGGGAATGCCCAAACCCGCACCCCAGAGCTCGGGGCAATGCACAGGGGGCTGTGCTCCGGCTGTCTGTCTGTCTGTCTGTCCGCACCTCCTGCAGCTGCTGCTGCCCGCTCCCTGCCAGCCCAGGGTGAGGAGGGTGGCTGGCCATGCCGTGGCAGGGTGGGTGCCAAGCCAGCCTGCCTTGGCCAGAGGATCTGTGTGCCGGGCCAAGAGCTGGGCTTGGAGCGCACCAGCAGCGCTGTAAGGTCACCGTGACCGCCAGCGAGGTGGCCCTGCCAGGCCGTGCTGGCTCCTGCGTGCCAGGAGCCACGAGGTGGTGGCAGGAGCTGGACCTGGGGTCACCGAGCCACTCACCAGGTGAACGAATCTCCTTTCATGGGCACAGGAGGCAGCTGGATCTGCAGGCATCCTGCTGCCAGGCGTTCCGGGGGCTCTGCTGGACAAGGGACTCATTGTACCCAGGGGGATGCAGTGGATAAGGAACCCATGTCCTAAAGGTGGGATGTGGCAACAGGGGACAGTGCCAGCTGCTGGAGTGGGCGATGACATGGGGGTGGCCCTGGATGATCAAGGCACCTGTCCTGGCATCACAGAGGGAAACAGTGGACACCAACCACCAGCACTCCTCATCCTTGCATGTGGGGCCGGCTGTCCCCATGCAGCCCCGCGTGCCATCAGAGTGACCGGACTGGCCCTTTTCGGTGGTGTTTCCTGCCCACCAGGTGTGGGGAGCTGAGGAGGGGTCATGCCACCATGCCAGGTGGCCAGTGCTGCCGTCTGGCCATGCTTGTCCCCCGTACAAACTCCTGGCCCCACACCGGAGGTCCCTTCCCAAGCAAGTCACCGCAGCTGTGTCACGGCCGGTTCGCCGGTGTCACAAGGAGCCACAACACAGAGCTGGGGTCCCCGATGGCAGCCCACCCTCTGCCCGTGCCCCACCATCCCTGCCAGCTGGGGAAACTGAGGCAGTGGGGCAGGAGGCAGCTTGTCCAAGGGACCCAGTGCCAGGGCTGGGCAGAGCAAACAGGTTTCGTGGCACGGGCCGTGCCGCGCTCTGCCTGCGGGCGAGGGTTGCTCTTTGCTGGGTGTGCAGTTCTGCTGCTGCTTTGCACCCCAGCTCTGGCTCCCTGGGGACTGTGCATCTGTCCCCACGGGTGACACCCCCTGACCTTGGCGCCGGTGAACGGGGCAGTTGTTCCCCCCGGGGATGGCCGGTGCCCGGCGCTGTGTGTGGCGGGGCTGGCACGGAGAGCAGCTCGGCCTTGGCCCCCTGCCCGCTGCCGTGCCCTTTTCCAGAGGCAGCTGCCTGTGGGCACGGCTTGGCAGCTGTCCCTGCTGCGAGCTCGGCCGGGGCAGGACCCTGCTCCTCTGGGCTGCCGGGTCACCTCCGTGCAGGGTTGCAACACGCCGGGCCACCGCTGTCGTGAGTTTGCAGTTCTCAGCCCAGCCGTGGCTTTTTCTGCCGCGTTTCTGTGCCGGCTCCATCCCTAAAGCAGAGGAGCAAGGAACTTTTTGGCTCCCCAGCGTGCCAAAAAGTCCCTGTGGAGAGGCGCCCAGTGGCGTCACTCCTCGTAGAAGCCAGGTGTCAGCTCTGAAAGCCCCTGGTTTTCCACCTTGGAGCTGCGAGCGGGAGGGGGCGGTTCTGCCCCCGCCTGCTGGGCACACCGGAGCCCTCGGGGTGGTGACATTCCCTGGTCCGTGCCTGGTTCCGTGCATCCCTCCCCTCCCAGCTCGCTTGCCAGCTAATGGCGCGGCTTATTCCTATGGCTTTTTAAGTGCTTAATGGCGCGCGGGGCTAATGATGCAGCTCCCTCTGTTCCTGCCGCCTGGATGGATGGGTGGATGGGTGGATGGGTGGATGGGTGGTGTCGGATGGCGCTGCCCGAACCTCCGGGAATGAGGACGGGGACCAGGAGGTGCCCCGTGGAGCTGGGGTTGGGAGCGGGCATCCTCCTGCCTCTCCTCCCTCCCCTGCACGGCTGCTCGGAGCAGTAATGTCACCATAAACGATATTTATCACGAGGTGATAAAAATCTATTTCCAGCGACCTCTTGGAAATGGCCCTCATAAAACCAGGCAGCAGACGGAGGCAGGAGGCAGACAGCAGGGAGGGGGCACGGGCAGGGAAATGGCTGTAATCAGCCACGGAGCAGAGGCTGGATCTGCCGGCCCTGCCGTTCCCGACCCCGGGAAATTGATGGCAGCCGTCAAGGCCAGAGGGTTGCCCGGGCACAGCTGGGCGGATGCTCGGGCATCCCAGGGCTTGAGCATCCTGGGATGCAGCATCCAGGCTGTGAAGGGAGGGCCAGAGGGGTTTTTGTCTTTAGGTGAACAGGACAAGGGGGGTTCTGTCCATCCTGGGGCATTCCCAAAGTGACACCTGAGGGATCCTGGGCTGGAGCTGGTCCTGGAGCAGCAGACTGGGATGGGATGCTGGGCTACCAGCTTTCCTCCAGTGTTCCCAGATGTAGGGATGGCCCCCTCCGCTGTCAGGCACTGCTGGGTCACCCCAGTGCTCCCTGTATCCCTCCTGGGGGGTCACCATCGGTCCCAGAGCCCCCCAGCTCCGTCCCTTCAGTGCTGATGGCCAGGTGCTAATTCAGCATCCCAGCACTAATTACTGAGCCCATGGTGGATCCTGGCTGTAAATTCTCCATCAGGAGTGGGCTGGGCGGTGGAAAACCTCCCTGGCTCCTTTCCCTGCTGACCTGAGCGGGGACTTGTGATCCTGTGTAATTCATTGGGGTGCTGAGCTGGCAGGAGGTATCTCATCCTCCCCCAGGCAGCTTTGGGGTTCAGTGTCCCCCAGGAATCCCTCCTCCCTGCAGGGGTCATTCCTGGCTGTGTGATGCTCAGCCCAGCTTTGTCCCCACAGCCTGGGTGACCCCATGTCCCCGCTGCACTCCGGGTGATGCTGCTGGTCTGGGCATTCCTGGGGGCTTCATGACAGGACACCTGGGCCACCTTTTTGGGGCTGGGGAGGTGGGATTTGCTGCTAAAAATGGGGGCAGTGCAGGACCCCCATTGTTGTCCCCTGGGGGAAGAGATTGCGAGGGAAAGCAGCTCCCAGCTGCAGGGTCTAATCTGCTGCCCTGATGAAGAGACATTAATCACTTAAAGTAATTAACCAGGTGGGGCATTGGCTGGACCCCCCCACGCGCCTGGGTGTCCCCTGCCTGGGGTGGCTGCCTTGGGGGGGACACGGGCTGGTGAGGTGGGAGCTGGCTGGGCGTGCAGCTCCCAGCCGTGCATCCTCACGGGGCTGTGCCAGGAGGGGACAGCAAGGACGATGGGGACATCCATGAGGATGGGAACATCATGTGCAGAGCCTCGAGATCCCCGTGGAGGGGACGTGGTGCCGCTCAGGGACTCGGTGCCACGGCGGGGCTCTGCGGTGACACGGCGGGGTGTGTGCGGCAGGTTTTATCCTGCATTAAAGTTTCCTTTCGCAGATGGTTCAGGTTTAATCTGCGGCTTAAGGCAGCGCCGGACCTGGCGGTAAGTCCGTCTTTAGATGGCAGGCGGGAGCCGGGAACGGGCGCTGAGCTGCCCGCGGGATGGAGAAGGGGGACACGGCGGATCGAGGGACACGGATTGAGGCTGTAATGCCGCCGGGCCTGATCGCCCAGCCGAGCGTGGCCCTCGCTGGGATTGCCGTGATGTGCCCCCTCCCCAACAGAGCCTGGCTGCTCCTCCCCGCCTCAGTTTACCCCTGAGCACACGGGGAATTGGCACGTGCGGGAATGTCCCGAAAACATGAGCTGCTGTGGGGTGGGTGGTGTTTTCCGGAGTGAAAAGCCCCTAGTGGCAGCCTCCGGTTCCCATGACAGGTATTTAGGGTGGCGGGGAGGGGACACTGGTCACGGACTGCCCGGCAGCTCTGGAGCTGGAGGTGGGTGAGCTGTGCTGGGTTGTGGCGTCCCTGAGATGGGAATGGGGAGCAGGGGCTGGGGCTGAGCCAGCTGCATGTCCTGTGGGATCTCAGCAGGATTTGGGTGGCAGACACCAAGCTGCATCCCTCCCACCCCAGCTTTGGGCCCGGTGGCCTCAGGGGGGGCCTGGAGCCGGGGCTGGGGTGTGGTGACAGAGGGAGGTGGGAGCTGCAGGGACATCTGAGGCCAGGGAGTGACTGCCCCAGGCAGGGCAGTTTGTCTCAGTGTGGAATGGCAGCATTGCAGCTGTTAACTCTGGAGCCTAATGATGACAGCGAAGGCTCTGTGCCGCACAACCTTGAGGAAATCCTTGCGGATTTGAAAAGGCTGATTGTTCCCTGCAGGGCCGGGACCTGGAGTGGCAGTGCTGCTGCCAGCCCTGCTGTCCGTGCATGGACGGGATGCTCACATCCTCCTCTGCCTCAGTTTCCCTGCCTTGAAAGAAGGCTGGAGGGAACATTGTCCAGCCTGGCAGGGACTGGCAAACACGAGCCAGAAATGTGTGTCCCCACGGTGGGACAGGGACGGAGCGGGATGCGGGTCCCATCCTGCCCAGCCAGCCTGGTGCCGGAGTGATGGAAGGATGAGCACAGGGGGAATTTCGTGTGCATGTGGAGCGCTGTGGAACGCAGTACTGCCCGGGCATGGGGTGGAGGTGCTGACATCCCCACCAGCCACGGCTCTCTCCACAACCTGGAGAAACTGAGGCACGGGAGGTGACACGGCGTGGCCAGGGCTGCCGGAGCAGCGAGCAGCCTCCGATCCCCACGGGCAGAGCCCTAGAGGAGCTCGAGGAAAAGCCGGGAGCGGGCGGCTGCTTGCCCCCCGCCTCCCCCTCCATCACCTCCCTGTTCGCTGGCGAACAAATGTCTGTTCTTGCAAAAAAAAGAAGTGACAGGGGTCGGCGCAGCGCTTTCCACATGACCTGCCCGGGAACAGAGGACGTCTTTGTTAATCCAGCGAGCTGTCAGTTCAGCCTCTTCACAAAAGGCATAAACCACTTATTGCTGCTCTCACCCCTGACCCCGGATCCGCCTGCGCGCCCTCCATTGTGCCGTCTCGAGGAAGCTGGCAAACAATTTCGGCTCCGGCTCCCCCTCCCCGCCGGCGGCTGCACGCGGGGGCCGCCGCTTGCCCCGCCGGCGTGGGGAGCCGCTGCGGGGGACCCCCCTACACACACCCCCAGCACCTCCCCCGGCCGCATCTGCGCGCCCGCCGCCTCGCCTGGCAGCTGCTGCGAGGGTTCGGGGGCTGCCACAAAGGCAGAACTTCCCTCCCTCCGGCCGTGCCTCCCTCCTGGGGCTGCCAGAGCAGCTGGCCGGAGCCCGCAGGTTTTGGAGAGGGGGTGCTGGGTGCTGCGCCCCGTGGCCCCCTGGCCGAAACCCCTTAATGAGAAGGGACAAAAGCTCCTTAGGGTCCCCGGCTGGGACGGGCTGGGACGTCGGCTTTAGCCAAAGCCGCTTATGGCCCGGCACAAAGCCGCTGGGAACGGCCCAGCTCCTCGGGGCTGGCGTGGATGGGGTGATGCTTGTGCCCCGCCAGCCTCAGGGTGCCCGGGGGGTCACACGGGGTGACAGCCGGGGCAGGGGGGCTGAGCACGTGCCGCTCACCCTGTCCCCTTGCGCCCAGCACCCGGACCCCGCGGCGGGGCCGGTGCGCGCTGGAGCAATTAGATGCAGTCACTTTGGGGCTATATATAACCCAAATTGCTGCCTGCAGCTCGTTAGCTGCTGTCAGAGCCGCTGTGGCCGCGGTGCTGAGGTGGTGTCGCCGGGGGAGGGCTGGAGAGTGCCGCAGGGACCCGCTGCTCCCCGGGGATGGGGCACGAGGGGGGCTCTGGTCATGCTGGGGTGGCCACAGGGTCAGACCCTCGCTGGGGATGGGGTCCTGGGGGGATGTGCTTCGCTCCATGTGTTGCACCAGCTTCTGCTCCCTATGGTGCGGGGTGGCTGCAGCGACACACGGGGGTCACAGCCAGGCCTGTCCCCCTGCCCCCTGTTCCCAGGGCTCGTGGCACAGCCTGGGTGAGTGTGCTGGGGCATGGGGGGGGCACCGGTGCATCCTTTGCCCATGCCAGTAGTGTTTCCAGCTTCGTCTGCCCTCGTGGCATCCAGCCTGACCACAGTCTCCAGCCCCTTCCCTCCGTGCCAGCTCCCGCCTGGGCTCTCCGGCACACACCGGCCCCCGCGCCGGCGAGGAGCGCGGCACCTCGGGCTGTCTGGGGGCAGCTGCGAGATGAGTGTGAACATATTGTGTGGGCTCCTGGAGCAGGCGTCACGGTGTCGCTGCTGGAGAGCGAGCGGGAACCGCAGCCCTGCCGTGACAAACGGCTCCGGCACAGCCGCAGCCGTGCCCACGCGGGCGCCGCGGCACAGCCGGCACCGCCGCTGCGCCGGGACATGGAGTGGGGATCCGGGTGGGCACTGATGCTCGTGGGCAGACCCTCGGTGCACGGCGTCACCTGCCACCACTGTGGCCCCTCCCTCCAGCTGTATGAATTTCCTGGGGGGCCACATCCCCATCTTGGGAAGGGTTAACAGCGCCGTGTCTCAGTCTGGAGCCTTTTGTTTCTTTCCCTTTTTTTTTTTTATTTTTTTTTTTCCCCTTCCCCTCTTTAATGAGGAGTTAGCACAGCTGTAATTGTAGGTTCCAACTTTCCGACAGCAAACACAGCTGAGAAACTTTAAATACGGTGGAGATGCATGGACCCAGCCACCACCCCTCTTGTGGGCACCCATCAGGGCCAAGCCATGCCACCAGCCGGGACCCCAGCTCCCCAGGGGCACCCCAGCCTGCTCTTGTGGGAAAACCCTCTGTTTTCAGGCTGCTGGGACAAGGATGAGAAGAGCAGAGGCTTCCTGGAGGGAAGAGCAGCTGGAACCGTCTGGGGGAACACACGGCAGGGGCTGCACTGTGATAAAGCCCCAGCAGGAGCCGGGGGGCTTGAGGGCCTCAGCGACAAAGGGAACTGGGGGGAGCCTGCTCCTGCAGCCCTCAACGCTCCAAAAACACCTTTTATCCCGAGCACCGCCTCCCAGGCCTGGGGGGAGCGTGGGGACAGCGAGGGTTTGTGTCCCCCAGGCCTTACAGCCAGCACTCTCTGCATCCCGTGGGAAGTGCAGGATGCGGCCCCTCCGTGCTGGGCATTCTCCTCACCTCATCCCTTGCTCGCTCACAGGAGCTGGCATCGACGCTGTGCCAAGCCCCGTTGCCGGTGCAGCTGTGCTGGTGCTTGCCGGGCTCCGTGCCCGCCGCCTTGCCGGGGTGATGCCAGCCGAGAGCCAAAGATTGCATCCACCCCCGGTGCCCTGGCTGCTGGCAGCGCGGGGATTTTCCGGGGTGCTGCCACCCGGGAGGGTGGAGGTTGGGGTGATGCGGTGGGGGCTTTGCCGTGCCCGCGGCATTCCCGTGGGCGGCATTCCCGTGGGCGGCATCCCCGCGGGCGGCATCGGCGCTGCGCACGCTGCGGCCCGTCCCAGCAGCGGGCGAGGCGCAGGGGAGGCGGAATGGGGAAGACACGTTTTTGGGTGTCCCGAAGGCACAGGAAGTGCGCTGCTGTGGCCTCCTGCCCTTTGCTTTCCCACTCCACCACTGCCATCCCAAAGCTGGGAGCTGCGGCAGGTGTCCAGTGATGGGAGCGGAGGGAATGTGCCCTTGGCGGGGAGGGACACGCTGGGGACAGTGGGAACACTGGACATGGGGACACTCTCCCGTGCCCTCGGTGCCATTCTGTCCCCAGACTGCCACACTGCCTGCCCTAGGCACCACACCCATGCTGGTGGTGTGGGGCACAGGTGACACGGCTGACGTGGGGTCTGGCACTGCCTCTCTGTGCCTGTCCCTGGAGACCACCAGCTGTGTTTTGACCCCACTCGAGTTCTCCATGTCCTTCATACCAACAGCCTGCTGGGTAGATGGGGACAGATGCCACCAAGGGGGCGGATTTGAGGAGTGTCATGGAGCCATCCCTGCCAGCACTGGTTGGAGCCTTTTGCCCGTGGTTTTGTCACTTGTGGAGCTGGCCTGCATGCCAGCTCCATTCTTCCTGTGTTAATAACATCATGTAATGATGTCACATTGCTGTCACCTCACTGCACACCTATCCCTGACCTGGATGCGCCTGAGGCTGTGCCCTGTGTCCCTGATCCCTGTTGTGGATGTCCTGGGACCTGTTTCAGGCTTGTCTCTCTGTGTGTCACAGGTGGGCTGGCCTCAGCTCAGCACCATTCAGGAGGGACAGATCCTGGTCCCTTCTCTCCATCCCTGGAAAGATGTGGGATAAGCATCTCCCAGAGCCAGGAGCAGCTGAGCTTCATCACAGTGGGACATGAGGGATCTGCCAGCTCTCCCCTCAAATTTCAGAGCACCCTTCCCTCCCAGCCTCTTGCCAAGCACCTCAGGGCGCTGCTTAGCGAATTAGCACCCAAATCAATCTGCTCACCTCTAATTGGGGGTGAGTCTTTGAGGACGTGGCTGGGGCGGAAGGCCCCCACTCCGGGGGGCTGCCGCCATGCTTTATCTGGGTGGACAGATCCCTCCTAATTGAGCAGATATTCTGTGTTCGCAAACAGATGGCTCCTTTGCATCAATTATTCCTTATCTGTGTAACCGGGGATGATTTGCTGACAGATAGTGCTGGGTGAAGTTAAAGCAAGGAGGCGGCCGGTGCTCCGTACGGAGCCTGGGGGTCCCAGGGGACACGGGTGGTGAGGGGGGGTGGGATCCTGGCTGCCCTTGGGCAGGTGGGACCCATCTCTGGTGCCTTTGCATCTCAGCATCCCCTGGCAGGAGAATAGATGGGGTGGGGGCTGCCGGTGCTGTGGGGCTGATGGGTGGCTTGGGGTGTGGGTTGGGGTCTGGGGGGCTCCCTGGGGAGCAGGAGGGTGCCAGCCTAGGCCCAGCTGTCAAAATCCACTTTCCCCACCAAAACCCTGGTCTGGCACTTCCCAAGTGCATCTTGCCCAATGCTGCTGTGACACATGATGGGGAGTGATTAATGCTAATTAATGATTAGTTGCTCTGGGTATCAAAGTGCGCCCCAGCCTTTTCCCGTGCCCACAGGTAGGGGATTGCTGCTTGCTGCTGCCAGTGGCATTGCCCTGGGAGGAGGAGCAGTGGCACGGCCTCCCTCCCTGAGCATCCCTACCACCTCCAGTGATCCCACACCAAGCTGCCAGGGATGGGGACTGATCCCTGGGCTTGTCCCCTGCCCGCTGTGAAAGTCACCTTCTGTTAATCGCTGGGAAAGAGAAGAGCATCCTGCCATCACCGGGGCAGCCGGTGGCACCCCACCAGTTGGAGCTGGGACGTGGTGGCACTCGAGGACTCACGGGATGTGCCAAGTGCTTGCGGTTGTGTGGTGCTGCCATATGGATTCCATAAATTAAACCTTTCCAGGAAGTGAATGGTAAATTTATACGTCCCCTCGTGTGCGTGGCTCATTGAGTCTAAGGGCTTCCCAGCAAAGCATCCACCGACCATCCATCTCCATGTTTATAGGAGTAATCTCGAGAAAAATGGGATCAACATAAAATCCTCACCGTGGCCCTAATGTCCCCAAATCAGGCACACGGTGTCGCCTATGGACAGGGGGAGGTCACCTGCATCCCACCATGCCTGGGGTGGGCGCAGCATGCTGTGAACCTGGGTTGTCCGTGTGTCTTCCCCAGGGTGGCACAGCAGTACTGGGATGAGCGTGGTGTCACTGGCTGTTGCTTTATTAAAGCTAAACAGGAGCAGTGACAGCCCAAGCTGTGTGTCGGGGCAGGAGGGTGACAGCTACAACAAACCCCAGGCCACAGCAGCACCTGGGTGTCGAGGAGGGGCACCGTCCCCAAACAAGGCACAGCGGGAATGCCATCCCTTTCCCAGCAGCACGTTTCCCTCGCCCGCCTGGCAGGGAAGGCGACGGGGGGTTGTTGATCTCGAGTAAACACTGCCCGGTTGAGTAATCGGGAGCTGCCTAACCGGCCAGCTGCCGCCGGCGGGCGAGGGGACGCCGCTTTGATTCATGTCCTCACCCCCCCTGCAGCCTTTCTTGTCTGGCTGTGCTGGGAGCCATCGGCCGGATCCAGCTGTAGCCCCGCGGCGCGGGCTGGCGTGCAGCTCCCGCGCTGGCCACGTGCACCGGCCGCCAGGAAAACAAAAGCATCTTGTGTCTGTGTGCCCCGAACCCCCCCCTGCCCCCCACCCGTGCTGGCGCTGCTCCCACCGGGAGAGGCAACGGCGCTGAGTCTCTGTCCTGCTTCTCTTCCAGGCATCATCTTCGTCCCTGGAGACAGTCGCCACCAAGCCTGCGGCCGGTGAGTCCCGGCACCGGGTGGCCAGCGCTGGGGAGAGCCCGGGGACGGGCAGCACCGTCCCGGACATCGGCCAGCGGACGCCTTTGGATGCGGAGGGTGCGGACGCTGGAGCCACAAGTAGGTGATGCGGGGGGATACCTGAGGGTACAAGGCTGCCGTTCCCAAGGGATGTCCCCTGTCCCACTGTGGGGTGACCATCAGCCCGATGTGCTGCTTGGGACTCCCGGGGGAGGCTCACGCCCAGCGGCTTGGGGTCGGGATCCAGCACCCGCAGCCCCACTGGGAAGGTGACCCCGACAGCAGCGCGGTCCCTGCCCGCCATCCCCGGGGCCGTGAGTCAGGCCGTGGGCGCTGGGGAGAGCCGCGGTGTTGGGCTGGCTGTGCTGGGGAGCCGGGCCCCCCCCCGGGGCTGGGATGGACCGCGGCTCCAGGGACTCAGCCACCCCGTCCGTCAGGAGCAGCAGCATTTTTAGGAGAGGTATCATGCGTGCTTTCCGCCTGCCGCCTCCCTGGACCGGCTTGTTTGCCAGCCCTTCCCGGCGGGCGCGCCGGGCCGTGTTGTGCTGGGCCATGCCAGGCTCCTTTGATCCGGTGACAACTGCCGGTGCCGGTTCCTGGCGTTGAGCTGGGAAGAGTCAGGAACCGCAAGGTGCAGCGGGCAGGACGCTGGGGCAGGCGGGGAGAGCCAGGGGGGCGGCCTGCAGGGCCAGGGGGCTGCTCGGTGGTGCGGATTTGTGACCCCCCACATTCCCGGAGGAGGATACTTCTCAGGAATGCCGTGGCCCGTGTCACCCATCGATCAGCCCCACAGGGATTTGGCTGTGCTTTGGGGACCCCTCAAGGCGCTGTGTCCCCCGGGGGGGCCGGGATGCATTTACAAGCTGCTCACAGCCCAGCCGGCAGTGGCGGGGAGGCAAGCTGGGAGCCGTGGCCTGGAACGGGCCTGCTGGAGTCAGCCCGGGATTTATTACCCTGCCAGTGGCTGCCGGGCAAAGGTGACAGTGACTAATGGCTTGTTACACGCCTGCCACATCTCATCTGCGCGCCGCGTCCGGCTGCTGCACTCCCAGCCCTGCTGTGCGGGCAGCCTGCGCTGCGTCCCTTCCTGGGGGGGACACAGGGGTGACCCCCCCTTTGCCCCTGCGGGGACCTCGGCCACATAGGGTGACAACGACAGCTGGACAGCTTGGCACGGGATCTGTCCCTGTGCTGAGCATGGAGACCCGCACTGTCAGCGCTCCCTGTGGCCAGGCAGAGCAAGGCTGGCATCTGTGGGAGCACCTCCATATCTTGGTGGTGGTGGTGACAAATCCCGGGGTGTCCTGCTGAGCCTCGTGTGACACACAGGACTTCCCAGTGCACAAAACCTCTTTGTGGTTGCCAAGCCATGAGCCGCAGCTCTGCCAGCACGGTGTCAATCCCATGGCAGGGTGGCTGGGCTGGGATGCCGAGGGGATCCTGCGTGCGTGTCCGGATGGATGCTGACGGAACCACAAATGCATTCACCAGGAAAATTAAAAAATTAACAGGCATTGGTTCGCTCTAGATTAGTAAAGGCAGGAGATAAAAGCAGCTCTTTATACCTTGTGAGAATTGCTGATAAGGGCATTTGTTCCTCTGTATTCTTTAAAAAGAATGCAATAAAAATTTAAAATAGAACGGGAAAAGGGAGTTTTGGGGGGGGGAGGAAGCACGAGGAGGGCTGGGGGGTGGCGAGCAGCAGCGGCACCGCGGCAGCACCGGCGTGGCAGGCACTGGGGCCTGTTGGAAGAAGAGGAGGAGAGGATACAGGGGATGCAGAGGCGAGGGTGAGCTGGGAAGCGATTTGAGAGTGTGTGTGCGTGTGATGTGGTGTGGCAGTTTGTTTGGGGACGGCTGGGTGTCCCTGTGTCTCCTCCTGCAGAGATGCCAGTCTCTGGCAGTGCCAGGATGAGATTCCTTCCTGCCCGAGGGAGGTGGGGGTCTGGCCTGTCCCAGCCAGCCGAGCCTGTCTGGCACATGGAGCTGATTGCTATGGCCGGTGAATGATGGGCAACTTCCTCCTGGGCGAGTGGGCTGAGCCCCACCCCACTCATGTCACTGGTGTCCCCAAACCCAGGTGACGGTGGGATGGCACAGGAGTGACCCCGCCTGGGATGTTCCCTCTCCCACGCCTGCTGTAGGGGGTGCCTGGGGCATTGGGGGGCCCTGAGGGGACTGCCCTGGGAACACCCCTTATTTCCGCAGGGTCTGGGCTCAGGACCACCCTGGCTGCTCACTGTGCTGGACCACGCTGGCACCCCTGAGCCCCAGGGTATCTTGGAGCAGTTTTAGGGTGTGGGTAAAAGGCCTGGATCCCACCCCAACCCCTATCAGTGCCATCCCCCCATCTCTACCTTTGGGGAAGGGGGTGTCAGGAGTGACACCCCCCCATCACCCTAATCCCTGGCACTCTGCGGAGGGACGGAGACCCCGCGGGACCCCCCGCGCTGGGGGACCCCCCCATTCCCGGTGAATTCCCGGTGGTCCCGGGTGTGGGGGGGGGGGGTTGGTTCCACCCTCTGCCCAGCATCCCTGTTTCGGATCTCCGCGTGCCTCGCTGCCGGTGCCCGCCGCCCCCGCCCCCGCCGCCCTGCCCTGCCCTGCCCGGCCCGGCCCCCGGTGAGTCACGCTCCAGCCGTGCGGCTCCCGGGGCGGCGGGCGGGCGCCGAGGGAAGCAGGAAGCGGCGGGGGAAGGCTCGGCACGGCTCAGCTCGGCTCGGCTCGGCTCCGCTCCCTCCGGCGCTGCCCATGGAGGAGCGCAGCCCCCGTTGGACGGCGCGGCCCGCGGGTGAGTGACCCCCCCCCATCACCCCCCCCCCCCCAGCAGCGCCGTGGGGAGGGGGCAGCGGGGTCCCCCCCACCCCGGATGGGAGTTGTGCTTGGAGGGCTGGGATGGGGCTGCTGTGATCCCGCCGCTCGAGATCCCTCTCCAGCCCCTCTGCTGGGGGGTCTGGAGGTCACCCGGGGGTCCCTGTGGTGTGGGGGACAGAAGTCACCCCGGGGCTGGGACTGTGGTGTGGAGGGTGGAGGTCACCCTGGGGTTGGGGGACCCCATGATTTAGGGGGTGGAGGTCGCCCTGGGATTTGGGAGTGTTGTTGTTCGGTGAGTGGAGGTCACCCTGGAGTTGGGGGAACCTCATAGTCTAAGGAGCAGAGGTCGCCTTGTGTTGAGGGGAGCCCATGGTACAGGGGATGGAAGTCACCCTGGATTGGGGAACCCCGTTTTAAGGGGAACAGAGGTCACCCTGGGTCTGGAGGAACCCATGTTTTGGGAGACCAAGGTCACCCTGGAGTTGAGAGACCCCATGGTTGCCCTGGAGTTGGGGGTCCATGTGATGTGGGGATGGAGGTCACCTTGGAGTTGGGGGTCCTCATTGTGTGTGGGCTGATGTCACCCCGGAGTTGGGGGACCCCATGACATAGAGGGTGGTGGTCTCCCTGAGCTTTGGGGGACACTGTTGTTTGGGGGATGGAGGTCACCCTGAGGCAGGGGGACCCTGGGGCCTGGAGGATGGATGCTGCCTTTGGCTTGGAGGCACCTATTGTGTGAGGAGTAGAGGGGTACCCCATCATGGCGGGGACAGAGGTCACCCCGAGCTTCAGATGCCCTGTGGTGTTGTGGACAGAGGTCACCCCAGCCTTGGGGAACCCCACGGTGTGGAAAATGGAGGTTGTCTTGGAGTTGGGGATCCAGCTGGGGAATGTTGTGGGGAGATGAGACCCTCTGGATTCTGTGGCCTCAGGGTCTGGGACCAGCTGAGGTGCTCAGTCCCCATGACCCACATTCCAGAGAGATCCTTGGGGTCATTTCCCATGCCTGGCAGGACATGCAGTCACCCTGACCTTGACCCTTCTTGCCTTGCTGCCTGTCCCTCTCTCGATGCAGGCACACAGGGTGCACCATGGGGCCGTGCCTCAGTTTACCCACTCACCACTGCTGTATATCCATATTTCTGGACACCCAGGACCGCTGGAGCTGGGCAGGGACCCGTGTTGCTGATTGAGCCGGACGCGAGGAGCCCGGGCACCGCACCCTGTGCCAGGGTGATGCCGTGGCCCCGGCGTCTTGCCTGCCTCCACCTTTATTGCCCTGCTCCATCCTGGCTCTTCCAGCCCTGCCTGTGCTGCCTGCCGTGCCCTTTGCCCCGGGGCCGCCGGCTCACCGTGCCCTGCCAGCATCCTCTGCTTTGCATGGTGACACCAGTCCCCAGTGGGTGGCATCTGTCAATCGAGTGCCCCATGGGTAGCATCTGTCCCCAAACCCTGGGCAAATGCCCGCTGCCAGCCCTTGGAGCAGCAGGGGCGAGTGCCCCATCCTCCACATCCTCATCCTCATTCCCATCCTCCTCCCGCGGCTGAGGGCACGGAGCTGTGGGGTGGGTGCCCGCTGGGCCAGGAGCGGGATCCAGCTCCAGGGAGGGAGTTAATGGAGGGAAAAGGCAGCGGGAAGCCAGCGCCTCTTCCTGCAAGGGCGCGCGTGCGCCAGCGAGCAGCGGGGTGAGCCCGTGTGGTTTGTGGGTGTGAGCGAGGCGAGCGTGTGCGCCCGCCAGCCTGTTTGTGTAACCTGCCACCGAGGGTGACGGGCACGGCCGCCCGGCAGGGCTGGCCAGCCAAGGCCAGCGGGTCCCACAGGGCTGGGGGCTGGCTGAGCAGGGGGTGCTGGCTGTAGCACACCTGTGTGAGCGAGTGTTGCACAAGGCCGGGGTGTCGAGCGCTGCTGACCCCTCTCTGGGGGCACACGGGGTGCGTGTGCGTGCACGTCCCGCTGGGGCTGTGCTGCTGTGCGCACACACGGGGCCTGTCCTGGCCGGTGGAGGGGGGTGAGCGTGTTGGCTGCAGGGCAGGGAGCTGCAGCGAGGAGATGGTGTGGCTTTGGCGGGGGGCCAGGCTGCCGGGGGGTGCAGGGGGGGTGCCGAAGGACGCGGGACAGTTTATTCCTTCCTGGCACACCAGCGACTGGGACAGGGGTACAGGTTGGGGAGCGGTTTCAGGAGGGGCTGTTAGTTTTAATCGCTGCTCCTCTGTTTGTTCCTCTGGCCTCCCAGCCCTGTCCCTCACCCTGCTCTCTGGCCCGTGGGAGATTGAGGCCTGGAGGGGCTGTTCCTGGGGGGGTTTGTGCCTGTGCCAGCCGTGTGGGAGGTGCTGGTGCTCTCCCCCACATCAGGGCACGGTGCCATGGGTCACACCTCCATCCCGGAGCCCTGGCACTGCCGCCAGCTCCGGGTGTAAGGCCTGGCCTTATTGTGGGCAGCAGCAGATGGTCTCTGGCCTCACAGCCCAGTGGGGACACCCGGACCGTGTGCTGGCGATGCTGGGGTGCATCTCCCACCTGTGAGGTGCTGTGGGGCGGCCCCACCGAGCCCCGAGAAGGGGCAGCCGGGACAGAGCTTGGCCTGCAGCAGCTTTCTGGGCAAGCTGCCAGGGGGATTGCCCTTGAACTGGCCCTTGCCATTCCTCGTGCTTCGTGCCCCGGCTGCCCCACGTCCTCCCCCTGTCCCCCCGCCCCGGCACCCCACTGCCCGCCCGCGGTTGCACCGTGGGGCGGGAGGAAGAGCCCCAGAGCTCCCGCGCCCGTAACGGCGGCCGCCTTATCTCGGGGCCTTCTGGGCCCCCCCAGCCCTTATCTGCCACGGCCGTTGGCCCTGGCTGGGCTCGCAGCCCCCCCTTGGTCCCCCCAGCCCCTGCGGGGTCAGCCCTTGGGGGCGGCCGCTTGGCAGCCTGCCCCCTCGATCCTTTTTGAAGTTTCAAATCCATTTAAGTCAAGAGGAGGGAAAGTTATTGCCTCTAAAGCCCCTTGCGCTGAGCAGTAAATCCTCTTTGCTGGGCTAGCGCCGCCTCCGAGCACCCGCGGGACCGGGGGGTGACTCCCGGGGGGGTACAGCCTGAATGTGTGTGTCCCCAGCACCCTGCAGGTGGGTGCTTTGTGGCTGGGAGGGACCCCAAAACAGGGGTTGGGGTTCCTTTGAAACCCCCCCGTCTGAGCAGGCGAGAGCATCACTGCTGCTTGCCCACCATTTGCTCACTGCCTCCTTGCTCACCCTGATTTGGCCCAAAAAAGGGGTTCCCCTTGTGACATCAATACCCCGGTGTCCCCAGCAGTGTGTCACAGCACCCCCCCCTGCTGCCGTGCACCCTCTTTGAGGCAGATGGAGCAGGAGCTGGATGTGCTGCCGGCACACTACCGTGTTTTATTTGATTTCCCTTCTCCCGAGCTGGCAATATTTAAATATTAATGCCTGCTTCTAATTGCTGGGTCAGAGAAGCGGGACGGCGCGGGAACGGGTGCAGGGGCGGCTGATTTTGTTGTCTCGGGGAGTGTTTGCCGAGGAAAAATGTTTGTGCACACACACATAATTTTACTCCCTTGGGATTTACTTGGCCTTGGGAGCGATGCAGGAGGAGAGGCCGAGCTGTGATGCCACCGGGCCATCATTTTGCAGCAGGGCGCCCACCCCCCGCATCCGGGGGCCCTTCTCCTGCGCCCGCGGAGGGATTGTTAATGGCAGGGGAGAGGGGGGTGTTTTATTTTCTCCCCGGGCAGCGCGGTGTCAGATGCTTGCGTGCTCGCTTCCTGTAATAAAGCGACCGCCGGCGCGCTTGTCACCTGCTCTCTGTTGTGCTGCCAAGCGCAGACATGCCGCTTCTCGCTGCGGGCCCTGGCGTGCTCCCCGCCGCCGCTGCCGCTGCCGCTGCCGTGCCCGCCCCGGGCGCTCGCCCCGTGCCAGCGCGGCGGTAGCAGGTGTTTGGGCAGGGTGTGATGGTGCCTGTTGCCGCACGCCCCGTGCGGGTGGAGGCCGTTTAACTGTTCCTCACCGCGGCCGTGCCCCCTTGGACGCCCTCGCCGCTTGGCACTGGGGTGTCCCTCTGGCCTGCGAGCCTTGGGGCGCGCCGTGGCAGAGGCAGCCCAGCTGCAGGCAGGTGGCTCGGGTTGTCCCCAGCTGTGCCGTGTGGTGTGTGCCACACTGGGGCTGTGCGAGCTGCGTGGCGTTGCTGTTGCTCACCTTGCCGTACCCTGCTCGGACACCAGCCCGCTGCCCGCTGTGCCATGGTTGTCCCTTTGCAGGAGCGGCCCCGGTGCCAGCACCTTCCCAATGGGGGAATTTTCCTCGTTGGGAAATCCCTCTGCTCCCCTTTGATTCCCTCGCTGGTTTGCCACCCCTGGCAGCCGTTGTTCTTTGGCTGTGCAATCTCCTTCCTCCTGCCCGCATGGCACATGAGCGGTCCCGGTTAACCCGTGTTTGCTGCGTCCTGCTCCTGTTAACCCCGGCCGAGGGAATTCTGTACCCTTGAAACTGGCAGGGAGGCTCCTTGCAAAGGGCCAGCACGGGATCAGCTCCCCACAGACAGCCTGGAGCGTGGTAGAGGTGGGGTTTAGGGGTGAATTACACCCAAATATCCCCCGTGGAGGAGGCAGGCTGGGTTTTCCTCCTTCCCACCCGCATCCTGCCCCGCTCCAGCCCCGGCTCCCGGCGCTGCCTTTGTTTCCGCTGTATAACAAGATGATGGGTTAGGGTCAAGCTGCGGGTTCATAACTTGTTGGAAGACTTTGCCGAACAATAAAGGTGTCTGGCTTTATATCTGCTCGTATTTTATCCGCGCCACGGCCTTTCCCCAGCGCCGGCCGGGATTTACGGCGGGGGATATTTGAACGTGTCGAGGCGAGCCGGGGAAGCCGAGGCCGACCCCCTCCCCACGCCTTTGCATTCAGTGCCTGGGCGCTGAAATATTTACCTTCCAGCTCCTCTGACAGTTCAAGCCGTCTTGTGAAGCAAAGGTTATTGAACTGCGAATGTTATGACATTACATTTTTGTGTCTGCACTTTCTAGATGCGTGATGCAGCCTGAATGATAAGTGATCTCGGGGTTAAGGGTGGGGTTTTTTTTTTGTTTTTTTCCTTTCTGTTCCTTTCCCTCCCTCCCTGCTCTCCTCCCTGAGCTGTCAGCTCTGCTGGTGCTTGATAACGCTCCCTTTTATTGCCCTGCCTTTGCATTCCTGCTGCTGGGCTCCCTGCAGTTGAGGTGGGTGCTGGGAAGGCGGGAGAGGGACATTTCCAGCGCAGAAGCCTGGCTGCCGTGGTGTGTGCCTCAGTTTCTCTAACCCTCATGCCACGAGTGGTCACCCATGCCAGCAGCCCCTCTTCATGGTTCGTACTCTCAGTTCTGGGAAATGCTGCATCCTGTATCCCACCACAGAATCACAGGGTAGTTTCAGTTGGAAGTGACCTCAAAGCTCCTCTCATTCCAACCCCCTGCCATGGGCAGGGACACCTTCCACTAGTCCAGTTTGCTCCAAGCTCCCTCAAAGCTGTCCCTGCCATGCCGTGGGGCAGGAGGTGATGCCCGGTGTCACTGGTGCCAGTCTGTGCCATGGTGCCCATATTGCAGCTGCATTAGTGGGGTTTTGGGGGGTGAGGACCCTGTCTGTCAGCAGCTGTCTCCACTTGAGATGCAGCATCTTAGGTGGCCGAGTGGGGAGGGGGACAAGTGACAGCAGCCTGGGCTGTCCCACACACACTAGAGGGCAGCAATAAACTGGATCAGTGGGCTGTGCTCTGTCCCTGGGGGCGTTGAGGGGTCTGAGCCCCCAAATTTGCCCTGGCACAGTGAGTTTGCAGTGGGGGACACACTTATTTTTCAGAGGTGCTTAAACAAAACCATTGCAGCAGGATGAGGGCACTCCAAGCACTCGGACCCGCAGTGTCATTTTATCCCAAGAGCAAATTAATTAAGTCATTCCATATATTTGGCTGCATTTGCTGCTGGTGAATCACATCTGCACCCCCCTTCCCCCCTGGCTTTCCCCTGGGCTCCCCCTCCTCGCTCAGCTCCCTGCAGGAGTCACGATCTCAGTGCCTGGAGATTTCCATGGGCTCAGGGCTGGCCGAGCATCCCGAGCATCCCGGGTTGGGGTGGCTGCCAGCACTAACAGAATCCAGCTGTGTTGGTGGGCAGGCAGGGGGGGCCACGGGGAAAAGGGGGAAAAAAAAAGAGGTCAGGGCCTGGGAAATTAAATGTTCATAAATGTAGGCCCG
This sequence comes from Pseudopodoces humilis, assembly GCF_049639895.1. Classification (NCBI taxonomy): domain Eukaryota; kingdom Metazoa; phylum Chordata; class Aves; order Passeriformes; family Paridae; genus Pseudopodoces; species Pseudopodoces humilis. The sequence goes on from NC_142213.1 coordinate 2,299,799, forward strand.
AGCGCTTAAAAAGTAGGGCAGTGCCATTAAATCTCATTAAAGTTTAATACCTATCAGTGCCACTTCAGGCAGCCCTTGGACATTGCTTTAATTTGATGGGTGTTAAGGGAGAATTATCAAATAATTGTGCTGGCTGGGGACTTGCTTTTATCATGTTACATGGAAAGCTCTCCCGGCTTTGTGCCGCACATCAAAACAGCAGCGGGTAGGTATTGTTCTGGGGAGGGGATGGGGGCGGCTGCAGGGGGGTCCCCACTGTCCCCATCACCCTCAGCGGTGGTAGGAGGGATGGGGGACACCAGATCAGGTTGTTACAGGGATTAGTTGCCCCAGTGATCAGCTTTTTCTGCCCAAATTTAACCCATCTGCCCCCAGCAGGGGTTTGCTGCCCCAGATGGGCGTCCTTGAGGGTGGTATGGGGACAGGGAACATCCTGCCATTGTCCCCATGGATTCTGCCCATCCATGTGGGCCCTGCCAGTATTCCCAGGGGTCCTGTCACCATCCCCATGGGTCTTACTGGTGTCCCCTGGGATCCTGTCATCATCCCCACAGGTCCTGTCATCATCCTCACAGGTCCTGTCATCATCCCCACGTGTCCTGCCATTGTCCCCATGGGTCCTGCCAGTCTCTCCATCAGTCCTTCTGGTGTTCCCATGGGTCATGCCAGTGTCCCCATGTCCCAGCAGTGTTGTGCCACTCTTGCTGCACTCATTACCCCAAGATGCCTGTGTGGGACTGTGGGTGCTGCTAATTAATATTAATTTTTGGAGAGGCTGTGGGGTCTGTGGGGAGCTGCAGATGGGAGGAGCTGGGGATGGCCGACTCTGTGCGGAGGCGAGGACATGGGCCCATGCATTTTTTATAGGGTGCACCCGGGGTTATTTTTATTTCTTTCTATTTCCTTCCTCCTCCCCTCGCTGTAAAAGTCCCTGTTGATAAAGAATTAGTGCCAGGTCGTTAGTCCTGGTTTTTATGAGATAAACCCGGGCGCAAGGTGCTGTCGTGTAAACGCCGGGGCCAGGGGAGCGCGGGGACGGGGAGAGCGGAGCTGCTGCCATGAATTATTCAGCAGCGCCTGATTTCACATTATTCTCACTGATACTTTTACAACCTGTCAGTAAATAAAAAGATTCTACATTATTTATAGAAATGGACCCGAATTGGGTAGGAGAATTTACTGTTGCTATTATTAGGGGCTGCTCAGCACCACGTTAATGAGAGCAGGGTGATGGCGAATGCTGCTTCCTGTGGGTGCGGTGTCCCCCGTGTCCTTCATGTGCCACCTTGGTCCCCAAGGATCACTGTGTCTCCTGTCTCGCCCTGCTGGGGCTCCATGGGCTTTGGGCTGTTTGGAGGGGGATATCTCCTTCCTAAGGGATGTCTTCTTCCCTGGGACATCTTCTTCCCAGTGGCACATCCCTGCAGGTGATGCCTGCCGCAGGGCATCCAGGTCACTTTCCAGGGGATGACACCTTCCCAGGGATGTCTCCTTCCCAGGAACATCTCCTTCCCAAATACGTCTGCTTCCTGGGAACACCTTCCCCAGGACTGTGTCTTCCTGGAGCCATCTTCTCAGACACATTTCCTTCCTGATTATCACAACTTCCCAGGGACATCCTCTTCCTGACACTTTTCCAGAAACATCTCCCTGTGGATAACACCTTCCCAGGGACATCCTTGCGGGGGATGTCTCCTTCCAGGAGATGATATCTTCCCAAAGACATCTTCTTCCCATGTCATCTCCCTGTGGATGACACCTTCCCAGTGATGTCCCCTTGCTGGGGACATCTTCTTCCAAGGATGTCTTCTTCCTGAGCACATCTCCTTCCTGAGTACATCTCCTTTCCGGGTACATCTCCTTCCCAGGGACCACATTTTCTCAGGGTCATCCTCTCCCTGGCGGTGTGTCCTTCCCTAGGACATCATCTTCCCAGGGACACCTTACCAGGGACATCCTTGCTGTAGATGTTTCCTTCCAGGGGATGACATCTTCCCAAGGACATCTCCTTTCCAAAGACATCTGCTTCTTGGGAACATCATCTTGAGAATGTCTCCTCCCTGGGCACCACATCTTTAGGAACATCTTCATGGTGACAACATCTTCCCAGGAACTTCTTCCCAGGGATGTCTCCTTCCCAGGTGCGAGCCCTGGGACACACATCTCTGCCAGGGGAGGATCATTTCCAGTCACGATTCAGTTACATTTCTGTTCCCATCCAGTGAGTTGTTCCCACCATCCCTCCTGGCTCTGCATCCCACCCTGCTGCAGGAACCGGAGGGGCTCTTTTTGATGTCACTTCCAGCCTGTCCCCCCCGTTCCCATCATTTGCCTGCTCCGGAACGGGAGCCATCCCGCCCACGCACCCGCCAGCCCCCCGGATCCCATCTGGGCTTCCCGCATCCCTGATGTGACAGCTCCAGGGAGGTGGAAAAGCATCGCACGGGGTTGGGAAGCCCTGAGGAGGGGGGTGCTGGGCTGCGGGTAAACCAAGGCACGGCAGCAATGGAAAAACCAGGAGGAAACCCAAGCTGTAATGGTTTGTCTGCGGTGTCCTAAGGTGGCTGCTCCCAGGCTGCCGGTGACAGGTTTATTGGCAGGCAGGCCGGGCTGGAAGGATTGTGGGCTATTTACAGTGCTGGGGCCGTGACTTTGCGAGCAGACAGTTAACATAAATTCACATGATGGATCAGTTATCACTTCATTGAACTGGTGGCGGATCCATTGAAGGCTGTGCAGTAACATACTGTTTCCTGGCTCTGCGCAGCGCTGGGATACATTAAATACACTTTATTTATAGCTTACCATTGCTGCACTGTGGGCAGGAGAATGCAGCTTTTGCAACTATCATCTAATTTTATGATGAGCATTAAAGCAAGGCCTATAATTTGCACCTTTTTATTCATTAGACACTGGTGCAGCCATAAGTCAAGAATGCCCAGGGATTTAGATGCAGATCCAGAAGATAAACTATTGACAAGCCAGATGTATTTTTACATTAGTGTGCCTTTACAATAGTTTATGTTGAGAGTGGAATATAAATTGCATTATTAAATACGAACCACTCTTGTAACCGCTGCTCTTCCTGCGTCTGTGCAGGCAGGGTGGGATTCGGAACCGCAGAGCACGGAGGCTTTGCCTAATGGCTCCAGCCTGGGTAGGGGGGGGTGTTATTTTGGCTTATTTTATCTGTGGATGTGCTGATGCATCAGAGCATCAGGTCTGTCTCAGCACAGTCCCTGGGAGGAGGCATCCTGAGGGATGAAGAGATGTGGGATGTCAGAGCAAAGCCATCCCAACCACGTGCCCCCAGCAGGGACCTCGGCTCGGCCGCTGCCACCCGGCCAGCAGCGAGTTAAATCCTTTTGTTTCTGAGGCAATACAGTTTATATTATGAGCATGAATAAAAGATGGTTGTGCTAGGGGTAGCTGTCAGGATCTTCGCCGCCTATAAAGGCTTCTACTGTAGCTTGACAGTAAAAGACTGTGTTTTGGGACTGATGTGGTTTCTCAAAGGAGCAAAATAAATAAGGGACGCTTATTTTTACACCAGTAAAGGCTGCTGGAAATTTAAAGCCCTGTTTATCTCGCTGAAATCACGGTGTTTATTGTTATCTCGTGGAGGGGGAATTTGCATGTTCACTAATAATTAACCCAACCCACCAATCTCCCTCCTGTACGTGCAGCAGCCCTGCCGTTATCTGGGGGGAGGAAACGCTTGCAAATCCAATGCAAATATTGACCCTGCCTGGGCCGGGCGCTGCGGTGGCCAGGTGCTCTCGGTACCCATCCCACGGCTGCTGCAGGGGCAGGAGGGCACGATGGAGGGGCTAGGTGCTACTGTGGGACATGAGAGGGCTGATGGGAGCCATCCCCATGGCCACCCCATCCTTATTTCTGCCCTGTTCCCATTGACATCCCATCCACACTGAAGCCTTTCCATATTTCCACTCAATTCCCATCGCCATCCTGTCCCCATTGCCACCCTGTTGCCATCACCACCCCATCCTTATTTCCATCCTATTGCCATGGCCACCCTATCCCCATTGTCACCCTCTGCTACCCTATTCCCACCATTTTGCCACCCCATCCTTCTTTTCATCTCATACTCACTGCCATCCCATGCCCCCCCCATCTTCACTGCTACCCAGCGCCCACTGCTATCCTGTGTCCATTCCTGTCCCCATGCCACCCTGTCCCCATTGCTACCCCATCCATATTTCCACTCCATCTCCATGGCCACCCCTTCCCCATTGCCACTTCATCCTTATTTCCACTCTTGTCCTAAGGTCACCCCAATCCCATGACCCTGTTGCCACCCTACCCTTATTGTCACCTTGTCCCCATTGACACCCCATCTTTATTTCCACCCCATCCCCATGGCCACCCCATCCTTATTTCCACCCCATCCCTGTCCCCACCCCGTGGCCACCCCTTTGTGGTGGGTGCTAACAGGCGTCCCGTCCCGGTTGCCAGTCCCGGTGCCACCAGATGCTGCCGCTCCGTGTCACACCATCATGTCGCTAGCAGAGTGTAACGGGGAGAGCAGTCGGTGCCTTTGTTTCTCCTGCTCTCCGCACAGCTGTCACTTCCAGTGATCAGTAGAAAAATCATCACCCCACCGGATCATACATATGGAACGGTGTCTGTGCGGAATATTTATTGTAACATGTGTCGAGGCCGCGCCGGTCACGAGCTCCGGGCTGGGCTCACGCTGCGCCAGCCCCGGAAGGATGCTCCAATCCCCCGGGGTCTGGGGAGGTGTGGGTGTCCCCACCGTGGTGTCCCCACTGTGACTGGGGGACTCGGGGCTAATTGCGCTTGGTGGCCTCAGGCTGTGCAGCATCCTCTGCCTCGTGGGGGACTGGGAGAGTGCTCCCTCTCCCAGCCTGTACCCACCTTGTTCCCGAAGGATGCCTTCAAGCTGGGGGAGCAGCTGAGGTGTGGGGGAGCTGCAGCTGGTAAAGCTGCAAGGCAGCAGAAGCCTGGGGGCTGCCCCTTGCTGGGGTCACCTGTGGGGTGGCCTTTGGGGTCTCCCAAGAACAGGAGGCGAAGGCGTGCGGGCACCTTGGCCCCGTCAGTGTCTCCGTGAGCTCTCTCCCATCTCTGGAGCTGTCAGCTCGGCACCTTTCATGTGTGATGGGTAAACAGCGTGGCGCGCCTGCCGGGGAAGGCTGTTGGATCCCTGCTGGTGCTAAAGCGGCGTCTGGCAGGGACGGGGAACGTGCCGTCGCCTGCGCGAGGCACGGCGGACGTGACGCCCCGCTGGGGCTCCGTGCAGCTTTCCTGATGGAGAGCAGAGCCCGAGCTGCCCCCGTGTCAGGGTGAAGCCGTGCTGATGGGATCCGTGGTATTCCCTGCAGGTGTGCCACTCCCACCACCAAAAACCAGTTCCCACGTCCCCATCCCGTGCGCTGGTGGCTGGTGGGGACACAGAGCCCCCCTGTGCCCCCTCTCCGTGCGTTTTCCCTCTCCGGGGTGGACAGATGCCGCGCGGGCAGGACGGGGTCACCGGGTCCCCCCAGCACATGGCTAGGGGAAGGTGTTGCCAGCGCCTTTTGGCACCCGCTGCCACACGAGCGCGCTCCTCTGACAGCTTTATCAAGCCTCCAGACTTCCCAATTCCATTGTTCCTGACATCTGTTTCGGTAAGTGATTAATTGCAATTAGTGAACGGTTTGAAAGCCTGTGGAAGAATATTCAGCAGAAAACTCGTCAAGATTAATGAGTGGTGGCAGTTGTCAGAAGGAAGGGCTGCTGCCTCGCCGGGATGCGGCGGTGGCGGCGGGGAGGTGCGGGAGGCTGGGTGAGTGGGGTGCCCCCCTCCCCGTGCCAGTGTCCCCCCTCCCAGCGTGTCCCCCCCTCCCGGAGAATAACACGGGCTGATTTTTCATCCGAACGCATGAATTATCCACTAATGCGCTATTAATAAAGCACTGTGGAGTTTCACCGAGATTAGGTCCTAAATCATGCAGAATGAATTTTAATCAGTCCGAAAGACACCGGTGCTAGCCATTCCCAGGGACCTGCGGGAAACCAGCCTGGATCCAGCTGGGATCTGCTGTCGAAGCAGCCGTTCCTGCACCTTTGCTCCCGTGCCATGCCGTGCCACGTGCGGGTGGTGACAGAGCCAGGCACCTTTGTGCGCTGCTGCCATGGCAGGGGCGTTCATGAGCTCTGTGGGCACAGCCGGCTCTCCAAATCCTTGCCAGCGGGCGCAGGGGGATGGCAGCCTGTGAGGTGGCACCTGACCGTGGTGCCCGGGGATCCTCTGCGCCGCTGTGCCATGCCCAGATTCCCCAAGGCCCCGCATTTTGGGGGGTGTCACTCCTGCGGTGAGATTCACAGGTCTCTGCAATGTGTCTTTGCTCTCTGGTTGTGCCCCCAGCTCGGTGCAAGGGACCACCCCGAGGAGCCGGGGGTTTGTGGAGGTGCCGAGCCCTGGGGGTGACACAGCCACAGCCCCGGGGGGAAAGGAGGGTACGACATCTGCTCCTGCAAATTGTTTGCCTTGCCGAGGTCAGGGCGGCTCGACAGCCCCAGGTCCTGCGAGCAGATGGCTCCGGCATGTTCCCGGCCGCTCCGCTGTGCCGCACCCATGAAATTCCCCATTAACTGGCTGTGACCGGAGGGTGGAGGGGGAGGAAGCATCCCTCACTCCTCTGCGCTCAGCCTGGGAGCACACACAGCCTGTGTCTGTCGCCGAGGGCAGCAGGGACTCGTCCCCTCTGCCGGGGCGGGGGATGCCCCCCATGCTTTGCAGGGCCTCACTAATCCAGGGGGGCTCATCGCCCGGGTGCTGGGGGTGCACCCACGTGCTGGTGGGGAGGGAGTCCCCATCCCCGCCTGCCAGCCTGTCCCCGTCCCATCTCTTTGATTTATTGCTCTTTTGGTGGAGGGCAAGGGTGGCGGGGGCCGGCAGGGGTCGGGAGGTCCCGCCGTCGGCCGCCCTTTGTTGGTGTCCGGCACAATGACCCGGCGCAGGCTGTTTGCTCGGCGTGCTGGGTAATTACCGTGCCGGGGAGGATGGGGAGGTCAGGGCCGATGGAGCCACCGTGACCTGCTGCCGTCGAGGCCCTGTGTGGCAGCGGCTTGTCCTTCCCCTGTCACCATCTGCTCGGAGGCGGCCGCTCAGAGTGGCGGGGCTGCGGCGCTCAGACGGACGGACAGATGGTGGTGGGTTTGAAGAGGTAGAGTGTGTACTTTGTTCTAGAGAGCTTGGAGGAAAAAACCATTAGAAGGAGAAAAAGACAGGGAGAGGAGAAGGAGGGGACATCCTCCTGTGTCCTCACCGCCTGCCACCGTGCCACACGTTGTAGTGGAGATTGTCACCGTGCCATGGATGAGGCTGTGAGTGCTGGCACCGCGGCGTGCTGCAGTTGGAATGACAGGGAGATGGGATGGGTGGCCGCTGCCCCTTTGAGTGTCCCCTGTGCCACCACCCCGAAGGATGAGGGGGTCACTGTGGTGTTGCCAGGGACGCCCTTACCCCGCCGCTTCTCTCCAGGGCCTGACCCCAGCGTGCTGCCCGCCGGCACTGCACGTCCCCGCCTGCCAGCGGTGCCAGCCAGGCCGGGGCTGATGCAAGCGGCATTCCCGGGCAAGCCCGGCCACTTCCCAACCGGCTGGGGCAGCCGGACCGGGGGGGGGGGTGGCGCGGGCGTGGGGTCCCTGCAGCGGTGCTGCGGACGCCGGGCACAGGCAGGGCGACACGCCGTCTCCCCGGGGCGCTCCTGACCCGCCGGACCCGCTCGGGGAGCGGCGGCGTGGGTTGGCGGCTTTGGCTCGGCTGCAAGAGGTGGGGCTGGCCTCCCCTGCCGCCTCGCCGCCGCCTGTTCCAGCGGCGCCGGTCCTCCGTGTCCCGGCATCGCCTCTGCGCAGCGGGCCGCGCTCGACGCCCATGCAACGGTGCCACGGTGGTGCCTGCCCGGCGCCCGCGGGCAGGGCGGGATGCTGGCACCGCGTCCTGGCACCCGGGTGGCTTTGCTGGAGTGCGCCGCTGTTGTGCCAGACGGGGGGGATTTGGTGCGAGCAGGCGGGACTTGAGGCCACGGTACACGCTGGAGTGGGGATGTGAGTGGGCTCCCTGAGGAGGGATTCCCATGGAAGTCGGAGGCTCCGGGTTTGGGACCCTGCCCGCTGCCCGCCACCGTTGCAATTCTGGCTTTGCTGCCTTTTAATTACCGCCCGCGCCAGGCCTGGCCCTGCGTTCCACTTCATTACGCGATTGCGATCGGGGCCGCTCCTCCCTCCCGGCCGACTCCGGTGGATAATTAGGTGTGTTTTCTCCCGCGTGCAGACAGACACTTAATACAGCTTTAATCACCTGCTCCAGCGGCTCCCACCCACCGCCCTGTGCCCGCTGCTGCCGCCGCTGCTGCTGCCCACGGCCCGCCCAGCCGGGTAATGACAGGCTGCGGGTGCCCGGTGGAACGCCCGCTAATAACCCCCGGTGCAAATGCCCGCTGCAGGTGCCCGGTGCAGGCAAACCCCCCCTGCAAGTGCCCAGTGAACGTACCCACTGCAACAGCCCCGTGCCAGCACCCTCATGATGCAAATCATGGAATTCTGGCATGATTTGGGTTGGAAGAGACCTTAAAGATCTCCTCGTTTCAACGCCCTGCTATGGGCAGGGACACCTTACGCTAGACCATGTTGCTCCAAGCCCTGTTCAACCTGGCCTTGAGCACTTCCAGGGATGAGGAAAGCCCAGTGCCAATGCCCAGTGTCCATCCCTGATGCAAATTCGCCGTGCAAACACCTTGTGCAAATAATCAGTGCGAATCCATGGGCATCCCCAGCGTGAGTGCCCCATTCCAATGCCCAATGCCCATCCCTGGTGCCAATGGCCGGTGCAAACACCACTCAGGCGGGGACCTGGCGTGTCCTGGGGTGCTGTGGTGCTGGCAGGCGGCGCTGCCCGGCTCCCGGCCGGCTTCTCTGGAGCAGGCGGCCGCCGGCTCCTCGCAGGTGTACGCACAGACTCCGCGGCGCCCGAGCTTCTGTGCGGCGGGCGCGTGCCAGCACACTGCTGTGCCTTGCGAAGGTAGCAGCCATCTGCACTGTGATAAAAAGCCCTGAGGATGATAAATAGACAAGTAGCACTTTTATTGGATTGCCGTTCCGAAGCAGCCACTTTGGGTTTGGCACGGCGCTAACGACAGACTCGCCGCACGCTGTGCCCAGCCGCCCCGGCCGGGGGAAAGGGGCTGCCCGGCGGTGACGCCAGCTCCCGCCTGGGCACCGCTGCTCAGCCCAGAGCGCTCCCCCTGCCCTTTTCCCCTCGTGGTTTTCAGGAGTGACACGGATCTGGGTGACCTGGGACGTGGTGGATGGGAGGGCAGCGCGGCTGGCTGTGGGGCAGGAGTGGGGCTGTCCAGCTGGCACGGCGTGGCACGGTGTCCCAGCTGCCGCGCTGGCCTCGGCATCACCTGCACGGAGCAGCTTGTTTGTCAATAATGGAGCAGGGAAAATTGCACCCGAAATGCCTCTCGGCTCTGCTTTGTGCTGCCTTAATGCGTCCACCCCGGAGGTGCCGGCTCGGCGGCGGCACAAAGGCTGCTGGAAGGGAGGGGGAGGAAGGGATGGGGAGCTCAGAGAGGTTCCAGGGGGGGACTTACTCCCCACTGGCCCACACAAGACCCCCAGTGGCAAGGTGAGGGGGCAGAGACAGGCTCTGACCCATGTGGTTGGCACCATCGGTCACACGCATGGGTCACCACAGCTTGGCCATGCCTGGTGCCAGGGGTGTCAGCCCAGTGGGATTGATCCCAGAGGGATGTGAGTCTTGGGGACGGTTTTGGGGGGAGCAGCATTGCTTGGTCGTCACCCAAAACTCCTGCTGCTGGGAGCAGGGAGTGGGGTCCTATCAAACATCCCCATCTCACTGTGCTGGGACATTGCTCTGGCCTTGGGGATGAGATTTCCAATTAATTCCATGTGAGTCATGGCTGCAGTCGCCATCCCACCCTGCCCATCCCACTAGAGCCCTGACGTGGAGGTGACACTGGATTTTGGGGTGGCGTGGGAGAAGCAGTGACCCTCTGCTCGCTGGTTTGGCTTGGGAGACACTGGGGTGGTTGTGAGTGTCCTTGTCCATCTGTGTCCCCTTGTGGTGGCAGCTTCTGTCACCCCACAGTGGGATGGGGCAGTTGGGGACACCATTTCAGGGATGGGACAGGACAGACTGAGGACACCAGTTCAGGGATGGGACAGGACACCACAGCTTGGGGACACTGTTTCAGGGCACAGTCCCCACGTTACAGGGATGACAAGGGGAGGCTGGACTGGCAGCACAGGGACTGGGGGTGCTGAAGGGGGGGGCGTCTGTCCCCACACCCTGCCAGCCCCCCACCTGCGGCTCAGGGGCCGCACGCAGCTGCCTGCCTGGGCGTGCATGCCAAGAATTTGGGAGCGCGGGGAGGGGCGTCTGCCTCCGTGCCCTCTGACCCCCGGGATGATACAAGCCCTCTTCTGTTTCTCCTCAGCCCGCTGGCGGGGTCAGTCTGACGGCTGGCGCTGGCTCCCTGGCCGCGATAAAACAGCTCGTCTGTCACGACACAATAGATCCGTCAGGCTGCTGGCATGGCCCAGGGGACACGGCCCCGGGGCTGGGTGGGTGCTGGTGTGCCCCTGCGGGCTCCCCCAGCCGTGCTGGGGCTCCCCAGTGTGTTGGGGGTCTCAGCAGAGGGGTAGGGACAGGGACAGGAGCCAGGTGTCCCGGCTGGTACCCCTGCCAACCCCTGCTCTGCCGCAGGGAGATACAGCCCCGTGTCCTGGCTCCCTGCCATGCCCGCTGCCCTCACTCCTCACCATCCAAAAATACCTCGGGAGGCCCCAGCACGAGGTGCCCCTCATGCAGGGGATGTTCCCGAGGGAATTGCTTACCTTCATCCATCCCTGTCCCACTTTCCTCCTGACTTCAGGGTCTTTTTATCCAATTTTGCATCGGCTTCTCAATAATTTCTGGGATGTCAGTATCCAGGATGCTGATGGGTGCAGGCTGGGCGCTGCATCCCCCTGCAGCACCACCCCCTGGCATGGGTGCAGGACCCCCCCAGGACCCCCAGCCCCAACTGGGTGGTTTTTGAGAACTCAAAAGCGTCTCCAATTAGGAGCAGCGGTGCCGCGGCGCGCTGGCGAGGCACTGGGGCTGTCACTGTGCCGCCTTAATTAGCAGCGCCAGGGCAGGGGTCAGCACAGCTCGGCGGTCTTGACAAGGCTGCTATCAAGTGCAAGGAGGGAGGAGGAGGGAAGGGAGGGAAAAGCAAAGCTCCCAAGCTCAGGACCAGCCTGGGCGGTGGGGAGGGGGAGGATGAGCGCGCCGGAGCCACGCAGGCAGAGTTAAAAGGGAATAAAATGGTCGCTGTCACCCGCCGGCGGCTCAGCGCCGGGGCTGTGCCTCCCTCTGCCGGGGTGTGGGACCGGGCCTGGGCCCCCCCAGCAGCCTGAGCACCGGCCCGGGGAGGGGGGCACGGGACCCCCATCATGCTGGAGATGAAGAGCTGGTCGTCTTTGCTGCAGAGCCTCAGTAAGTGACAGGGGTGGCGAGGCTGGGGGCTGTGGGGACACCCCTCCTGTGGGGACATCCCCTCCTGTGGGGACACCCCACTGCGAGATCCCCACAAGCCGCCCCCTCCCCGGCCCCACCGTGCAAGGGGAAGAGGGTGGGTGGCATGGCCGGGGCGAGGGTCCCGCACCCCCCGGCCCCGCGTGCCGCCCCGTCCCCTCTCCGGCGTCCCCGGCCGCGGGGTCAGCGCCCGGCCGTGGCCAGGCTTAACCTCTACCCTTACCCTCCCGACCTCCAGCCCTGTTAAAAAGGGTTTAAATGCAAAGTTATTTGATAGCTAATCCCAGCTATCCTGGGGGCAGCCCCGGGCTTTGGCGCTGGGAATCGCCTCGAGCCGGGACCCTCAGGCGGCACCGCCGGCACAGCCGGGGTTGCACCGGGGCTGGAGGTCAGGCAAACGCGCCGATTAAAGTCGGGCGGGTGAAAAGAGCTTAAACAAATCCCAAATCCCTCAGATGCCAGATGAGGCTGGTTGAAATTTGCTCGGGAGCCGCTGTGGGGAGGGGGAGAGATGCTGAAACTGGCGGGAGCACTGGGAAGGCTGAAAGCGCTGGGAGCACTGGGGAGGCTGGGGCTGTGTGGGTGCTGGGAAGGCTTGGGACTGGGCAGGGGGCTCAGTCAGTGTTGTGGGGGGCAGGTCAGTGTTGGGGGGCCCTGTGTGCCTTCCTGCCCAACATCCCTTTGCTGCTGGGCCAGGAGGGACTAGCATCACAGAACCCCCTGTTTCACCATCATCGCCCCATCTTGCACATCTCTCCTCCAAAATGCCATTTGTGGGGTGCCAAGGGGAGACACAGGTGGGTGGCCTCACTGATGAGCAGTCACCCAGCCAAACTGCATGCTTGGGAGCAAAACCCCTGATTTTTCCCTGTCCAGGCATCAGGACATGGAGGTGCTCAGGTCCCCAGGGCTGTGCCACTGAGGAGATCATGGGTCCCTGGCCTGCTGCGTCCTCTTGCTTTCCCCAGGGAAAAACGTGTCCTGGAGGTGCCAGCCTCACATCAGCAGGATAGGGAACAAATTGTTCTCAGGTAGCCAGATCCTGCCATCCCATTGTGATGCCATTAGGGAAACTGAGGCAGGCACAACCAGGAGGTGCTGGTGTGCTGGGACCTGTGGTGTGGGGTGGGATGGGGGCTGTGGGTGGGAGGCAGCCAAAGGAGGAGGAATAGGGGGATGATTCCCAGTGACAGCTGTCCAGCCTGGGGCTTGGTTGGCCAGGCAGGCTCTGTCCCCTCAGTCCTTACCTGTCACCTGTGGCAGTGAGTCCCCAAAAAACCATCAGGGCCAGCTGAACCCCAGCCCAGGGACAGAGGTCGCAGATGCTGCGAGGAGCCACGCAGACCCCCAGGCCTCCCTTGACTGGGGAGGATGGATGGGCTGCAGGAAAGGCTGGGGACCCCTGTGCTCCCTGCCCAGTGGTTATGGGATGCCCTGTGCTCCTGTGCCAGCCTCTCCATTGTCACCTTGCACCTCCATGCCCATTCCGTTGCGGTGTACCCTCCTCCACACCCCCCGTCTGAGCACTGGGGACAGCCCCAAATCAGGCAGATGGTGGCAGAGTGGGCTCTGTGCAGGGCCCACAGCTCTGTCACATCCCACATTCCACATCCCTGCCCACCAAGGGTTAACCCTGCAGAGGCAGGATGCCTGCAAGCCCTCGTGCCAGTTCAGAAATGAATGTTGCCTTTAATATACCATCCTTCAATCCTTATCTCTCCTAATTTATTGGACATAACTGGTTGTGCTGATGGATTCGTGGCTTAGACCTTGGCTTCTAAATTTCAGCATTAATAATCTGCCCCTTCATTCTGCTCTCCAGATGTCTTTCATTTATCTGCTTATTCAGTAGGGGTGCAACCTCGCGTCCTCCGTGCCAGCGCTAATGTGGCCCGGTGACAATAAATTTGGACTTGTAATAACATGGCCAGATGAATGAATTGACCTCTTGGTGACTGTCACTCCCAGCCTCCCCCCTCGTTAGGGACTGCTGGGGACGAGGGGGGCCCCTAACAATGGATGCTGGTGTCAACCCCCTCCTCCTTGCTGTTTCTTCCCAAATTTGGGAAAATCTGTGGGGAAGCAGGATGAGGGGACTGCTTAATCTGTAATCAGCTTTGGAGCAGGGTGAGAGCAGCCACCCTTCAGGAAATCCTAAAAACAGGGAGCCCTAATAGGGCCCCCCAGGGGCTGTGACCCCTCGCCCCGGTGGGGATGTGTCAGTGCTGCCGGGCTGAACCTGAACCGGGCAGGTTGCACACCTGAGAGCGTGCGGAGGAATGTGTTTGCTTAATTAATTGGCGGCGGGAGCGCGCCGGGGGTGTAAATCTAACGTGGGCCTTGGCAGCCTGCAGTGCCGCGCACGCAAGACTAGACTTTAAATAAGGGTGCAATTATTGTTTGAATAATTGACGAACAACGGGCGCGCATCGGCGCTCAGCCTAATGGGCTTTGATCGCTCGCCAGGGCCGCCCGGCGCGCCGGCATCCCGCCCATGAAGGATGTGAGGGGTCCAGCCAGGGGTGTGGGTGGGTCAGTGGGGGAAATTGGGGTGCTGCTCCCCTCTGGGTGGGTTTTGTGGGGCAGGTGTGGAAAGTGGGGTGTTATTCCACCCCCACCCCCCAGTCCCGGCCGACAGCGCGGCGCCGCGGGGTCGGCCGGAGAGGAGGAAGAGGACCCTGCACGTAGCAATTGATTTAAATCATTTTAGAGAGGACCTATGGAAAATAAAAAGCCTTTAATCACATTTGTATCCATTTCCAGCCTCGGTAAATCAATTTGGATTGAGCTGGGTGCCACGGTTACAGCTGATTAGCGCGCGGCGGATGGGGTCAAATTAATGCTAGCTGGGTTTGCTTAATGGGGTCACCGTTGTGAGCATCCCTCCTCCGGGGCACTGGGGTGGGGAGGAACATTTCGGTCCTCTCCATGCCACGGTGAGCTTTTCCAGCAAGGAAATGCCAGGATGTGAGCTCCATGCTGCTCCGTGCCTCAGTTTCCCCTTGCTCATCAGCATTGACCATCGCAGAGGAGCCAGCGAGCAGCGCTGGGGATATTTAGGGGGATATTTGGGTTTTCCCACCTTCCTCCCCCGATCCCACTGTGCATCACCCACGTGTCAGAGCCACTCACGTGTCCTCCCCGCTGCCCCACGGAGGAGCCATAAACAGGTCCCTGCTCCCTGGTGCCGGTTAATTTGTTTTCAATAGGTTCCAATCAATTAAGCGTGGTCCTGGCGAAGGGAAAAGTGCCCTGGTAATTGGTGAAAATAAATCACTCGCAGAGCCGCGGTGGTGTCTGGGAGCCTGGGCTGTGGCACTGTGGGGATGGGGGGCACTGGGGATGGAACCCGCTTCGCCTGGCCGGGATTCCTGTGGGGCTGGCGTGTGATCCGCTGGGAATGGCGTGCTTGGAAGCTCCCAGCTCTCTTCCTTCACGTCTCCCTGCCTGCCCTGCCTGCTCCTTGCACGCGATGGCTGCCTGCACCCCAGGGCGAGGGCGATGCCTCCCTGCCCGTCCCCACGGTGGGGAGCATCCCCCCGATCCCTTCACCCGCCTCCCCCAGCCCTGCCCCAACCGGGGCTGTAATTACCGCACGCTGTGCTTTGATTGCTCCATTCCAATTAATTAAACCCGGCGGTGACCCAAATTATGATCCCTTGTCTTGTCAAGCGCCGTATTTTTAACCTTAACTGGCTGGGCTGTGTTTAGATTTCCAATCCGGGCAGAAATGTCACCCGGGGAGAGTGACTGGCGTTGAACCCAGCCTTCCCGTGACGAACCCCGTAATTAGAAACCCTCGTGTCCCCGAGACGGGTCTTTAAAGCTGTCAGAAGCCAAGATCCAGCCATTTGATACAAGACTATCATTAGCTGCGCCCAACCTATTAGCTGCAGGTAAATAACAGGCTGTACCGGAGCCGGGGAACAGGCGGGTTGGGGAATTGGATGGTTCTTAATTAGGAGAAGCGGTGCGAGGGATGCTTTCCCCTCTAATTGCCTTCGTTAGCAGCCTGGGTATGTGTCCCTGTGCCTGGATCCTCTTTCCTGGCGAGGTGACAGCTCCTGTGCCCCATCTTCCCATCGTGGTGCCCGTCCCACCTGCTGGCCCAGCGATGGGATGGGCACCGTGATGGGAAGGCAGGGGCGTGAAGCCATTTCCCAGGGTTGGATAGGGATTGATGGTCTCTGGTCCAAGCAGAGGATAAATCTGGGCTTGCCGCCGCTTTCCGAGGGCTTGTCTGGGTGACATATTCGGTTGGTTTGAATGTCTGGATGGAAAATCAATCACCGGGGCTGTTTCCGTCCCCCCTTTCGCGCTACGTTTTAATTTGCCAGGCTGCGGGGTCCGTACTCCGAGGATCCATCTATATTTGTGTCAAGTGCCGGTGTCTTTGTCTCCCTGGTGTGGAATCGTCCTTCCCAGCTTGGCACACTCTGCCCTGGGCACAGTGTTGGGGCGCACGTGGGCACTGGGGCGGGGGTCTCCAACCCTGCTGGGGTTTTACCTGATGTGGAGCTGCCTTCTTTCGCCAAATAGAGGGGCACGGAGTGTGGGGAAACTGAGGCACACGTTCTACTCCAGGCTCTGCTTGCCTTGCTGGATGGATGAGGATCCCATCCTCCTCTGCCCCCCCCGACAGCAGGAGGACCCCCCATATCCAACATATGGGGGGGTCAGGAGATACCCAGCAGTGCCGCGGCAGCGGTGCCGCCCGCCTGGCCCTCGCCGGCCTGCCCCCGCCTGATCCCTCTCCTGCAGACGCTCTCCCTGACACCGGCTGACAAGAGCCATTTCCAAGATGGATTGATTCAATTTAGCACCGATTTTTTGCCGGGGCTGGTGACGTACGGCTCCCCAGCCGGCGCTGGGCCACACGTGACTCCCCAGTGCCCGCCGTCATTAGAGCAGCTCAGCACCGGCTGCTGCAGCCTAATCAGCCCTGGCCAGCGCAGGAGGGGCCTCATCCTGCCCTGCCACTGCTCCACGAGGCTCCTGCCCCTGGCATTCCCACAAGGATCCAGCCCTGGGAATGGTGGGGTGCTGAGGTGCCCAGGATCGTGGCAGCTGGTACCCAGAGTGGTACCCAGGGATGCTGCTGGTGGTAGTCAGGGACTGCCAGCAGTGCCCAGGGATGCTGCTGGTGGTACCCAGGGATCCTTGCAGTAATACCCAAGGGTGCTGGCAGTGGTACTCAGGGATGCTGGCAGCACTACCCAGGGATGTTGATGCTGTTACCCAGGGATGCTGGCAGTGATATCCAGAGATGCTGGTGCTGGTACTCAGGGATGCTGGCGGTGATACCCAGCGGTGCCAGAGCCGCTGGTGAGGCTGCGCAGGGGTGATTTTGTTTGTTCCCTCGTTTTCTGGGTTTTTCTCCAGGCTTGATGAGTATGTCTGGTTCTTTCTCGCTGTCTGTCTTCTCCTCTCTCCTTCCTTTGGAGGCAAATGGCTGACTGATTGCTTTTCATCTCCCGCTCTGAGGAGCTGTAAGAGCTACTTTATACAAACATCAATTACAGGCACGTAATAAATTAAGGCTCCCTTACACCGAACCCATTAGAGTCCACTCTCATATCAAAGCGCTCCCATCACACACGGATTGGGGTGGAGTGGGGGGGAGGAAGGAGAGGGAGGAAAATGTCTTATTAGCCGGCAGATTGTTAGCAGAACACTGATTTAATTGTGTCCCCGCGCCCGAGCGCGGGAGGAGGACGGGGTGTGCAGAGGGGGGGCACCCGGGTCCTGCCAAGAAAGAAATGCCCAGGGATTGTTCCCTTCCCCGAGGTGCTGGGGGGCCACCTCCCTCCCTGGCTTGTCCCCGTGCCAACGCCGGCTGCCAGCCATTCTCCTGGTAACGGCTGAGGGGGCTGCATTTCAGAGGTGCCCCCCACCCCGACAGGCACCGTGCCAAGGAGCAAAGGCCAGGGCTGGCTGGGTAGGTGCGTGCCCACCCTCCTCCTAACCCAAACACCTTTGGGGTGCCACCTCCACAGTGCCTTGGCCTGACTGGCTGATGCTGAGGGCTGCTGGGGCAGGGGGAGCGTGGCAGCTGCTTGGTTTCCCCGTGTGCCAGGGCCTTGTGGCGGGTCCTGCCATGACACAGCGGGCATCAGGGCTAGGAATCTCGGGCTGGGAACTCCCCCGAATGCCTCCCTGCATTTGGATGGTGCTTGGGGGTGTGGAGGTGGAAAACCAGGGGAGATGGAGGGCAGGCAGGAGGCAGGGAGCAAACTTCCCTGTAGGACAAAGGCGGCTGCATCCGCCAGCAGCTCCCGCTGCCTCTGCCTGCGAATAAATAGCCTCCAGGCTGTCAGTCTGGCACTACCCCGGGGCTGGAGGCTCTTGGAGAGGAACGGAGCCCGGGAACAGCAGGCATGGCTGGAGCGCTGCCCGCCGGGGCTGTGCAGGCGCTGGCACGCCGCGCCGGCGCGCTCTGCCCGGCCGGGGCTGCCTCCCGGCCCGGCGTGGTGGCCCAGGGCCTCGCCACACACGGGATGGGCACGGCTCCCCGGGACTGTCGTGGGTGCATGGGGGTGCTAAGGTGTGCGTGGTGTGGAGCTGTGGGGGCCGTCCATGGACTGTGGCACAGGGCAGGTCACCGAGGCTGGCTGTCCTCCTGCAGAGGTGACGCACGTGCGCAGCCTGCGCCGCGAAGGAGGTGAGTGCACACACAGAAATTCCTCCCTCTCTGCTGAGGGATGCTGTGCACACGTGTTTGTGCTCACACACACACACATCCCTCTCAGCTGAGGCTGTGCAGGGTGCACACACGTGTGCCCCACACACAAATGCACACCGAGCTCCTCTCTGCACGCTCCATCCCAGCTGTGCCTCCCCCCTCCTGCACACCCGAGGGTGCGGGCTGGGGGTCCTGCTCGCTCCCCTCCCTTCCAGGGCAGGTTTTATCTCCCGGCCTGCTCCCTGCCTGCCGTTCCCTCGCTGCCCTCTGAGCCTGACATTTACATATTAATATTTTCCAGGGAGGCAATGCGTTGCGGTGCAAGTGTCTGCATTGTGGTTGCACATAATGTAAAGTGAGATAAAGCGCCCGGCTCCGCTATGAATAACTGCAAATGAAAACCCATGTGGCCATAAAAGCCTTCACATTTGCCCTGTCAGCATGTGGTACATCGGCTAAACAACTGATTTAGCTTTTCTTTTTTTTTCCAAGGTTTATCACCACTTACAGAGGACATGCTCTTTGTGTACTGCCTGTCGCTTTCTGCTCAGCTTCCTTGTCACTTCCCCTCGGCGTCCTCCCAGCCGGGCCCTGAAACGATGCTCTGCTCCTCTAAACCGCCCTGACAGCCCCTATTAGCTTCTGGGCGAGTACAGCTTGGCGCTGCTGGGGCTATTTATCTCGCCGGCACAGAGGGCTGTTATCTATCACCCTCGCTCCGTACGGCCCCGCTCCTTCGCTTCTGCTGATGGCAGGGATTTGGGATGGGGTCCTGGTGGGGCCTGGGGGGAGCGAGGGGACCTGGGAGCGCTTATCCCTCCTCCCAGAGGAGCTGCATCCAGCCACCAGGCTTTGCTTTTCTGGCCACGGTGGCTCCTCATCCTGCTGCTGCCAGGCTCTGACCCTCTCTGTGCCAAGGAGGATGCAGCCAAAACCGCTCGGGATAACCTGGAGAATTATTCCTGCTCCTACGCGGCGTGGCTGGTGTCATCCCCACAGCGGTGGCCCCGGGCAGGGGTGATGTCCCTGCGGGACCGCTGGCTCCCGAAGGCGCCGGCTTGGGTGCCAGACCTGAAATACCGGGTGGGGAGGGAGCAGGCGGGCCGGTGACGCCGGGGAGCGGGCCGGGCAGCTCCGTGCGGTGCCTGCGGCAAGGGGGGAGGACGGGGGTCCCCGCTCGGTGCCCGCGGAGCTGCCTGGCCCTCGGCCAAGGTTGCTGGCACCCAGCCGGGCCCCGGCACTGCCGGTAACCAGAGCTGCCTCCCCTCGCTGTTATTTCAGCAGGTGGGGGCAGATCGGTTTACAAGGCCAGGGAGATGCCTATCAGTCCCCTCCCGCCACTTTGTCCCCACTCCACCTCCGCCACGTCCCCGTTAGCAGGGCTGGACATCACCACCAATGGTCTCCTCTCCTGGGCACGCTGC
Organism: Pseudopodoces humilis; assembly: GCF_049639895.1. NCBI lineage: Eukaryota > Metazoa > Chordata > Aves > Passeriformes > Paridae > Pseudopodoces > Pseudopodoces humilis. The sequence goes on from NC_142213.1 coordinate 2,319,474, forward strand.
CCTTTGGGGTTCCCTGCACTGGCTGGTGCTGGCAGAGGGACCGCAGTGTCACCAGCATGGTGGGCTTTGCCCCTGGCTGCCCCGCGCCACCACCTCGGCTCGTCCCCTTGAGTCACACTGGCAGCTGGGACGTCATGGCAGGCGCCAGCGAGGTGTTGTCCTGCAGGGCCAGCCTGGGCTGGCACAAGCTCTGCGTCACCCCACGCCCTGCCCGGGGTGCCAGCATCCCTGGGTGCTGGGCAGGGGCTGGGGGGGCCCTGTCCCCCTGGCAGGGCTTGCATCAGAGCATGAAGGGGGTGTTGCACAAGCGTTTTCTGTCTCAACCTGCCCCTGGCCAGTGCTTGGGGAGGGCTGTGGGGGGCCGTGGGTGGGAAGCGGGGGGCCGGGGGGGGTTGTTTACAGCCACGGAGCTTGTTTCCTTCCACCTGCCTCGGGGGAAGCAGTTAGCGATTTGTTAGTCAAACCAGATGAGCCTTCCTGGAGCGGCTTCCTGCCAGGCTCAGCGCGGCCTGGCCGCCCTGCTGGCGGGGTCCCCTGTGTCCCCCGGCCCTGCCGTGCCCCCTGCTGCAGCCAGCGCCACTCGGTGGGATGTGGTGAGGCTCGGCAGCCTCCAGGCTTGGTGTGGGCACCCCCGGAGCAGCCTGCTTGGAAAACTGGGATGGTGCTTGCTATGGGGCCTCTCCCCAGCTACCTCCAGGGAGATTGTGCTGTGTATGGCAGAGCTCATGGCGACTTGGCGGGGTGGGGAGGTGAAGGGGTGCTCTCCAGGGAGGTGTTTGGGTGCTCTCCAGGGAGGTGTTTGGGTGCTTGGGCGATGGTTGGGCGCTGTGTGATGCACTGAGCACCGCTGTGACAGGGGCCACGTGTGTCAAGGCCCTTGTGCATTGTGTGTCAAGCCCTGTGCATCACCCGTGACGATCCACGTGTCGTGCGTCGTGTCTCGTGTGCCGCGTCCCTTGTGGGCACGGCGTGCTGAACCCCACGCGTGACCACGCGCTGCGCCTCGAGGGTCCGGGTGCATCAGACGTGTGCTGAGCACCACGCGCCGACCCCTGTACACCACACGGACCCTGCACACCTGGAGGATGTGCCAGGCCCCCTGCACTGATCCTGTGCATTGGGAGCACCACGGTCAGGCACCGTGCCCAGAGCCCCACGTGCCCGCACGCTGCATCCCGCATGCTGCATCCCACATGCATCCAGCACCTCTGCATCCCATACAGTGCATCTCATACAGTGCATCCCACACGCTGCATTCCGCACGCTTCATCCTGTACAGTGCATCCAGCGCTGCTGCATCCTGCACGCTGCATCCTGTACAGTGCATCCTGCACACATCCAGCACCTCTGCATCCCATACAGTGCATCCCACACACTGCATTCAGCACCGCTGCATCCCGCACTGCTGCATCCAGCACCACTGCATCCCGCACTGCTGCATCCAGCACCACTGCATCCCGCACGCTGCATCCAGCGCCGCTGCCCTGACCCTGCGGGAGCGGGGCCCACGCAGGAAGCTGGAAGTGCCAGCCCGCGCCCCCTCGCTCACCGAGTGGCGCCGGGTGATAAATAAGGAAGTTAACACCCAACCCGGGCTGCTAATTAGCTTTTAACCTGTACTAGCAGTTAACTACAAAAGGCAGTCATTTGTTCCGGGGAGCTTGTAGCGTAGAAAGAACGAAACATGGCCAATTTTGTTCAGGATGAATTAAGACTTGCAAATGTAAAATGAGTTCATCTATTTAATTAAGTAGCGGCAATATGGATGTTAAATTAAGTTAATGGCAGGCATGCCAAAACAAGGTTATACAAATCTTGTCCTGGCGGGGTGGGTTCCGGATCCGGCCCTTGGATGTGGGGCACTGGGGGAGGGGGCCCTGGGGTGGGCTGGTGGCCCTGGGGACACCTCGCTGGCCTCCTCAGGGATAGAGGGAGAGGGAGATGGAGGGAAGAAAAAACAAGGCAGGAGGAAAGGCAAAGCGCGTCTCACCCAGCGCCGCAATCTTATCAGGGCTGAACTTTACTCTCCCGCTAAAGATATAGGATACTTTAGGGACATCGGAAAGAAATAATAACCCTCTGATTTGTAGCTCTTGGGCTCTGGCAACCGAGGGGGAAGGAAGACTGTCTTCTGCCATTACCATTTTTTGTATGAACTATTCCCCAAAGAAATCAAACCCTTGTACAAACCCTCCCGTGCGGCAGCCCCTGCTCCGGCGCTGACCCGAGCCGTACGGATTATCACCGCGCATCGCAGCCGGAGACAGGAACATTCATTAAAATTTGAAACACAAATGGAAAATTGCTACTTGAAGCCTCCTTGCCGGAGAGCCAGCCGCTTGATCAGAGACCTCATTAATGTATCTAATGTGTAAGGAACAATTAGACTTTTCAAAGACATCCTTTTCCCAGCCAGGGGAAAAAAAACCAAAACACCAGAAGCAGCTTGAACCCCTCCCAATCCAAAGCAGCCCCAAACCTGTCCCGAGGGATCGGGGTGCACAGCCCCAGAGGGAGCCTAGGAGCCGCCGGAGAGTCTGGGCTCCATCCCGGCACCCGAAATGCCCGTTTCTCCTTAAGTTAGATGGGCAGGAAAGTGGGCTGATTAAAAAGCTGATTTCTTTTCCCAGCGACCGGCGGGGTTTTGCCATCCTCCCGTAATTAGCCGGTTACACGGCCGTATGTTTTATTTATGAGCCGAGGGCGGAGGGAAAGGGAAGCGGAGGAACGACCGTGCCCTATATATCTGCAAATAAAACACTTCATTTCCCTCCTGGGGAATGTCACCTCGAGAAACCATCGCTTTCCTGCTCACTGCCCCGTCCAAATCGCAGGCTGTAAATGGCTTTGTGGGCCTGGCTGGCGCTCAGATGGGTTTAAAATATGGATTTATGTCTTTATTCTGCATAGTCAAAGGTCAACAAGAGCAGGAAATCATCGCTGAGCTGCTTATTTACGATGGGAGGCGACCGCTCGCTCCTCTTGATCCTGCGTCCCCACTGCTGGATGCTTCCAGCGTGCCGGGCCGCAGGGAATGCGGTGGAGCCCGTGCCTCAGTTTCCCTAGAGCGAGCATCCCTTGGGCTTGGGCTCACTGGGGGCCAGGGGCTGGATGTCCCCGGCACGGCCGCATCCCTTTCCTTGGGGAGACCCGTGGGGAGAGGCCGAGCATCCCGAGGGAAGGGTGTGGCGGTCCAGGATGGCCGTGCGGCGTGGCCCGGCGGTGGTGGCGGCGTGGGCAGGGCTGGCCCCGCGAGCTGCGCTCTCATGCTTGGCTAATCCCGCCTGGCACCTGCCCCAGCTCCCGGCGGCTTCGCGCGAGCAAAGGAACCAATTAATCCTCCCGGCGCTCGGGGAAGTGGGTCAGGCTCGCCAGGCTCTCCGGCTAACGAGGGGTGAGGCGCGGCGTGGCCCAGCCGGCTGCTGGGTGGCCGGGCGGGTGTCCCGGCCGGTGCCCGGAGTCCCGGCTCCCGCGGGGTGGTAAGTGGGTAAACCGAGGCAGGGTGGTCTTCCGCAGAGCGGGGGCAGCCCGGGAGGGTGGCGGATAATTCGGTTGGGGACGATGTCGCAAAGGCTCGGGGTTTCCCAACGGGGCTGTCCCAGCCGCTGTGCCTCGGTTTCCCCATGCCTGCCAAGCAACGGGCGCTCCTGGTTTGGGGTGTTGGGGTTTTGGGAGGCAGGGCGGGGAGCGCAGGCAGGGCACGCAGGGCGCCCCTTTGAAGTGGAGCCCAACTTCCAGGAGTGAAGCAATTCTCGTTTGCATAATGAATAAAGGCAGTGGAGGGGCGGGGGGAAGGGGAAGGGGGGCGAAACCCCAAAACCGGAGCTGGCAGGCAGGTCTGCCCTCCCTCCCCTCCCTGCCTGCCCGCTCCCCTAGCCGCCTGTAATTACAGGTTTATTGCCTGCACAGCTATTGTGTAATGACATGTTTGCAAATTAATTTTTACGGCTCCTGCCGTGGGGGGGGGGGGGGGGGGAGGGGAGGGGTCCCCCGGTGCTTGCCTGAACCCAGCAAATCCAACCCCCTCTGCAAGCGAGGTGGGAATTGGGTGACGTGGTGACTCCAAAGCTTTCCCGGCGTGGGGTGGGGGGGTCCCCATTGCACCCACACGTGGTGGGGGGGGGGGGCATAGGGTTTGGGGCACCCCCAGGTGTGTCACCCCATCGGTGACATTGCGCACCAGTGAGGTGTGGGGTTTGTCCCGGGTGGAGGCACACGGGGGAGCAGCACCCCACAGGGCCCGGTGACACAGGGGAGCTGCCTGGGAGGGAGCGGGACGCGAGCGACGATGACTCAGGGGATGGGCCAGAAATACTCCCAGCGCCGATCTTGACAGATGTAGGTTAGGAAGGAAGAGAAGACATAATAATAATCCCCCGACCTGGAATCAGGAAAGCAATATTTAACGGGGGAGGGGGGGAGGAGGAGGAGGGTGCAGGTTTGCACAGGCTCTGTCTCTGCCGAGTGGGATTTTTGGGGAGCGCGGCTGGCAGGGTGGGCGTGCAGGGATACCTATGTGCGTGCGAGTGTGCACACGTGCATTTGTAGCCAGAGGACCTCTCAAAAAACCCCTCCAACCATCCGTGCCCAGCCGTGGGGCTGGATAGCTTTGGGGTGACACTGGGACCCCCGTGCCCCCCATCCCCACACCCAGTGCAGGCAGTGGCCTCCTGGGAATGGCTGGATGGGTTTGGGGTGACACCGTGACCCCCATGCCCCTCTCTCCCCGCGCTCTGGAGCAGGCGGGGGCCACCTGGGAAAGGATGGATGGGTTTGGGGTGACACGGTGACCTCCGTGCCCCCTGTCCCCACGCTCCGGTGCAGGCAGGGGCAAGCAGCGGGCGCCTGGGAATGGCCTCTGTATCTTTAAGCTGTTTGAAGGGCTGGTCATTATCATACAGGATGTGGCTTCTCTTGCAGGGGCGAGATATCACACGTCGCCCTCGTGAACTTTGGTGTTAAAACCAGTTTGGGAAGAGAAGGACGGAGCTGGGCGGGGGCGCGCTGGGAGGCGAGCGGGGGGGGGTCAGAAGCACATGGAACACCCAGGGGCGCGCTCCCGTGAGCAGCGCGCTCCCGCTGGAAGCGCGTGCCCGCGGAGGCGCGCCCGTGCGTGCCTGGAGCCAGCGACGCTCCCCCCCCCTTCCCTTCCCTTCTCCACCCCGTCCCCTCCTTTCTCCACCCTGCCTTGGCTGATCGTTTGCTTAAAGCAAATTAAGCCGGGCCCTCGTTACTATGGTGCAGCCAGGATCTCCAGCCTCCCTCGCGCTCCCGTAATAGCATTTATTAGCCCTATTTGCCTGCAAGCATGTCTTCCCGGATCTGCTAATGCATCAGCGGAGAGGGGATGGGGGAGATCCTATCGGGCGGCTCATTACAGCCCCCGGCGCCCAGCGAGGCCGACAAGGGGGGTTTGAGGGGCTCAGAGGGGATTTTGGGGACCGGGGCGGGGGCAGGAGCTCACCCCCAGCCCCCCGCGCCGGGGTTGGGGCAGGCGGCTTTGCTCGCCTGCCTTTTGTGAAGCAGCAGGCATCTCCCGGCAGGCAGGAAAGTTGGGTTATTTATTGTTTTATTTCCTAATTTTCCCTCCTGAAGCGACTGGGGGGGGGGGGGAGAGCGAGGAGGGGGGGCTTGGATTCTTATTTTGATTTTACATATATATCTCTCTCCTCTTCCCCCCCCCCTCCGCCCGCCGCATCGGCAGCTGTTTGAAAACAGAAAAAGGCAAGAAAGAAAAATTTAAAATTATTCCGTCTGTAGGCGAGGAGGAGGAGCGGGGGGGTGAGGGGGAAGGAGGCTGCTCCCCGGGGCACCCCGGGGGTTCACCCCCTCCCCCGAAACCGCCGGGGCCAAAGGCTGGAGCCCGGGGGACGCGGGCGGTGGGCGGAGGGTGCTGGGGCGAGCAGCTGCCGGCCGCCCTCCTGCCCGCTCCCCGTCATTAGGGGAGACAAATCTGCTGTCAAGGAGCCAGATTTCCAATTTACCGATAATGATTCTTGCATGAAAATTGATCGAGGGGCAAGTCTGCCGCCTCTCGCCCGCCCGCCTTGGCGCAGCCCGCGGGGACGGGGCTTTCCGGCCGCACGGACGGACGGACGGACGGACAGCGTCTCGCAACCCCCGCCTGGGTCACCCGCCCCACGCCCCCCAGCACCCTCCCCAGCGTGGGGGGAACCCCACTGCACTGCTCAGGGGGTGCGTTCCCCGCCGCCGAGGGTCCCACCGCCTCTTCATCCTTCTCCTCCTCCTCGTCGTCGCCGGCTTTTTGTGTGCCTGCGGTTGGCAGCTGGGGGCTCAGCGGCAGGAAAACCCCCGGGAAGGCGTCACGCGTGGCAGCCAGGCTCCTGCCCTGGCCCCGCCGGTGACAGCCGCCACCGCCACCCTCCGCCGGCGCCCTGGGCTCGCTGCTATTTCAATTTTTATTTTTCCTCCTCCCCCCACGCACTTGATTCCCCCCGCTCCTCCTCCTCCTCCTCCTCCTCCTCCTTCTTCTCCTCCTCCCCGCTCCACCGTATTTTTTCGCCTCTGGTTTATTTTTCCAACCCCCTCCGTGTGGCTTGGTGCTAATTTTTGGGTTTTTTTCTTTTTTTTTTTTTCCGTATTTTTTTTTCCTTGCTTCCTGACACATCCTCCTCACGTTGGCTCTTTTATTTTTATTTTTTAATTATTTTTTTTTTTCCCTGGCTGCAATGGAACTGTAACATAAATCATGTTTGGGTTGAAACCACCTCTCTATTACTTACCAGGTAAGGCACCGAGCGATGCTGCCGCCAGCCCTCCGCACTCCCTCTCCCCCCCACCCCGGGGGGCTCCCCTCGGGGTCCCCCCAGCCCGGGGACTCCCCTTTGTCCGCCCCTGCCAGCGGCAGCCAAGGGCGATTTGGGGGTGAACTTACTTTCTTCCAGCACCTTATAAGAGGTTTTGGGGTCGGGGAGAGGGGGGAGCAGAGAGCCCCGGCACGGCACTGCGGTGTTTTAGGGTGCTTGGATCCCCCTCTCTTCTCCTGCTGCCCCTCCCTCACCCTGGGGGTTTCTCCCTCTCCCCCAGGAGCCGGGGGCGTTCTGACCGAGGTGGGGAGGGGAGAAATGCGGGATGCGCAGTGTTTTGGGGTGCCAGCCTCGTCACTGCGAGGCCACGGGGATTTGGGGCACCAAAGTTTGCTGTGCCACCCCAGCCGGCAACTCCGGCCCCCGCGGCGGCCGGCGAGGGAGGGGGATCCCCCCGGGAGGGGGGTTTGGGGAGCTTGGGGGGCTTGGGGTGCGTGCTCAGGGGATGCGTGCAGGGTGTGTGCTCAGGGTGAGTGGTTTGAGGGGGCTTTGGGGTGCTGAAGGGTGGGAACTGGGGCTGCAGGAGTTCGGGGTGCGCACTGGGGGGTGTAGGCTCGGCACACTCGGGCTGTGAGCTCGGGGTGTGATCTCGGGGTTCACGCTTGGGGTGCAGCCTCGGGCTGGGAGGCCCGGCCGTGAACTCGAGGCGCTTTCGGGGCGCAGGCTCAGGGCGCTCTCCCAAAGTTGGGGAGCAGTGGCAGGGCCCTCTCCGGGGCTCGGTGCCCACGCGTGGCCGTTCCCCCGCCGGTGGTCGTTTGTGTCAGGAAATGGCTTTGACATGTGGCCGCTCTTACCGGGGCGAGCGGCTCCTGAAGCGCACGAAGCCGAGACGGGAAGGGCGCCCGAGGGGCACCGGGGTTCAACTGGGGGTCCCCCTGCTCTGGGAAGGGTTGTGCTGTGACATCCCCCGCCAGCGCTGTGCCACGGTGGGGACACGGGTGACCTGCTTTCCTGTGACACCCTGAGTGCTCCCACCCTGCTCCCTCCTCCGAGCCGGCTCTGGGGGTCCCGCTCCCCGTGTCCCCCCCAAACACCGCCACCTCGCCTGCTCCTCGCTCTTCTCCACTGCCTGCAGCAGCTCTGGGCGATTCCTGACTGGCCTCGGAGCCGTGCCTTGCGGTGGGGACTCCTCCGAGGGCTGCAGGTGCAGGGAGACGGGTTTGGGGTTGGCTTTTTTCCCCCCTTAAATTCCATATTTAGCACGCGCCGGTCGAGCCGGGGTTCCCGGCGGCAGCTCCTGTTGCGTGAAACTTCTGGTTTTGCCGTTGTGGCTGATGCACTAATTCCTGAGCCCTGGAAAACCCTGCTCCGGCCGGCTCCCCAACCGCCTCGGAGGAGGGGGAATAATAAAATCGGAGGAGAAAAGCAAGACGGAGAGGAACATGGAAGTGTCAGGCTGCGAGGTTTAAAGCAATTAGGGGGAATGATGCTGGAGGCGCTGGCACGCAGCGGGAACGCTGGCGGCAGCTGCCGGGCGATGGGAGATGCCGGTGGGCCAGGTCGGGTGGGAGCAGATGGAGACGGGAACCTTCCCCCCGCCCTGGGGGTTTCATCAGCGCGGGGCTGGTGGCGGTGACTCAGCGGCGCGAGTCCTGCTGGGGACTGTCACCGCCTCAGGAACTGCCTGGCCGTGGCCCGTGTCACACGCTCCTCCATGGCTTGTTCCCCGAGCTTGGCTGGCCCCGGGATGCAGCCGGCTTCTCTGTGTCCCCTCGGTCCCTCTAGTCACCAGTGCTCCTGTCCCCTCTTGTCACTGATGCTCCTGTTTCCTGGATCCCTCTGGTCACCAATCCTCCTGTCCCCTGTATCTCTTTGGTCACTGGAGCTTCTCTCCCTGTTGTCACCAATGCTGCTGTCCCCTTTTATCCCTCTGGTCACCTCACCAATGATGTTGTCACCTCTGTCTCTCTGCTCACTGACGCTTCTGTCCCCTCGTTATCCCTGTGCTCAGCGATGCCTCTGTGCCCTGGATGCCTCTGGTCGTGAGGCTGGATTTGTGCCGCGGGGCTCAGCCGGCTGCAGGGGGACACCGGGCGCTGCGGGGACCTGCCATCAGGCGTCGCTGAGAGCCGGGGGACAGGGAAGGGACCCCACTCCCCGCTGGTCCATAGGGCAGCCACGCTTAGGCTGATCTTCCCTGAGATAACGTGGGTGCAGTTGTCACCCTAAGGCCGGTGTCAGGGACACCACCCTCCTTTGGGGACAGCGGCACCCTTCGGGGACACAGAGCATCCCCTGAGCCCTGTTTGCTCCAGCAGGCACAACGGTGGCACCTGGACACACACAGCTTTTTGGGGGCTCCTCCTCCCCGTGAGTGTCCCCAAATCCGGCAAATCCCCCAGGTGCCGGAGGGGCCCTGGGGCTCCCCGGCGAGTGCCCGGCGTGCCGGGGAGGATGGCGGTGGGTGCCGGCAGCGGATGCTGCTGACTCAGGACCTTCCCAAATGGTTCCTATTTTTATGCCGGGGCCGGGAATATTTAGCCCCTGGATCAAAGCAGATGGAAGAAGCTGGGTGATGCCGCGTAAACACCCGCTCGGCGGGTGCCGCTGGCGCGAGGTGTGAGTCACCGGCGGCTCTCGGCAGCGCTGGGCGGGCACAGTCGCCCCCAGGCTGGCTTTGGGGTGCTCGGGGCTGAGCCCCGCTCTTGGCATCCCCCCGGCTGGGTCTGGGCTTTGGGGATACCCGTCCCCATCCTCGCCGGGTGTGGGGTGCGGGGGTGCACGAGGAGGTGTTGGTGGGGTGCTGAGAGGGGGCTGGGTGATGCCGGGGGGGTTCCAAGCCGTGTTGGGGTGCCGGGAAGTCCTCCTGCCTTCCTCCCTTGCCCACCCCATCCTCCTCCTCCTCCTCCTCCTCCTCTCGCCAGTCCTAAATTCGGTCGCCATGGCAACCATGTCAACCACTTTCCAGCTTCCCCGTGATGGTTTGAGGAGGGGAGGGGGGAAAGAGGGAAGCCAGGGGAAGGGGGGGACTAGGGGCATCGCTCGGAGCTCGGGGGGACGCTTCCCAGATGGTTTTTTCCTGCTGGATCCTGTCTGGCAAGTGGGGCCAGTGCCAGCCCAGCGCCTGCCAAGGGGTCCAGGGGATCCTGGCCTGGGGAAGGGGGCTCCATCACAGCCCCCCCAGCTCTGAGTGGGTGGGCACCCCCAAAATCCGGTGCCTTTCTGCAGCCATCCTTCTCATGCCATGGCCCTGCGGGCAGCCGGTATGTCGGTAGCCGCACAGCCGGGAGGGGGCTGAATTATTCCCAGACACCCCCTTTTTCCTTCTTCTTTCCTTTCTCACCCCCCCCCACCCCGTAATCTCTTTATTCCCGGTCTAAACCTGGTTCCTGATGGTTTTACAGGCAGATTTGCTATATAGGACATGGTGCAAAGCCAGGTGTCTGGGTGGGTGGGTGGGTAACGGCGGCGTTGGCATCGCCCCACGGCGGGTGGGCACCCGGCTGCCCCCCAGGAACCAGCACGAAGCCACAGAGCTGCCGGGACAGAGATGGAATCACCCCAGCGGGAATTTGGCTGACGATTTGGGGCACCCCTTCCACATCCCCCCTCCAGCTCCCCTCCTGGCACTGCCGCACCCCAATCCCCGGGGCTGCAGCGCTCACCTCCAAACCTCCAAACGCACCGCGGGGTTTGGAGGGGGAGCAGGTGCTGCCTTTCTCTGTGGCGTGTCCCCCCCTTTTCCCTCGCCTTGGCAGCGGCTGTCGGCACCTGCCGGGATGCTCCTTGGCACGGCACCGCGGCACGTGCGCGGGCACCGCCGGCGGCAGCCGCGCTCGAGGCACCGGCGGTGGCAACCGGGGGGGGGGGGGAGCCGGGCCAGCCCTGCCCCGAGCCTGGCAGCAGGAGCATCCCCCCCACTCTAATTTTATGACTTGATTTTTAACTTTTATTTCCCAAACGCTGCGCTTAATTAAACCCAGGCGCCTCTCGCCCGCCAGCTCGACGTGGGGGATTTATGACTCCAAACATCGACCCCCGATGAAAAAAACCCCTCTGACAGATTATTTTCCCGGATTTAAAGTGGGGGTGACGCTCCAAACCTCCCCCTTTCATCCCTTGCAAGATGCTTCGAGGGGGAAAGACGGCTGTGCTTCAGCATCCCCAAGCTTCCTCCTTCCCCCCTTCTTTTAATAATAATGCTTTAAAGATGTTTGACATCTGTAACAAACAGCTGGCATCCTGTTATGGAAGAATGTCCTTTTATTTCCGAGCAGGTTGAACTGTCATTAATAGTATAATTAGGTGATTATCGGCGTACAGCAGAAAACTGCTTAATTGCACAGCCAGCTTTCCGAGGATCCCAGCTCCTTTATTGCTGGATTTGTTTTAGCCGCCTGAATTTTTTCGCACTGTTTTGTTGCGTTCGGTTGTTGGTTGGTTTTTGGGTTTGGCTTTTTTTTTTTTTCTTGCCACGTTGATGATTATTATTTTTTAATGCGTGTGACAGCTGGGGGAATGTGGCAGCACCGGGAGGGGGGGACACACACGCCAGCGCTGGCACTGCTCCCCATGTGTGTGTCCCCCCTCCCTTTTCCAGGTCCCCAGGGGGTTTAGTTTTAACCCCGTGTGTGCTGGAGTTGGGGAAAACGGGTTAGAGGGGGTGTTCTGCTGGGTGCAGCGCCCCTGGTTGGGAGCTGAGAGTTATTTGAGGGATGTCTTTGTCGGGGAGCAGAGCCGTGGCACCTGCTTGGAGGGCACCCACCAGCCTGGGCAGCTTTTATCCAGCCCTCCCTGCTGGGAGCCTCCTCTTGGAGCTCCGCGTCGCCCAAACGTGCTTCCCGTGGTGTCGCTCCATCGCCATCCCCACCCTCATTCCTGTCCCCGGGATGTGTGGCTTTGGGGGCAGAGCAGCTTTTTTGGCGCCTGCCAGACAATAGCGCTTTGTATCTCCCCCCGGTGCCGCCAAACACACTTGTTAGCGCCGCAGCTTTGTGCTGTAAATTTCCATGGAGTAATTATGTCTTAATTTATGATAATCCCGGGCGGGCGGTGGAGGGGGGCAAGCGCCAGTCAAGTTTGGAAGTTGCCCGCCGGGGCCCCCGTGGCTCCCGCCGACCGTGAACTTCTCCATCCCGGTGGGTGGGGAGAGGAGCATCCCCGAGCAGGGATCGGGGCTGTTCCCGGGGGCTGAGCCCACGTGCGTTTGGGATTTGGTGTCGTTTTGCAGGGCCGGGGTGTCCCCAGCTCCGTGGCTGGTGTGTCCCATCTCACCGCCCATCCAGGAGCTCGGCATCATCCCGGGGTCATCCTGGGGTGAGTGTCCCATCCTGTGTGTGTGTGTGTGTGTGTGTATGTCCCATCGGCTCCAGCGATGAGGAGGGAACCTCTCTCTTCCCCTGGCACCGCTCCGGCGTGGGGCCGGACCCTTCCCCCTTCCCGGCGCTGAATGGCTCATCCCGCCTTTGTCTGGAGGGCTTATTACCGGCAAAATAGAGCCTCTTGTCCCTCGGCCTTCCCAGCGGGAAAATTAGATGCTTTGGCAATTTGCGAGGAGGACGATGGGGAGGGGAGGAAGGCTCTCATCACCCGGAGGGCGACCACAATGCCAGGCAGGGCGCTGGCATCTCCGGCACGGGTGTAGGAGGCGGGGGAGAGAGAGGCTCCCCGTGTCCCCTCCAAAGCCACCACAGTGGGAATCCCGTGGGATTTGGGGAGCCTCTCTCCTCGGGGAGGTGTCGCTGAGCATTCCTGCGGAGCTGGGAGGCTGCTGGCATCCTGGCACTGCCTTTGCCAGTGGGGCCCGTGGGCACCCTGTCCCCTGCTCCAGGGTGGGATTTATCCCTGGAGAGTGGTGAGAGCCACGGGCTGCGCCCGCTGCACCTGCAGCCGGGTCCCCGTTGGGAGGCAGCGTGCACCCACTGACATTTGCCAAGCGTAAAAATTCAATTAATTCCAGCAGGCAGATTAAATATAAGTGAATTTTAATAATTTGCTCGAAAGGCTGAGGATTACTGTAGGCGAAAAGGGAAGATGCTGCTCATGGGGGCACGGGCTGGCCTTCCCAGCACCAGCACATGGGATCACTGGTATTAATCACCCTAAATCCTGGCGTGGGAAGAGAAGAGGGGTCTGCTCCCCTTCCTGGGGTTTTGGTTGATCTTCCTTGCAATGACGAAATGCTGGATCTGTCCCACAAGTGCTGGCAGCGTGTCCACATCCCCAGCAGAGTCTGGCTCCGGGGACATCTCTGCTCCTTCAAGGCTTCCTCATTTTTTTGTGGGGCTCCATGAAAAGGGAAACACCCATCAAGGCGGCCCTGGTGACACACTGCAGGTGCTCCCAGGCTTGGAGAAATCCAAGGTCTTCCCAAGACCTCCACAACATCTCATAGCTCGAAGCCGGGGACGTGGGGCACCGATCGGGAGCAGATGGTGCTGGCATTGGGAAAATGAAAATCCACACAGCAAATTCTCAGTTTGCCAGGGATAATTTCTTATCCCAAGGTAAAACCTTCGCTCTGGCCCGTGCTGGGCCATCTGCACCACCAGAAACTGCTGGGGGGTCCTGGGGGTTAAAGAGGGACCCCCCACCATCCTGCCTGGACCCCTCCATCCTGCCCTGACCCCCCATCCTGCCCAGACCCCCGGCTCTGCAGCGGGATTGATGGAGATTGCCTGTGACCTTTGCTAGGACACGGGGAATTACCATTAATACTCCTGTATTTCCGGACTTCACGCCATCCATAAATCTCATATCGAGCCGGGCGGGCGGCGTAATCTGCCAGGCGGCGTTATTAATGCTCCTTATTAATGCTCCTTATTAATGCCCGTTATTAGGACTTGTTATTAATACCTGTTATTAGTACCTGTTATTAATTGCCCCTGAAGCCTGGCATGGGCTGCCCCATGGACGGGGTAAGGGATGGGGGCTGCACTGTGGAACCCCTCTCTGCTTTTTGGGGTGCAGCTGGGGTGGATGCTGGGGGGTCCCTGGCAGAGTCACCCACCAGCAGTGGGGGTCCCCTGTGGGCACCCACCCCACGATGGAGGCTGTGACCTCAGTGCTGCAGGGGGGTGGCACGAGGCATCTGCTCTCCTTGTCCTGGCACTTCCCAGCTGTGTCTTGCAGCCCCTTCCCTTGGCTGAGTCCTGGCTCCCCGTCCTTCCTGCAGCCCCCTGGCCCTGCCTCCCCCTGCCCCAGCTCTTTCTGCAGCCCCCTGGCCCTGCCTCCCCCTGCCCCAGCTCTTTCTGCAGCCCCCTGGCCCTGCCTCCCCCTGCCCCTGCCCTGCCTGCAGCCCCCTGCCCATCCAGGACCTGCCCCATGCAAGATCCAGCCTGCTTGAAACTCTAATCTCCAATTTTATTCGCTCGGCTCCAGCCGATTTGCATAATCCACATAATCACCCTGGTTTTAATTGCCTACAACTCTGCAGAAAGATCATGTGGTTAAGTGGTAAATCATAATTAGATAAATAATTGGCTTGGCCGCAGCAAGCTGCTTTGTTATACCTGCCATCTGCTGGGCAAGGGATCCTGCGCCCAAAACAATGCGCTGCTGCTGCTGCACGCCTGCGCCAGCCCGGGGACGTGGGGCACGGGCATGTGGGCACGGGAGGGCAGCCTGGGTGCGCCAGGCACTGCCCTCTCTCGTGGCTGGTAGTGCCGTGCAAGGCTTGGCACCACCTCCTGGTGCCTGGCTCCCGCCCAGGCGTTGCCCAAGGGCTCCGTGGAATGCCCGGTGCTGCCGTGCAGTGCCCTGCGGCATCTGGGAATGCCCAGTGCCGCCTCCATGGCATGGCCAGCAGTGCTGGGGAGTGCCCAGTGCCGCTGTGCAGCGCCTGGCAACACCAAACAGTGCCTGGCAGTGCCACTAAATGCCCACCAGTGCAGTGCCCAGCTCTCTCTCAGACCATACCCAGCGTCCCAGTGCAATTCCCAAATCTCCCACAGGCAATTCCCAGCATCCCAGTGCAATGCCAAGTCTCTCCCAGTCAATTCCCAGCATCCCAGGGCAATTCCCAAGTCTCTCCCAGTCAATTCCCAGCATCCCAGTGCAATGTCAAGTCTCTCCCAGTCAATTCCCAGCATCCCAGTGCAATGCCAAGTCTCTCCCAGTCAATTCCCAGCATCCCAGTGCAATGCCAAGACTCTCCCAGGCTGCCTGGCAGCCCCATGGAGTGCCCAGTGTCCCATAAAGCCACTGAGCCCCAGAAGACACCAGTGCGAAGGGGTGAGGGCTGTTCCCCACTTCCCCCAAAGCAGAGATCCTCAGGAGACAGCTGGCACTTGGATCTGGGCATCACGAGCCAAGAGGAGCTGCCAACCCAACCTCGAAGCTGCAGGGGGGAGTTTAGGGCCCAGCAGCACCCTTGGGGCACAGGGGCTTGGTTTTCCAAGCTCCCAGCTTCAAAACAGGGCAGAAACAGGATAGAAAGTTGCTTTGAAGTGAATCTTTCCCTGGCTCGATTTCCTGAGGGCTGAAAAGGCTCCCAGGGCTGTTTGGCTGGGCAGGGGAAGGCCGGGAAGGGAGGGAAACCACCCGGCATCGCTCCATCCCCGGCGCTGCGCCCTCCAAACGAGCTCTTATTAGTTTGCTTGTTGTCGTTTGCCAGATCAATGGTCCATGGAGGAGTGATCGATGGAGGCTCAGGCGGATAATAGTGCTGGATGCTCGTGCCAGGCTCCGTGGGGAGCCCCAAATCCCACCCTTTCCTGCCAAGGTGCTCCTCACCACGGGGAACCCATCCAGGCCCCTCCGAGGGAATGGGGGATGTTCCCAGGGTGGGCCGTGAGCTCTACCCTGAGCACCCTGAAATTGGACAGAGGCTGTGCCTCCATCTCTCTGCGCCTGGGAACACCTGGGGACACCAAGTCCGGCCACCTCCCCTCATTTCAGCCGTGTGCTGGGAAGTGGGGAGGGAGGGCAGGAGTGCGGGCTCCGATCGATCAATTAATTAATTAATGGAGCATGTTGGAGGTGCGGCGGCAGAGCTGCTCTAATGAGGGGTGGGAAACGTGCGGTGGCTCGGCAGGGCATCACCGGGAGAGGAGCTGGTCCCTGCTGCCTGTCCCCGGCCTGTCCCCTGCCCGAGGGGGTGACAGGGTGTGTGATGGGAGGACGGTGGCCACGCGCTGGCCCTGGCCCCCTGCCCTCCTTCCTGGGGCTCTGCCCGCTGCATTCAGGCAGAGAGGGAAGGGGGGCTGACAATGCGAGGCCATTAGCATTGAAAATCCATGCAGAGCAGCTGTTCCTGCTTGGAGCGTGCAGCTGGATTCGGCTCCGGAGCGGGAGCAGGGGCGCTGAGAGAGGGGGGAAAGGCTGAGGGGGGACCTCATCACCCCAAATCCCTCGGGGAACCATCAGCAGTGAGCGTGCTGGAGCCTCCCAGAGGCCTTGGCCAAGTGGGCTCGGTTCCAGCCGCGGGGCTGCGGAGTGGGTGCGGATCCATCCTGGGGGAGGAGGATGCGGGATACTCGTCTCTCCCCACTCCCTCGGCCTCCCGCCGCACTGGGTTTTTTTCCGCTCCATTTGCCAGGGGCTGGAGCTGCTGCCTGATCGTATTTGGTAATAAATTATTAGTTCCAGCACTTGGGAGCCCGGCAGCTCAAAATAGCTGCTGTAAGAGCGGGCGGCTGGTGCAGGTCGAGTTCAATGGCAATCTGCTCCCAAGGGCACTCCACGCTCATTAGAGGCCTTTCAAGGTGCTGGGAAGGGGGCAATCGGGAGCCAGGGTGCTAAACCTGCCCATTTCCCCTTTCCCGACAGCGGCATCCCGCGCCCAGGGATTTCAGGGCGCTGGGAGCCCATCCCTGCCCCTCGCTGCCCGCTCCTGCCTGCCCGCAGCGGCTGCCAAGGGGTTTTATTTGTCTCCAGCCCCACCAGGCAGCCAGACTGGTTCTGCTCTCGCTGCCGGAGGAGGCTCCCGCTGCCAAAAAACCCGCCAGCATCATCAGGAGCAGATGGAGAGAACATGGCACGCTCCCAGCTCCCGGCTCCCAGCCCTGAGCCGGGGATGCGGGGGTTCGGGGGGGCGGGAGCGCCGCTCCAGGAGTCAGGGCTCAGGGGTCCTGTGCCATCGGAGATGCCGAGCCCCCGGCGGGTGCCATGTGTGGCGCTGCGGGAAGGACCGGCGCAGGGAAGGGCGAGGGGAGCGTGGCAGTGACCCTGCCATCCCCGCTCCTCCTCCTCTGCCTGCTCCCGCGGGCAGGCAGCCAGCGGGCACCGGGAATGCCAGACACTCCCTGTACTGCTGTGCCCGGGCGCATGCTGTGGGAGGGACGGGGACAGGGTGACACATCGCTTGCTCCCCGCTCCACAACCCGCCTGGTGGCCTCAGCGGGGGACCCAGGTGTCCTGTGGCCCCCACAGTCCCCCTGCCTTGGTGGGTGTGGGGTACAGGCATCGCTTTCCCAGGGAGGGGTACATGGGAGTGCCAACCCTGTACCCACACAGGGCTGGGGACAGTACAGGGACAGCCTGTCCCGTTTTGGGGTTCATCTCCCCGCCCTGGTGAGGCAACCGCTGCCATGACCCCGGGCTGCTCCAGGCACCAAACTTGACCTGTTTTTCCGCACGGATCTGCCTGCTGAGAGAAGCAGCCAGGGAGGGGCAGAGCTGGGGGGGCCCCACCTCACCGTGGGGCGTCACGGCGTCCCCAGCCACCCGCAGGGGTGAGTGGCACCCACGCCGTGCCGGCAACGGGAATGCCGGAGGGATGGGGGGACGCAGCACGGCAGCCCCACATCCCATCCCGTCCCATCCCCTCCCCTGTGTGGATGCTCCCGTCCAGCCAGCTCTCCGTGCCTCAGTTTCCCCAGCTGGCAGCTGTCCCGCGGAGCAGCCCAGGGACGCGCGGACAGACGGACGCCAGCGCCGGCGGGGCACGGCGGGTGAGCGGCGCTGCTCGGGCCCCAGCCGGGGCGGAGGCGCCGATTTTATCACCGGGAGGGAGCGGCAGAACTGGTTTGGAGCGCGGCTGGGGCAGCGGCTCAGCTCAGCCCGGGGGCCACGCGAGCTCCCCGCACGCTGCCCGGCCATCCGCCCGCTCCCGGCTGCCCTGGCAAATCCCATCGGGATCAAGAGTTGGCCGGGAGGCGTTTGGGGCCGCGAGGATCAGCTGAGCATCACACGGGTGATGCCCTGCCGCCAGCCCCGTGTGCCAGCCTGCCGATCCCACCAAATGGTTGGAAAATCGTCTCCAGACCTGGATCGGGGCTGGATGGGGGGGTTATCTTGGGGTTAATAGGTGGAGAGGAACTGGGGGAGTACTGAGAAGTGTTTGGGGCAGTGCCTGGAGGCTGTGGGGCAGTGCTGGGAGGATGCAGGGCTGTGCCAAGGGCATGCCAGGAAGTGCCTGGGGATGCAGGATTGTGCCTGGTAGATGTGGGGCAGTGCCTGGGGATGCAGGATTGTGCCTGGTAGATGTGGGGCAGTGCCTGGGGATGCAGGATTGTGCCTGGTAGATGTGGGGCAGTGCCTGGGGATGCAGGATTGTGCCTGGTAGATGTGGGGCAGTGCCTGGGAGATGTGGGGCAGTGCTGGGAGCATGCACGGCTGTGCCAAGGGGATGCCAGGCAGTGCCTGGTGGATGTGGGGCAATGCTCAGGGGGTACACAGGAGCTGCAGGCTGTGCCTGGAGTGCCGTGTCCCCTTTGGATGGTGCGTGGGTGCCGGTGCTGCAGGCAGATCCCGGTGCCCGCTCTCGGGGGAGCGGCGAGCCCTCAGCCGGGGCTGGAGCAGAGCCCGGGGGTGCCAGCGCAGAGCCCGGGGGTGCCAGCGCAGAGCCCGGGGGTGCCGGGGCCAGGCTGGCGTGGCGGGTTGGCTTCCCAGCTGTTCTGGTAATGAATTTACATGAGCCGAGCGTGTCGACAAGGCGGCAGTCAATGGCTGAGAGCACCGGAGTTAATAAATGCTTGTATAATGAGGGCAGAGGGGAGCGCGCCGCCGCCACGGCCGCCTCTCCTGGGGCCGGGGGGCAAAGATTAATCAACGCTGAGTGCCCCCCGTGCCCCCCCCCCCCCCCCCGGCTCCCGCGGCGCCCGCCGCCCGCCCTGGCCATCCGCTGCCGTGGGATGCTCCGGGGATGCTCCATCCACCCTCTGCAGTGGATGCTCCAGGTGTTCAGTGCCTCGAGCTGCCTCCAGGCCTGCTGGGAGTTGGGGGCTGCCCCACGACCCCCCCCATGTCCTCCTGCCCACCTGGGAGCCGGGCTAATTTTAGGCTGGTGTTAATGAAGCTGCTGGGTGAAGTCTATTTTAAGGGCCCTGACATCAGCAGTTGCTGTTTTGGGAGGTGGAGAGCCCTGGAGCAATTGGTGTGACAGCTGGGGGGGGCTCGGGGAGGGCTGCACCCTGCTGCTCAGCACCTGAACCTCACTTTTGGGGTCATTGTGCCCTGCAGCACCTCGGTGCTTTGGGGTGCAATGCTGGGGATTTGGGGTGTGAGAATTTGAAGGTGCGATGGGGGAGCAGGGGGTGCTGTGCTGGGGTTTTGGGGGTGCAGTGCTGAGGATCCAGAGATGCAATATTGGAGTTTTGGGGGTGCAGTGCTGGGGATCCAGAGATGCAATATTGGGGTTTTGGGGGTGCAGTGCTGGGGATCCAGAGATGCAATATTGGGGTTTTGGGGGTGCAGTGCTGGGGATCCAGAGATTCAATATTGGGGTTTTGGGGGCGCAGTGATGGAGATCCAGAGATTCAATATTGGGGTTTTGGGGGTGCAGTGATGGAGATCCAGAGATCAAATATTGGGGTTTTGGGGGTGCAGTGGTGGGGATTTAAGGGTGCAGTTCTGGGGATCCCGGGATGTGTTACTGGGGATTTGAGGATGCAATGCTGAAGACCCAGGGATGAAATACTGTTAGTCCATGGGTGCAGCAGTGGGAATTTGGGGGTGCAGTGCTGGGAATCCAGGGATGCTGTGCTGGGGATTTAGGGGTACAATGGCAGGGATTTGAGTGTGCAGTGGCTGGGATTTGGGGGTGCAGCTGTGGCAATTAGGGGTGCAGCAGCGGTGCTTTGGGTCTTGGCAGCACCATGCGAGTCAGGGGATTGCGCCTCTCCCCATCACCTGCATCAGGGTGCTGAAGTCCCTGTGTCCACCAAAAAACCCCGTCCATTCCTGCAGAGCTCTGCTGAGCCCTCCTGCTCCATTATCCAGGGCTTCAGTGGGGATGTGGGACACGCTTCCCCCTCCGTTGCCTGAACTCGGGGTGCATTTTGGGGTGGGATGGTGAGCTAGAAGAAAGCCCCCCAGCTTCTGGGGGAAATGGAGGATCCCGTCTCCACGTGTCGTCTAACCGGGTCTCTCTCCTTGTCAGGCATGAGCCATGAGCCGAAGTCGCCGTCCCTAGGAATGCTCTCCACGGCCACCCGCACCACCGCCACCGTCAGCCCCCTGACCCCGTCCCCCCTGAACGGCTCCATCGTTCCCAATGGCAGCCCCGCCGCCAGCAGCACTTTGTCCGTCCAGGCAGCACCTTCCTCCAGCTTCGCCGCCGCTCTCCGCAAGCTCGCCAAGCAAGCCGAGGAGCCCAGAGGTGGGGACAGGGAGGTGACAAACGCTGGTGCCTTTCCCAGCAGCTGGAGCCGGTGTTTTCCTGCTGTTTCCCAGCTAATGCCTTTTCCTGGCGTTGTGTCTTGAGGGGGAAGTTTGGGAATTCGGTTCTACCGGAGTAATCTGAGTGCTGTGTCACTCGCTGTACCCTGGGAGAGCGCAGTACGGCAGGGACCAGCCCTGCTCCTTCCCACCATGCTGCTTTTCCCAGAGGTTCCCCAAATTTGCTACTTCCCGGGTCAAATTTCCCAACTAAACAGCCCCAGGAGGGGGTGCCCAGCTCTTGTCAGCCACATCCTCCATCACACCTCCTCCCTCTGTTTGGATGAGGGATGCTGCTTCTGGAGCACCCCGAGGTCCCCCTTGCCACATGGAGCTTATCCCATGGGAATCACTGGGGCTCCCACACTCAGATGTCAGACAGTCTCCAAGCTGGGAAGTGTTTCAGGAGACTGCTGTTATCACCAATTTGGGATTAAATAGTCTTTATCCCTGCTGTTTGCATCGGTGGGTGCTCCCCTTGGATCACTGCACGCTTCCTGGGCACTTTGATCCCTGGAAAAGACACCCACCCCCTTTGCAAGACAGTTTTTGCAAAGTCTTTTTGGAAGACCCTGTTTCAAAAGCCCTTTTGGCACTATCCTTTTCCCAAGACCCCTTTTGCAAGGCTCTTTTTGGAAAATCCCTTTTGGAAGCACCATCTACAGGACCCTCCTTGCAGCCCAAAAATCTCTGGCACAGCCATGACCTGAAGCATTGGCTGCTCCCAAGGAAACGCGTGGAGATACCAGGTCCCTGTAACTCCGAGGGAATCAGGTCTTGGTGATGCTTCATCCTCACTGGAAGCTCCTGGTTTTTCCCAGCTGCTTCCTCTGGAGCCCATCTGCTTCCTTTGGAGCGATTGATTGAGTTTGGGGAATTATTTTGCTGTCTTTTCCCCTCGCACTACCACAGCTTTTGCCCTCCCTGTGCTGCTCAGCCTATCCCAAGGGACACCAGCAGGTTTGGGCATGGATTTTGTGGCACTGGAGAGAAGCAGCCACATTCCCTTTGAATTTCCCCTTAACATCTGTGCAGCTTGTTTGCAAAAACCCCTCTCTTGCCCATTTGGGTGCCTCAAGTGGCCCATCCCAGAGGTTTTTGATCCGTGTGCGTTTGGGTGTGTGCTGGGAAGGGGGTTTTTCTCCTTGCTGCGGTTTTTAGCACCAGGAAGTGAATTGCTTTCCCCTCAAATCCTCACCCACTTCCCACCAGGGGAGATGCTCACTCCCACTTCCCTTCCCGCCCTGGGAGATGCTCCGCTGTGGCAGATGCCGGATCCACGCAGGATCACTGTGTTTTTTCCAGCCTTATGGGCTCACAGGTGTGCTGGCACATCCCTGCTGCTCCACAGCATCCCAAACTGTCAAGGCTCATCCCGACTGACCCCTTCCCAGCAAATCCCCACAAAGCTGCCGCCTGCCCGGGGGCTGCTGCCTCTTGTCCCGCCCGGGGCTGTCCGCAGGGTGGGTTTGATTCCACCCCTCCTTCCCTTCTTTTTTCCCAGTTCTCTGTCAGGGTCTCAGCTGTTAATTACATTTGCCTGTCAGCCCGGGCTGCTAATCTGCTATCGCCGAGCGGGAAGCGGGAGGTCAGAAAACAAAGGTGACACCATCACACTGTGCCTCTTGTCATCTCCAATCCAGATTAGTTTCATTGACTAACTCCTGGCTGAATACCACCAGTTAATTATAACGATCACAAACCCTCCCGTTTAAAGCCACACAGCGAGAATTAAGGTTCTGAAGTAAGACTTTAGCTTCATTAATTGCCGGGCTCATTGTGATGGTATTGATTGTTAACGCTATCGCGTGGTGAGTAATGGCTTCCCAGCTCAGAGGGGATTAGGCTGCTAATTGTTGTTGGCCTTGCGCTGACAAGATAGACTTCAGTGGGTGTCAAATCGGCCTCCTTTGTTGGGGACAGCCTTTTTCCTTCCCCCAGCCTCGCTGCTCTTCAAATGAAAGCGATTCGGAGCGACTCGGGAATAATTAATCAGGGAGGGCGGCCGGCAGCGGGATGCTCCGCTTGGCCTCTGCTCCGCTGAGCATCCTTCCCACAGAGCGTCCTTCTGGAGCATCCTTCCCACCCAGCATCCCTCCCCCTGCTTTCCTGGCATTCGCAGCCTCCTGGCTCCCTCCTGGTGTTGTGTGGCGTGAGGAGAGGGCAAGGGGACGGAGGTGGGGGTGCTGGGTGAGGAGCTGGCTGCTGTGCCCACAGGACAAGGCACACCCAGGGGAGTGGCCTTGCACACCAGGAGGGTGAGGAGACACCCAGCACACTCAGGGGAGCCAAGGCCTCTCTCTCTGTGCCCTGCTCACTGCCTGGGAACACCGCTGTCACCTCATCCTGTGAGCACAGCCCACTCCTCACTCTCCAACAGCTGATCCCTGCTGGCCTGTTGGATTCTCCCTGTGACCCACACTCTGGGATGGAGGGAGCAGAGTTTGGGGGTTCAGAGCCCCCCAGGCTGCCCAGCTGGGTTTGAGGAATGGGAGGTATTCCGTGGAGCAGACACGAGGCTCCCTGTGCCCCGGTTAATGTGGAATTTGTATTTCTCTGCTTTTCCTCTTCTCCACTCTCACTCCATTTTTATTTTTCCTTTGGAAATACGGCCAGCATCCCTCGGGTGGGGATAAGTTAAAGTACAGATGTATTATGCAAATGAAACCAAAGCCTTGCCCAAGGGTTTCAGGGAGTCACTCCTTCATCCCGGTGTCTCCAGAGGCCCTGGCTTGTCCGTGACAACTTCTGCAGCTGGATTAAGGAGTCTCTGGGTTTGCCTTGGGAAGATGTGGCCGTCTGGGGCCAGCATCACATCCGTGTCACTTGTGCCAAGGGGCTTTGTGGGGCTGGGGGTTTGGCAGTCCCTGTTAGGTGGGAGCAGGAGGCCACCCCATCCCACCGTGCTGGGTGGAGCCTTCAGCACCACCGGGAATTTCCGGGATGGGAAGGTGGGGGTCCAGTCTGGGAGTCTGCTGAACACCCTGAGTGCATCCCAGTGCCCCACCCCTGCTCCCTGCAGTGAGGCATCCCATCGGGAATGGCTCCAGCTCCTGCAGAGGGTGGTTCCATTCAGCTAACTGCCGTTCCCCTAACTTATTTCAGTTTCTGATTGAATCCCAGGCTCCTCACTGAGCAGCGAGTCGTCCCCGGTGTCCTCGCCGGCCACCAACCACAGCTCCCCCGCCAGCACGCCCAAGCGTGGCCCCATGGGCCCCATCATCGTGCCCCCGGGGGGACACAGCGTGCCCAGCACGCCGCCCGTCGTCACCATCGCCCCCACCAAGACGGTCAACGGGGTGTGGAGGAGCGAGGGCAGACAGGTAGGGCTGCGTTTGGGGATGGAGGGTGTGGGATACCGTGCGCGGCTCCCAGGGAATCGCTGGTCCCTTCCCCTCCCTGCTGTGGCCCCGAGCTGGCGTTGTCACCGGGGCTGCCGTCGTCCCCCTGCTGCCATCATCCCCGGGCTGCCATCCGGAGGGGAGTGCGAGGAAGGAGGAGGAGGAAGGGGGGCGGGGGGGGGGGGGGAGAGCAGCTAATTAAGAAGCATCGTTAGTGGTTCTCCTCTCCTCCGCATGCTACAAGCAGATTCCCGGGGGGATTATGCCACTTGGAAAGACTAATTAAACCACAAAGCGGAGAGGCGAGGGTAGGGGATGAGAAACGCCGGGGGGCGGCGGGGGGAAATAAATGGAAGCGTGATCCCCGGGAGCTCGGAGGGGTGCGTGGGGTGTCCGGGTGCTCCCCAGCCCCGGGTCCCCCCCGCTGTGGGGGTTAACCGAGCGCGGTGATTGTCTGGCAGAGCTGCTGGCAGCCGGGAGCCCAGACGGGAGGTAATTAGAGCAGAGCCTGGCACGCACAATGAGCCGGGGGAACACCGCACCCTTTGTGGTGACCTTGCCCTGGAGGGGCTCTGGGGCACGATGGGCTGGGGTGGGAGGCACGGGGTGGGGGATGCTGCGGGTGCCGCCATCCTCCTCCTGCTGAGCTGCTAAATGGAGAAGGTGCAAGGAAAAATAATAATGATAATTTTTAAACCAAAACTTGCCTTGCTGGGGGGTCGCCCCACTAATTGTCAGGTGCTGTGGGGTCTCTTGTCACCCCAAATTGTTCCCCTTTGCTAGGGGTCCCTCCCCAGCTGGAGGGAGTGACCTTCATCCTGACACCGGGGGTGGAAGCTGATGGAAAGCGGCTCTGATGATGAGGCCCTGTGGGAGGGTGCTGGTGCCGGGGGTGCCGGGGGGACTGTGGGCTGACCCCTGGGTTATGGCCCTTATCAAAGGCCGGCTGGATTTCCCCCGGCCGTGTCACTCCTCCCCGGATGATTAATAGCTCAGGAGAACAAAGCAGCCATAAATCTGCAGGCAGGTAATGGGTGTCTTGCCCTCAGCTCTGCCCCGGCTTCAGCACCTCCTTTCCCACTGGGGCCCCCCCGGTTTAACCTCCCAGACCCTCCCACCCCTCCAGCTGCCCTTCCAAAGCCTGGATGCTGGAGATGCCTTAGAGCACGAACCCTTCCCTGGGTACTGGTGCCAGCCAGGGCACACCGGGGACCTCCTGAGCGTCCTGGGGGTGGGGACACAGGAAGGATTCCCCATCCCCTGCTGTCCCCTGATGCTCATCTCGGCGTTCCTGCCCTTTTGCCTTCCAGCAGGAAGCAGGGTCTCGAGGCAGCAGCAGCAGCGCCGGCCGCGAGCGCCTCATCTCGGAGCCCCCCCTGACGCAGGAGAAAGCGGGGGGTCCCACTGTCCCCTCCCACCTCCTGGGGACCCCCTACTCCTTCGGGCTGCCCCCCAGCTCCGTGGTCCAGGATTCCCGCTTCCCTCCTCTCAAGTGAGTCTGCTCAGAATGGACGGGAGCGGTTGCAGGATGTGGCTGTCCCCTGCGAGCTCCGCTGCCTCCTGGGGGAGGTGACATCTCCCCAGGGGGACAGGGAGCGATGATGACCATCTCCTTGCATCCCCCCAGCCTGCAGAGGCCGGTCCACCACGTGGTGCCTCCCAGCGCGGTGACCGAGGATTACCTGCGGAGCTTCCGTCCCTACCACACGGCCGAGGATCTCCGCATGTCCTCCCTGCCGCCCCTCGGCCTCGACCCGGCCACTGCCGCCGCCTACTACCACCCCAGCTACCTGACACATCACCCCTTCCCTCATCCTGCCTTCAGGTGGGCACCTTGGGATCCCTGGGGGATACCACTGGATGAGCTCTGGGGTACTGTGAGGTGGGAGCATGATCCACTGAGGGCATTCTGGGGCTCTGCATCCCTTTCTCCCAGTAGAAGGCAGCCCCCATCTGGCTCCTGGGAGAGGAACTGGGGGGTTCTTTGCCCCTCTGAGCATCCCTGTCTCCCCAGGATGGATGAGTCGTACTGCCTGTCGGCACTGAGGTCCCCCTTCTACCCGCTGCCAGCGCCGGGCTCGCTGCCCCCCCTGCACCCCTCGGCCATGCACCTGCACCTCTCGGGGGTCCGGTACCCCCCCGAGCTCTCCCACTCCTCCCTCTCCGCCCTGCAGTCCGAGCGCATCTCCAGCCTCGCCGCCGAGAGGTACAGGAGGGTGGGGGGATGGATGGGGCGCTCCAGAGGACGCTGACAGGGGGCCAGGGGTGGTTTTGGGGTGCTCTAGGAATGCTGACAGATGACTAGGGGTTTGGGAGTGCTGCAGAGGATGCTGGCAGGTGCCCAGGAATTGTTTGGGGGTGCTCTGGAGGTTCAAGGGTGTTCCTGGGGATGCTGACGGATATCCAGGGTTAATTTTAGGGGTGCTCCAAGGGGGGATGTTTGGGGTTGGTGCTTTTCTTTTTGATTTTTCTCTGCAGGCTGCAAATGGACGAGGAGCTGCGGCAAAGGGAGCGGGAGCGGGAGAAGGAGCGGGAGCGAGAAGCCGACCGGGAGCGGGAGAAGGAGCGGGAACGGGAACGGGAGCGTGAGAAGGAGCTGGAGCGGGAGCGGGAAAAGGAGCGGGAACGGGAGCTGGAGAGGCAGCGGGAGCGTGCCCGGGAGAAGGAGCTGAGCATGGTGAAAGCCATGGAGGGACCCTTCCTCCCCGTGGCGGAGCTGCACGGGCTGCGGGGGCACCCGGCCGAGGAACGGGGCAAGCCGGTGGAGCCGCTGGCACCCAGCAGAGCAGGTAACGCTGCCAGAGCTCGCCTCGGTCCCCTCTGCCCTCCAGATGGCCAAACCGAGGGGGTTGGTGGCCCCGGGAGGCGGCTGGGGACGGGGATGGGCTGTCCCGGCTGCCAGATCGCTTTGCCAGGAGCCCAGCTGCGGCGGCGCGGTGCCTGTGCCATCTGACTCGGGCCAGGCTGGCACCGTGCCCGCTGCGTGCCAGGCAGCTGGGCTGGCAGCAAGCCCCCTGTGCCGAGCTCTGACCGGTGGCTGCCCCACAGCTCCCTCCCTCCCACCGGGATGCTCACCCCAAAATACGCCCCCCTCATCCACACCCTGACTCTCCATCACCCCTTTTCCACCGCAGACAAACTCAAGGACTCGGTGCTGCCCACACCAAAGCCCATCCAGCACCCTCTGCACCCGCCACCGGGCTCCCACCACCCCGTGCCCAGCCTCATCCCCAACCACAGCGTGTTCCCTCTGCCCGGGAGCAGCGCGGCCACGGCGCTGCTCATCCACCGCACCAACGAGGAGGAGAAGTGGCTGGCCCGGCAGCGCCGGCTGCGCCAGGAGAAGGAGGATCGGCAATCCCAAGTCTCGGAGTTCCGGCAGCAGGTGCTGGAGCAGCACCTGGACATAGGGCGTGCCCCGAGCCAAGCCGAGCCCGAGCACCGGCCCGAGCACCCCAGGTAGGGATGCTGCCAGCCCCGCTCCTGGGATGGAGCTTTCCGCCAAAACTGAGCTGAGTTTTCCCGTGTTGCAGCTCTCCTTGCTGGAATATCCGGATCTTAAGCTGGAGAGGCACTTTGGGCAAGGGAAAGGAGCAATAGGGCGGGGGAATGCCTTTATATAGAAAGAGAGCAGGATTTAATGGGATATTGGGAAGGAATTGTTCCCTGTGAGGGAGCTGAGGCCCTGGCACAGGTGCCCAGAGTAGCTCTGGCTGCCCCTGGATCCCTGGAAGTGCCCAAGGCCAGGTTTGACGTGTCCCTGCCCATGGCAGGGGGTGGAATAGGATGATCTTTAAGGTCCCATTGCCCCACACCATTCCGTGATGCCGTGATGTGATGATTTGTAGGGTTCTACCCCCAACCTGTGGCTGTACCCACCTTGTTACCCAGCTCTGCCTCCCATCAGGCATCCACCACCCCACGGCCGTGCCCCTCACACATCCCCTGAGCCAAAGCCACGGTGCCAGCAGGTTCCTGCCACACGGTGCCAGCCAGGCCGGCTGTGTTGGCAGCGCCAGGCGTTCCCGGTGCCCGACATCTGCGCGGCGCCAGGCACCGAGCCCGGGAGGTGGCCGGGGGCCAGCGGAGAGTGGCCAGGTGCTGCCCAGCCACCAGCACCACTAATTGCAGCTCCCCCCTCGTGGGCAGTGGGGCCGGGCTGTGGATGCCTCGTTTGGGGGGCACCTGCGCCGAGCCTGGGCAGTTTGGGGGGCAGCGGAGCGTGCGCACACCCCCGGATTAATTGACAGGGCCTTGCTCGCCCCCGTGGCTGAGCACTTAAGCAGTGCAGGCTCATCCAGCCAGCTCTGCCGCCTGCTCCCTTTGTTATTTTTGGGTATCCAGGGGATTAGCGCGGCTCATCGAGGATAATAAGGAGCGGATCACGGGGCGGCACAAAGGCAAGCGCCCGCCGCAGGCTCCCTTCCCCATCCTCTCCTCCCACCCCAAACCAGAGAGGAGACAGCAAGGTCACCCCCAAACACCTGCAGCCGGGGATATTCCATCCCCATCCTTTTCCCACATCCAGCGGGGCGGGAGAGGGGTGGATCCCGGGGGGCAGGCGGTGCTCCCCACCGCTGGTGACTCCATGGCTGAGCTGAACCCGCTGCTCCGCGTGCAGAGCTCCGGGGCACTGGAGCGGAAAAGTGTTAAATGCACAGCTTGGGCACATGAAATATTTATCCCACAAACGGGCTGGCTCCGGCTCTGGCTGTCAGAGGAGGGCTGCACTGGGGTGCTGCCCTCGCCACTGGGCTCTGCCAGGACTGGTGGCTCGCTTGTCCCCACACAGGGGTCAGCGCTGGGGTCTCCAGCCCAGCGCTCCTGGGATGCAGCTGCATCCCCGCTCATCCTGCCCGTGCACAGCCCTAACTCTGCCCCCATCCCTCAGGATTGTGGCATGGAGGGGACAAGCGTGGCAGCCCCACATGCACAAACTCCTCTGGGTGTTCCTGACAGGCGCGTTTCTCCCCAAAATCCCCCGGGGCTGGAGCGCTGCCAGCTCTCCGGTAGCAGTGCCAGCTCCTCACCTCCCCGGTTCTCTCCTGTCCCTGCAGGTTGGGATCGAGCCGCCACGAGCCGAGCAGCCGGGAGCCAGGGCAGCACTTCGGTGGGCCCCCACCCCTCATCTCCCCCAAACCTCAGCACCACCCCGTCACCACCTCCCTCTGGAACCCCGTCTCGCTGATGGAGAGCCCCCCCGACCCTCCCCGGCGCCTCCCCGAGCCCCACGCCCTCCACAGCCACCCAGCGCCCTTCGAGCCCAGCCGCCAGGGCATCCCGCTGGTCAAGGTGGAGAGGGTCTTCTGCCCGGAGAAGCTGGAGGAGGGCCCGAGGAAGAGGGATGCTCTGGAGAAATACCCCCCGGGACGGGAGCCCGGTGCCCCGGAGCACGGGGCCTTCACCCACACCCCCTTCCTAGCTGAGCTGGAAAAATCCACTCAGAGCATCCTGAGCCAGCAGAGAGCCCCGGCCACCCCGTTCCCTGAGGCCACCAAGCCCAGCTCGCCCTACCGGCCCCCCCAGCCCCGCGCCCAGGACCCCATGTACATCTACGACGAGTTCGTGCAGCAGCACCGCAGGCTGGTCAGCAAACTGGACCTGGAGGAGCGCCGGCGGCGGGAGGCCCGTGAGAAAGGTGAGGGACCGGGGATGTCCCCTCCTGGCACCGGGACATGGCCGGGGGTCTCCCAGGGATGCCGACGTTCCCGCATCCGAGCGGTTCGGTGAACCCTGCGCTCCAGACATGCCTGATGAATAAATGATGAACTGGAGCTAATAAGAGGGTTTTAAATATTGATGGGGCTGCTGGAGTGGGGATGAGAACAGCGGTGAGGAGGAGACGGAGAGCTGGGAGGGGCTGGAATTGCTGTCCCCACTCCAGTGGGATGGGGGCTCAGCCACAGCCTCCCCAGCCTGTGCCCCATTGAGCCCCTGCCACCCATCCCACAGCGATGCCAGGAGGATTTGCAGGGATGGGCGATGCCCTCCGAGGTCCCAAAGCTGCTGGAGAGGGATCAGGGCTCCCCTCACCCTGCTGGGCCCCGTCACTCTTCTCTGACATCCCGCCCTGCTGCACCCCCCTCCCCAGTGGAGTTCCCCAGAAGATTCCCTGGGGTCCCAGCAGGTCCCCAAGGTGTCCCCAGCCTCATGCCAGGCTCTCCCCACCCCCAGGGTACTACTATGACCTGGATGACTCCTGTGATGACAGTGACGAGGAGGAGGTGCGGGCCCATCTCCGCTGCGTGGCTGAGCAGCCCCCGCTGAAGCTGGACACGTCCTCTGAGGTACTGGTGGCACCCCCTGTCCCCTCCCTGTCCCCTCCCTGTCCCCTGGGGGAGCAGCCCCTCCATTACACCAGTTCCCAGTGCCCAATCCAGCCACCATCCCCGCGTGTCTGCAGAGGCACCAGGGGCTTAGAGATGGGGGCGATGAGGATGGGGATGGAAATGGGGATGGAGGGAAGGATGGGCATTGGAACGGGAATGGAGGTGGGATGAGTATGGGGATGGGAACAGGAATGAAAATGAGGATGAGAGGAATGGGGATGAGATTAGGGATGGGGATGGGGATGGGAATGGGAATGGAGATGGGAACAGGAATGAAAATGAGGATTGGGGGAATGGGGATGAGAATGGGGATGGGAATAGAGATGGGGATTGCAACAGGGATGAGGGTGGGCATGAGGATGGGAATTGCCAATGGGCATGGGGATGAAGACAAGGACGGGGGATGACCCTGCTCTGCTCTCCCCCCGATCACCCAGAAGCTGGAGTTCCTGCAGCTCTTCGGCCTCACCACGCAGCAGCAGAAGGAGGAACTGCTGAGCCAGAAGCGGCGCAAGCGCCGGCGGATGCTGCGGGAGCGGAGCCCCTCTCCGCCCATGGTGCAGAACAAGCGCCGCACGCCCTCCCCGCGCCTCCCGCTCTCCACCCGCTACAGCCCCGACGAGATGAACAACAGCCCCAACTTCGAGGAGAAGAAGCGCTTCCTCACCATCTTCAACCTCACGCACATCAGCGCCGAGAAGAGGAAAGGTAACAGCCATGGCCCGCGCACGCTCGGGTTTGGGGGTGCCCTGGGGGACCTGCCTGGGTCCCTGACCTTGCTCTGCTGAGCAGAGGCTACACTAAACCTCAGCTTCCCATGCCGCAGACAAGGAGAAGCTGGTGGAGATGCTCCAGGCCATGAAGCAGAAGACCACGCCGGCCGCCGTGGTGGTGAAGAGCTCCCCGCGGGACAGCCCCGGCGCCCCCAGCACTGGTAAGCGCCCCGAGTCCTTCCCTGGGTGTTGGGCTGTGGGGCATGGCTTTGCCTCGAGGGGGGCACGGACTCCAGCTGCAGCCAACTGCTCCTCCTCTTCCCAAAGAGCCTCCGGTGCCGCCGCTCCTGCTGGACCTGGATAAACCCGTGGGCATCGCCGTCTCCGTGCCCGAGGTGCCGAAGGCGGCGGAAGCCTCCAGGTTAGAGCAGCTGAGACCCCAGGAGCCAGCCAGGCCCAAGGAGGCGGGCACGGCGCCGGAGAAGCCCCGGCTGAGCGACGGGCACCCCGGGAAGAAGGCTCTGAGCATCCTCAGCTACGTCAGGGGTCCCCTCCCCAAGGACATCCCGGTGCCGCTGTCCCACAGCATGAACGGCAAGAGCAAGCCCTGGGAACCCTTCATAGCCGAGGAATTTGCCCACCAGTTCCATGAGTCGGTGCTGCAGTCCACGCAGAAGGCGCTGCAGAAGCACAAAGGTAACGGGAAGTTGTTGGGAATCGCTGTTTTAAAACCACTTAAAGAATCGCCAGCGGAACCAGGTTTAGGGTAAAACCAGGTAAAACCAGGATTATCACAACAAAGTTCTTTGGCAAGGTTCACTCTCCTGTTTATTAGATGGTTAAAGCACTGTGAGGAAAAGCAAACAAAAATCCAAAGTCAATAAATAAACCCCCAAATAATTTGTGTGGAAGCTGGAGGAGGGGGAAAGGGTAAGGACAGAAAGAAGGGGGACACCCTCGAGTCACAAGTTCAGAGCAGACCCCTGTGCTAAACTGAGCCTGGACTTGATCAACAGGTTATGTTTAAAGGCCCAACAGCATTTAACTTAACAGCATTTAAACTTAATTGATAATTTAAACAATTTAGCTAGGGATTCATATGGAATTTACTATACCACACTGCAATAACTTCCTTACAGGCCTCACTTACAAATCTAAAGTGCTTAAGAATCCAGGAAAGTGAGATTTTGCACCGAGTGCCACACTGAGCCCTTCTTGAACCCCTCCATGGGTGGGGACTCCACCAGCTCTCAGGGCAGCTCCTCCCAGTGTTTGACAGCCCTGCCAATCGAGAAATTCTCCCTGATGTCCATAAAAAGCAGCAGGGATGCAGGGACCTGGTTGGGTACTGGGATATCACCCCCTTGTCCCCCCACAGGGGTTTGGCACTGGCAACCTCATTGCTGGAACATCCCATGAGCTCATTGCTGAAGCTAAAAGTCAGGGATCATACAGCTGCAAAGCCTCCAAACTCACTCAGCTGAGTGATTGAATAAATAAATAAAGAATACAAGGAGTGATAAAAACCCCCAGAAGATGCTGTAAGCCCGCGAAAAGTCAGGGAAAGGGTGAAATGAATGCCTTGAAGGGTCCGTGGGGAGTGGGCAGGGGCTGACTGTGGCTGCCCACAGGGGGGACGGCGGCGCTGACGGCGGAGCAGAACCACAAACTGGACACCTCCATCCACTACAACATCCCGGAGCTGCAGGCGTCCACCCGCCTGGCCGGGCCCCCGCACAACGGCACGGCCGAGGGGCCGCTCCGGCCACTGCCCCCCCTGGCCCGGGACTCCGCCTCCGAGGACGAGGAGGAGGAGGAGGAAGAGGAGGAAGAAGAGGAAGATTACCCCAGGCCCAAGTGGCAAGGGATCGAGGCAATTTTTGAAGCTTACCAGGAACATATAGAAGGTAAGGGGGTGCAGGGTGTTGGGCAGGGAGGGTGAAATGCTAATTTCTGGTTTGGTTTCCCCTGGGAGGTGTCACTGATTCCTGCTGGGCTGGGCTGGGGAAGCACTGGGGGATCTCCAGCAATGCAGGAGCAGCATGAAAGCAACAGGCAGTGTTGCTTTTTTTGCAAAATGTGATGTATGCATGAAAAATAGAGATATTCACAGCTGCCCAATGTCCTCCCAGTGGGACCTAAAGGTTCCCCACAGGCAGTGCCAGGGTTGGGAATGCTCTGGGATGCTGGGGGCAGTCAGAGCAGGGCTGGCCCCCTCTGTGGGTGGTGCATGGAGCCAGAGGAGCTGGTGCTCAGCCCTTGTCCTTTGGATGTTGCAGAACAAAACCTGGAGCGCCAGGTGCTGCAGACGCAGTGCCGGCGGCTGGAGGCGCAGCACTACACCCTGAGCCTGACAGCCGAGCAGCTGTCACACAGCATGGCGGTGAGTGGGCATGGGCACACATCCCCTGGGCACCCAGCCCCTGGACACTCATCCCCTGGGTACCCACACTCATCCCCTGGGACCCCATCATCTGGGCACCAGGCTCTGTGGGCACCCATCCCCTGTACGCCCAGCCTTCCTGGGCACCCAGCCCTCCAAACTCTCAGTGTCCATTCCTGAA
Source organism: Pseudopodoces humilis (assembly GCF_049639895.1). Taxonomy (NCBI): domain Eukaryota; kingdom Metazoa; phylum Chordata; class Aves; order Passeriformes; family Paridae; genus Pseudopodoces; species Pseudopodoces humilis. The sequence continues at coordinate 2,352,787 of NC_142213.1, forward strand.
GTGCCCAAACTCTGTCTCCATCCCTGCAGTGCCCAAACTCTCAATGCCCAAACTCTCGGTGCCCATTTCCCACAGTCCCCAAATTCTCAGTGCCCAAACTCTCAATGCCCATTTCCTGCAGTGCCCAAACTCTCAATTCCCAAACTCTCAATGCCCAAACTCTCAATGCCCAAACTCTCAATGCCCATTTCCTGCAGTGCCCAAACTCTCAGTGTCCATTCCTACAGTCCCCAAACTCTCAATGCCCAAACTCTCAATGCCCAAACTCTCAATGCCCAAACTCTCAATGCCTGTTCCCTGCAGTGCCCAAACTCCGTGTCCATTCTTGCAGTGCCCCATCCACGCACTGCCCATTCCCTGCTGTATCCCATTCCCAGCCCGTTCCCCAGCCCTTCCCTGCCCCGGGAGGTGCCTGCTGAGCATTCCATTCCCCACAGGAGCTGAGGAGCCAGAAGCAGAAGATGGTGTCGGAGCGGGAGCGCCTGCAAGCGGAGCTGGATCACCTGCGGAAGTGCCTTGCCTTGCCTGCAATGCAGTGGTCTAGGGGTTATTTCAAGGGGTATCCCAGGTGACGCTCCTTGGGCCAGGCCGAACATATAGTCTAGAAATAATAATCTATTTTATTACCTTGAATATTTAATATTTTTCACTGGGAGGTTTGAAGCTAAAAAAAAAAAAAATAATAAAATTAAAAAAAAAAAAAACAACCAAAAAAAAAACCAAACAAAACACACAGGAAAAAATGAACCACGACGAGAAAATCATTAATAATAAAAGGAAGAAAAGAGGAAAAAAAAAATAAATAATAAAAATAGAGAAATAAATGGAGAATGTGCCATGCATGAAGCAAACGGGAGCCGGGAGGAGCTGGGAGCCCATCCCACGGCCAGCAGCCCCCGGCTTGTCCCCTCCTGTCCCCTCCTCCGGGGGCCACAGCTCTGAAGCCCTCCCCACTCCACCCACACTTTATAACGCTCATTTTTGTTGGTTCTTTGGGGTTTTTTCTAAAAAAAAAAAAAAAAAAAGAGAGAAAAAAAAGACAATGAAAGACTCCACCGACAACACTAAACCCGGCGGGGCCCCGGGGGCCGGGTGCTGCCGGACCCCGCTCCCAGCACGGCACCCCCAGCCCGGGGTTCCCCCTGGAAATGCACTTCGCTATCAAAAAATAAAGTCAATAAACTGGTTGAAGGTCCCTTTTTGTTCCTGGTTGGCGGGGAAGGGGCAGGGACACGCGTGGGGTCACTTTGTCACCCCGGCTTTGGGATTGAACAGGCGGAAAAGTAAAGAAAAGGAAAAGAAAAAAAAAAAAAAAGGTGCTTCAGCCTTGTACTGTGTATATATATTAAAAAACAACAAAGTTTTGTATGTTTTTATTGCTTTAATTATTGTTATAAAAAGCTTGCCTTTTTTTTTAAGATGTTTCTGCTTTTTTTTTTCCTTTTTTTTCCCCCCCACCGCTCCTTCCCCCTCCCATTTTTATGTTCTTTCTAGTTTGTTTGTTTTTTTTTTTTCCTTTTGCCAAAAGGATTAACTCGCTTTTAGTGTTTGTACTGCTGCTGGTCAGGCCAGAAAAGATACTGAAATGTTTTAAAAAAGAATTGAAACCCAGGAAAAATAAATCCCCTTTTCCACTGGGACAGGTCCTGTCCCACCACCAGTCCCTCGGGAAGCTGAGCCCTTCCACCCTCCTGTGTGGGGTGTTTTTTTTAAATTTTTACCCTTTTTCTTTGCTTTCTGGGGCTTTTTCTGCTCCAGCTGGGTCGTCGTGGGTGTCACGGTGCCGGGTGGTGTCTGAGCTTTGCCCAGGCTCCGTCTGCCAAAGGAAAAATCCCAAGGAATTGCGCTGAGAGGGCGGAGGGTTGAGGGGTGGGTGGCACTGGGGTGTCCTTGTCCACCCCAAAAAAATACCAAGACAATCAGAGCGGCTCTAAGGCAGTTTGGGCACGGGGAGAGGGGGTCCTGTGGGATCTCTTGGTGGCACTTTGGGGACAATCCATGGGGGGCTGTGCCCGCAGGCGGGCAGGGATGTCCTGGTGCCACCAGGGTCAGGCTCGGTGCCATTTTTGAGCCATTGCTAAAAAGCAGCGCGTGCCCCTCTTCCCCTCCTCCGGGGAAACCTTTTTATTTGATTGTTATTTTTAAATTATTTATTAGAAATTGTTTTTAATTCGCCACGAGACCAGCTCACATCTCCGGGAAAAGGTGACCTCTGCTTCCTGCTTTAAATTCCCTGGTTGCACTGGCAAAGGAAAGCATTAACCCCCCCCTACAGCCCCCCTGCTCCCTGCTCTCTCATTGGCTTCACCAAATAAAAAACGCTGGGCAAGATTAAAAAGCAAAATGCCCTTGTGACAGAAATTAGTTTAATCTTTTTTAAATCCCCAATTGCCTCGCCAGCCTCTGGCCTCGCCGCTGCCAACTCCAGGCTTCGAAGGGAATTTTAACACGGCAAAATTCGCTCCTTGCTCTGCTCCTTTCCCTTCCTGTGTGCCCTGGCAGAGGGAGGGGGAAGAAGGCAGGGATGGAAAACCATTGGCAATTTATCCCTCGCCGTGCTGAGGAGCCTGGCTGGGATGCAGCCTGGCTTTGTAGCAGCTCCTGTGCTGACTTTCCCTCCTCACCAGCCTGGATTCAGGGGTTTTGGGCTAATTTTCCCCCTGCCCCAGGGTTGTGGCGAGCATTTGTGTCTGTGCAGAATTGCTGGACAGCTGTGCCAGAGCCTGGGAGGGCTGGGAGGAAGGAGAGGAAAGCAAAACCTGCTGGGGGCAGGCTGGATGCTGTGAAAGAAAACAAAAAAAAACCCCAAAAAAGGAGAAAAACCCAACCCTAAACATGTTCAAAGTGTACTATGTTGGAATTAATTGTAATGTAATATATTATTTGTTGAATGTAGTAATTAGGTATTTATGAATATATTGCTGTAAATCCTCAAAACATTCCCAAAAAAAAAACCCAAAATAAACTCTTCCACAACGACAGCAAGGAATCCTTTCTCCGTGGGGAGCGCATCCCCAGCCCTGCTCCGAGCATTCCCGGCAGCTCCTGCCGTCATTCCTGCCATCCTTCCCGCTGTGCCATCCCTTGGGGCACAGCCCAGGCTGGCAGGGCACAGATGGCAGCGGGAGCCCGGCCCAGATGCTCAGGGAAGGGCAGCACTGCCAGCCTGGCACCCTCGGGCACCGGGAATAATTACAGCTGCCATCAGCACAGCCCTGCTCCGGCTGGATCCAGCCCTGGATCGTGCCTGGATCCAGCCTGGATCCTGCCTTGATCCCATCTAGATCCTGCCTTGATCCTGCTCTGGATCCAGCCTGAATCATGCCTGGATCCTGTCCTGGATCTTGCCTTGATCCCATCTAGATCCTGCCTTGATCCTGCCTTGGATCCTGCCTTGATCCTGCCCTGGATCCAGCCTGATTCATGCCTGGATCCTGTCCTGGATCCTGCCTTGATCCCAGCTGGATCCTGTCCTGGATCCTGCCTGATTCATGCCTGGATCCTGCCTGGATCCCAGCTGGATCCTGCCTGGATCCTGTCCAAATTCTGCCCTAGATCCTGCCTTGATCCCAGCTAGATCCAGCCTTGATCCTGCCCTGGATTCAGCCTGGATCCTGCCTAGATCCAGCCTTGATCCTGTCCTGGATCCTGCCTTGATCCTGGCTGGATCCTGCCCTGGATCATGCCTGGATCCTGTCCAAATTCTGCCCTAGATCCTGCCTAGATCCAGCCTGAATCATGCCTGGATCCTGCCTTGATCCCAGCTAGATCCAGCCTTGATCCTGCCCCGGATTCAGCCTGGATCCTGCCTTGATCCCAGCTAGATCCAGCCTTGATCCTGCCCTGGATTCAGCCTGGATCCTGCCTAGATCCTGCCTTGATCCCACCTCAATCCTGCCTGGATTCTGCCTTGATCCAGCCTGGCTCCCGCCCTTTCCTGTCGCTCTGCCGCAGGGAAACAGGGCCAGAGCCAAAGGAGGGAGCTGCAGGATTTTCCAAGCATTGTTTGTGACACAGCCCAGGATTAATTTGATGCCGTTCTTCAGCTGCAATTATTTTTTTTTTTTATTATCTTTATTTTTTTTTTTTTTACAGACAGTTTCAGATTAAAACCCCAAATATTACAAAAACAAAGATGGATGACATTCTGCTATTTCCCCACAGCCTGGTATCTGAGAGGGAAAACCATTTTCTTTTGTCCTTCTCCAAAGAGCAGATGGATCTGCTTCCCAGCTGATCTCCCCAGCAGACACCTCATTGCCAGCACATCTTCCCTTTTTTTTTTTTCCTTTTTTTTTTTTTTTTTTCCCCCAAGGCTCTAAGAAAATCCACGGAAGCACCGCCTCGAAATTTATGGCTTTCAAGGCAGCGTGTGGCCTGTGCTGCCCTCAGAAGTTCCCTCGCTGAAGTACAACCCGAGAGATCCGCCCAGCGAGTCACCGCCCGCACCAAGGGATGCTCCGGCAGCTCCGGAGCGATTCCCAGCCGGCCCCGAGGGGAATGTGGGGCCGGGAGGTCCCTGCAGGGAGGTGGGAGCTGGCCAGATGAAGCAGCTCTTTCCCAGCTCCCTGTCAGAAATCCTGGGAGTGGGAGCTCTCGCCAGGCTGGAGGTTAGTCCGGAGCTTGTACATGTGATCCAAGGCTTGGGTAAGGAAAGTCCCGGTGCTGTTGATCTCCATCAGGGTTAAGTTATCCAGCTAAAAGGGGAGAGAACAGGATCTGGGAAGACAAGGTAGTCGGGAAGCAGCTCACAGCCCACAGCTCCCTTTGGTGACACCCCAAGGGACTGACCCAGCTGCCAGCCCTGGTCAAGAGAAGCACCCCAGCACCTCCTCAAGAGCATTCCCCATTCCTGGAAGTGTTCAAGGACAGGCTGGATGAGGCCTGGAGCTGCCTGCTCTAGTAGAAGGTGTGGAATGAGACCTTTAGGAGCCAACCCAAACCATTCCACGACTGCTTCCCGCAAGGAGCTGTCCCTGCCCCACGAGGTTCAACACACACACAGCTCCAGCTCCCACAACCCAGGACGAGCATGCCCCAAGCCAGCCTTTTCCCAGCAGCTCATCCCTCATCCCTCAGCACCCCGGGGCAGCTGGATCCCTGCTGGGATGAGGTCCTGGCACACCTTGGCATGAGCCTCCTGCTGCCGCACGAAGCTGTCGGCGGACAGGCGCAGCTTGGCCATGCGCGTGTCCCACGTGTCCTTCACCAGCGTCCGGATCTCGTCCGCTCTGGGGATGTTGTCAGAGGCACTGGGACAGGGGAAGGAAAGGCAGGCTCAGAGGGGTGTGTGGTTATGTCACCATCGAGTGGTTTATGTCACTGACTGCTGCTGTCACCATCTCACCCCTCCCCGAGGTGCTTGCAGGGCGGTTTGCTAAAAACCTGTGACTTCATATGAAAATCCTCTCTGCTCCTCGTCCTGCTGGGATTTCTGGGATGGTTTCTTTCTCCAGGAATGCCTGGCTTCAATGCAGCAGCTGGTTGTCACTAGAATCCTTCTGCTCTTTAATTGCCCAGCTGGTACGAGGTGCACAGAGGGCTCCAAATCTGGCCAAAGTCACGGCCAGCCGGGGAATCCAAGGGCTCAGGCACGATGAAATCCCCGGCTTGGGGCTCCATCAGGGAGAATTAAGCTGGAAAGGCTGGATGGGATGTGCCACATCACCCCATTAAGGCCATTCAGAGCTGCCAGAAGGAGCTGGGAGACGCGATGGATGCGCACAGACAGAGCTGTCGGGGCTGCTGGAGCGTGCTGGGAAGGAGCAGCACGCCAGGAGCCTCCTCTCCAGAGGAAAAGCCAGAGCTGGAATGCCCACCCTGCTTAATCGAGGGCTTAAAAAGTCAGCAGAGCCCTCGCTGAGACAAATACCAGCCAGCACATTTTACAAGTGAAATGCCTCAGCAGGCAGGAGCTCAGGCTCGGAATATCCCCGGCCTCCTGCTTCCCAGGCTGAGGGGAGAGGAGCTTTCCTCCTGAAGGAGAGCCAAGGAAGAAGCCTGGAGGCTTGAGGCTGCTGAACAGATTGCAGCCGTGGAACGTGTTGCGGATCCTCCAGGCCTCCACGCTGAGCTGCTGCTCAATAAAGCGGCACAGCCCCAATTACGAGGCCACGGAACAAACGATCCCCAAGTTCCTGAGAGGCAGAGTTACCATGAGGGAAGCGCTGCCGCGAAATCTTGGCAGGCTGAGGGATAAAGCTCCCTCAACTCTCCCTTTCCCCACCGCCCTCCGGGGCTGCTGCCAAGCAAAGCTTGAAAAATCGTCCGTGCTCGCACGAAGTGGGGTGGAAAATGGCCCGGCTCAGCTCCTACTCACTAGTTCAGCAGCAGCTTGGTGAGTTCCATGTAGTAGGGACTGGGCATCGGAGTGAAGGTGTCCTCTTTCCGCTCCTGATCCCGGATTTCCTCCAGTTTCCCTAAAATACAACCAGGGATGCTCAGGTTTTGCCTGGCCTCCAGTGCTCCAGCCGTGGTTTTCCCCCTCCCCAGGAAAAGCCACGTTGTTTCTGTAGGATCAGCTCAGTGTCCAAGCCTCCAAAGATGTGAGGGCATGAAAAGGCTCCTGTGAGGAGGCACAGGGGACACGGACACCTCCAAAGTCTCCCTCCTCACAGAGATTTTCCCAGGGAATTTGTGACAGGATGAGAGGAAACAGCCTTGAGTTTTGCCAGGGGAGGTTCAGCTTGGACATCAGAAGGAATTCCTGGACTGGAAGGGTGATTAAACACTGGAAGGGGCAGCCCAGGGAGGTTTGGGCTCCCCATCCCTGGAGGTGCCCAAGCAATGGCTGGATGTGGCACTCAGTGCTCTGGGCACAAGTTGGACTTGATAAGGTTGGAGGTCTTTTCCAACCTAAAAATTCTGGCATTCTGTGATCCAAAGTCCCTAAAGCTTTTTCTGACCAAGCCTCACCACCCTCAGAGTAAATAAAGGATTCCTGTGGTGGAAGGTGAGATCCTTCTCTCTCAGTTCTTTTGTGTTTTTGAATTAAGCTCCCCACCAATGGTGAAAAACTGATTATTTTGAATTTCATGTTTCCACTGCACCCACTGAAGGCCAGAGCTGAAGTCAGAGCCTCCATCCTCACCAACATCCATCCATTCTGGGGGAATGAGCCGACACTTCTGCCTCTGCTTCAGATTAATGGCCAACCACACAGGCACCTCCACTGGCAAACCAGGATTGAAGGGGCCCAGATCTCCCTGGAAAACAAATTAAGGATGAGAGGCAGGCAACAACCAGAGCTTGGACTGCACAGAACTTGTCAGCTAATGTGGTGAGAGTTTCCAGAGGATTTGGAAAAGCCTGACTCAAACACTTGATCCTGCATTTCCTCCTCTCACATCCCAGAATTCTTGCTTTCAGACTTTCCCTTATCTCCCTCGAGAAGGAATAACCAATTCCTTTTTCCAGTTTCCAGTGCATTTGCTATTTCAAGGTGTTTCACAGGAGTTACAGCCACACATTCCATCTCCCTGGACACGCAGTCTCTGGGGTCACCCTGAGGGCTCCCCGGGTTCTGGCCAGCACCAGGACTGCCGGACACTCCCAGCCAGGACTCAGGGGCTGCACAAACCCCAAAAAACGTGGGGGACAGCACAGCCCCCTCCCAATCCTCCTGGGGGGCTGCACTGCCTCTTCTCCCAACCCGGTTCCCCCCCGTGCCTGTCGTTCCCCATTCCCTTCATCCCTCCATCCCAAATCCATCCCGACCCTTCCCCAGCTCCTTTCCCTGATCCCCCCCAACTCCCGCACCTCAATCCCAATCCCTTAAACCCAATTCCCAGACCTAATCCCCCGTTCCTGCCCCCAAGACCCACCCAGCCCCTCCCCTGTCCCATAAGCCCCCCCAGATGGTTCTCGGTCACCCCAAGCGGTGCTTTGGGGTTCCAGTCCCTGTCCCTGCCCAGCCCTCCGGAGCCCCCAGCCCAGGCCGGGCCCGCCGACCCCGATCAGGTGAATCCGGTCGAGGCTGAAGTTGGGCACGATCGTCACCAGCTCCTTCTCGGCCAGGAACTCCACCTCGGCCGGTTCCATGGGCCCGCGGGAGCCGAACCGGGATCGCACCGGGATCGCACCGGGATCAGACCGGGACCGGACCGGGATCAGACCGGGATCGGACTGAGATCAGACCGGGACCGGACCAGGATCGCACCAGGATTGCACCGGGATCGCACCGGGATCGGACCGGGATCGGACCGGGACCGGACCGGGATCAGACCGGGACCGGACCGGGATCGCACCGGGATCAGACCGGGACCGGACCAGGATCGCACCGGGACTGCACCGGGATCGTACCGGGATCGGACCGGGATCAGACCGGGACCGGACCGGGATCGCACCGGGACCGGGCGGGGCCGAGCACGCCGCGCGCCCTCGCTCCCTATTGGCTGAGCAGCCCCCAGGCCCCGCCCGCCTCTCCCCGCTCCCGCCCGCCTCTCCCCGCTCCCGCCGCGTTTTCGCGGTCTCCGTGAGGAGGCGGGGCCTGTCTCGGCGCGGCGCGCGCTGATTGGCTTTCCCCTACTGCTGCCGTGGCGCATGCCTCTCTGATTGGCTGTTCTGCGCGCGGCGCGCTCCGGCCCCGGCCCCGCGGGGGCAGGCCCGGATGGAGCACGGGGACCAATCGCGGCGCTCCCCGCGAGCGCTCGGCCAATCAGCGCTCGGCACTTGTTGCCGGGGCGCCGCGGGAGTGGCGGAGCCCGCGCTGCCGTCCCCTGGCGGCCGGGAGCGGCAGCGCCCCGCGGGTCCCCGCGACCGCCGGGGCTGTGCTGGGGGACACGGGATGTGGGACGGTGACCCTGGGCTGTGCCCAGGCCCCAGAAGCCGCCATCCTGTGCACGGACTAGCAGCAGCATCCATCTCTCTGTCTGTTCAGTGGCCCCTGTGCAGGCACTCATGCTCAGACACCTGACACACCCACCTGTCCCTTCCATCCATCCATCCATCCATCCATCCATCATCCATCCATCCATCCATCCATCCATCCATCCATCCATCCATCCATCCATCCATCCATCCATCCATCCATCCATCATCCATCCATCATCCATCCATCCATCCATCCATCATCCATCCATCCATCCATCATCCATCATCCATCATCCATCCATCCATCCATCCATCATCCATCCATCCATCATCCATCCATCATCCATCCATCCATCCATCATCCATCCATCCATCCATCCATCCATCCATCCATCCATCCATCATCCATCCATCCATCCATCCATCATCCATCCATCATCCATCCATCCATCCATCCATCCATCATCCATCCATCCATCCATCCATCCATCCATCCATCCATCCATCCATCCATCCATCCATCCATCCATCCATCATCCATCATCCATCCATCATCCATCCATCATCCATCCATCATCCATCCATCCATCCATCCATCCATCATCCATCCATCATCCATCCATCCATCATCCATCCATCCATCCATCATCCATCCATCATCCATCATCCATCCATCCATCATCCATCCATCCATCATCCATCCATCATCCATCCATCATCCATCATCCATCCATCCATCATCCATCCATCCATCATCCATCCATCATCCATCCATCATCCATCCATCATCCATCCATCATCCATCCATCATCCATCCATCCATCATCCATCCATCCATCCATCATCCATCCATCATCCATCCATCATCCATCCATCCATCCATCCATCCATCCATCCATCCATCCATCATCCATCCATCCATCCATCCATCATCCATCATCCATCCATCATCCATCCATCCATGGTTACATCATCCATCCATCCATCATCCATCCATCCATCCGTCCCCCTCCCCACACCCCGCTCAGCCAAGTGGTTTCTGGATGATTTGGGGGGGCTGCATCCCATTTACAAGTCCCCATGGATTTCCACACACCCCCTCCCCCCCCCCCCCCCGCCAGACAAATCCACCTCTCCCCAGTCCCTCTTCCAAACCACCTCGGGCTCAGCCCTGGGACCACTCACGGAGCAACCTCGACCCTTGGGATGAGCGTTTCCCCCAGCCTGGGGTGGGAGCCAAGCCTTGGGGACCCCCAACCCACCCCCACCACGAGGAGGGTCCTCAAGCCCCCGTTCCCGGAGCAGTCCCCGGTGCCGCCGGCACGTGCTGGGTGCTCCAGGAGCGTCTCCCTCACGCTACGCCTCCCCTCGCGTGTCTTTTGCCATCTGCTGCTGTCATTAAAAAATTAAATTTCCATCTGCTTTCACACTCCCGCCTCTCCCGCCGGCTCCGGGTGCCGCCGCTCTCCGGGAAGCGTCGCCCCCGGCTCCCTCCCGGGATGCGGCCGATCCGGCGGGATGCAGGTGACGCCGCCGAGTTCATTTTCCCGGTGCTGTTTGCTGAAATGGATTCTTCAATCCCTGCTGGGGAGGTGGGGGCCGCACTTTCGGCCACCCACGGGCCGGAGAGCGGCTCCGGGGGGGTGTGCTGGGGTGTTTTGTGGGGCACAACCCACACCCCATGCGCTGACACAGCCGAACGGGGGGTGCGGAGCCGAAGGGGTTTTATTCATCGTGGGGGGATCCCCCTCCCCGGCGCTGTTAGGAAAAGCGACAAACCCCAGTCCCTGGCGTCCAAACCCCCCGTGTGTCCCTGGGAGCGGCAGCCGCACCCTGGAGGCTGTGGCTCCATCCCGACGGAGCGGGGCCAGGTCCTGGCGGCCTGGCTGTCCCCCCGTGTCCCCTCTCAGCACTGGCTGAAGGGTGCCGGGCCCTCCCCGCGCCGCCCCTCGCGGGACAGCGCCGTGCCCGTGGGCGTGGGAGGTGTGACGATGATGGAGGGCACGTGTAGGTGCTTCTGTCCCGAGGATGCTCTCGGGGCGCCGTCGCTGCCGTTCCCGCTGCTCACACACATCTTCAAGCCTGGGGAAATTTGGGGGGATGAAAGGAGATTCAGGCACCGGGCTACAGCATCGCCCAGCTCCCCGCCCTCCTTGGCATCGGCTCTTTACGAGCCACCGGAGAATCCACAGCGTCCTCACATCCCCTCCCTTAGATCCACCTTGGATTTTGGGGGGGTTCACAGGTGGATCCCTCCCTCTCACTCCCACCTGCCCTGCCCAGCCCCCCTGAGGGGAGCAGATCGCTTTAATCTGCTTTTTTAATCAGGAGAAAAGCCCCGTGCAGCACAGGCAGCATCCAGGGAGGTTTCAGCTCTTCCCAAGCAGGAAAATGCCCGGAGGGGACAGACACTGATATTTTTAATCTCTTTTTAATTAAGGATAAAGCCCTGCCTTATGTAAGGGAGCTGGAAAAGGGGGAGGGTCTTTTCTTTTATTCCAGACTCCAAGATCGTCAGAGGGGTCTGGAAGCATGGAGGAATATTTTGGGGCTCTGTCCTGGATTTGGGGCAGGATTGGGATGCCCTGGCTGCTTGCTTCCCCTCTTCAGTTATCCCCTGTTGGATGGGGGGGATTGTGAGACCCCAAACCCACCCGACCACTCCCTCCCAACATCCCTGATGCGGAGAGGAGGCAAAGCTCATTTTTGGGTGATGCATCTGTGCCCATCACAACCAGAATCCCACAGAATCTGGGCTTGGGAAAAGCCAGGGAAGAGGCAGCCCTGCACCCTAGAGAGGGATCCTCATTAAGCCCCATCCCTAACGACCCCAAGGGCGATTACCAGGAGTCAGAGGGATGCAGAGCTAATGGGAGATGCGATATCCAGCCTTCGCCCTGCGAGCCCAGCAGCATTAAAAGCTCCCACTTTGCCTCTGTGCAGACATCCCTGACGCCATTCCCAGCCTAAATCCATTAAGAAAATTAAAGTTGGGGAAGAAGCTCCTGGTTGGAGCATCCCTGGGGAGAGTGGAGCAGTGAGGGATGCTTGGGGTCAGCCTGGAGGCCGGGAGCTGAGCTCTGAGCTGACCCCTCCATCCCATCCACCTGTCCCTGAGCAGCGCCTTCCTGCCTCCAGGGAAACCCACCTGATTTCATGAGGGCTGCCCATGGATTCTCCAGTGGAAAGGGTGTAGGACAAGCACAGGACTGGGAAAATAAGGCTGGGAAAATCCTCTTTGGGATGATCCAGGTGCAACAGGTCACCCGTGGGCCTTCAGAAATTCCACCGCATTCCCAAACTCCACCGATCCCGCCCACACCTAAATCTGCTCCAGGTACAACCATCCCTCAGATGCCTTCAGAGAGCAGCTGCACCCCAAACCCCCACCCCAAACTCACCTTTCAGGCAGGATAACTTGAGCCCCATGTTTTCATCCTCTCAGCGGGATCCAGCTCTCCAGCTCCGCCGCCGGCCCTCGCCGCTGGCGCTGGGAAAGAGAGGTGAGGGTTGAGGGAAGCGATGCTGGGAGGGAGGAAGGAGCAGGAGCTAAAAGCTCACATCTCTCCATGCATGTCTGTGTCTACAGGAGCCCGGGCACCACAGGAAACGCAGCTGCTCGCTCGCAAAACCACGAGTGATGTCACGGCACTCCAGTGACTCAATCTGCTCCGATGAGGTTCAGGAAGAACTTTTTAGGGGGGGTGGAGAAGGAGCCTGGTGCTGGCTGAGGGGGTCCCATCCCAGCTTCTCCACTCCTGGAGTCCAGGCTGAAAATATTTTGGGATGAGAAGGTTGTGAGCAGGAGGAATTGGGTTGGTTTTAGGTTGGTTCTTGCAGAGAAAATCCCTAGTCCACACAAGGGAAACAGAGGGATGTTCCCAGCACTGCCTCCCTCGGGCTGAGACGGGATGCACTGCTGGAATTCACATCACCCTGCTCCTCTTGGACATCCCTGATGTCTCGAGAGCTTTTGGATGGATGATTCCCACTGTGGGACATCGTTTTTTCAAGATGCTGGAATTTTTTTCTGCGAAAGAAGTTCCTTTATTGGGAAATCTTCACTCCTCCTCCCACAGCTGCTGGGAAAAGCTTATTGGGATGAGGGTCAGTGACTCATTTTGGCTCTTCCAAGCTCTGGGCCACACAAAGAGCCAAGGAAAGCCTCTGCTCCCCCTGCCTGACCTCTGCATTTCCAAGAAGCCCTGAGGCGGCTCGGCAGCAGCCAGCAAGGGGAAGTGAAAATTTGCTCTCTCTGCTTTTAATTCTGTATTTTTATCAGTTCTCCAGGGGCAGCCTGAGCTGTGACCACCTCCTCAGGGCTGGAGAGTGGAGTCCTCCCCAGGCACTCTCTTTGCAGCTCTCCTGGAGGCTGCCCAAATATAAAGAAATCTGTTTTGAGGGAAATCCTGTGGGTTTTGGCACCTGCTGGTGGCTCACACCACTCAGGGAGAGAGGAGAGTCACTCTAGGGACACCCAGCTCCGTGCACGGGGGGTCTGATCCTCTGGGATCTGATCCTCTGGGATCACCCCCTGTAGCCAAACCCTTGCAGGACACAGCAGCCCCCTCCTCACGGCTGAGGGCCAGATTCCAGCTCCAGAATTTGGGCAGAGAATTCCCCCCTGTGAGCATTCCAGCGGGATTCCCGGTGCTCGCTGCTCCAACTTCGCTGCCGTGTGCCAGCACCAGGCCAAAGAAATGTTTGCATCCCGACGAGTTCACGCTCCAAAAACCCCCAGACGCTCATGGCAGGCGTCACTGGAGCGGGGACCGAGCCGCCGGGGCACGGGGGACACTCACAGGGTGCGCTGGGAAGAGGAAAAAGGGACCAAGCCGGGGCTCCGAGGGGTGGCACTTACCCGGTGCGCGGAGGGGCGATGCCCGCGGTCGCATCCCACCTCGCAGCGCTCCTGGATGCCGGAGGCTGGCAGCGGGGATGCCCTCAGCAGCAGGGCTGCAGGAGGTGCCAGCCGGCCGGCTTTGGGTTTGGCGAGCTCGGCTGGGAACCTGGCTAATGAGGTTAGCGGAGCCCCGGCTCCTCCCAGCCAACCTCCGAGCCCAGCCGTGCCCGGCAGAGCTCTTGGGTGATGAGGAAACGCTGCTTTCCTCTCACCCCGCTGCACAAGCCAGTCCAGAGCCGACAGAGAGAGAGGAAGGAGTGCCCTGAGCTGGAGGCAAAGCCCTCGGGCATCCAACATCCCTACAAGCAGCCTGAGGGCTACCAAGTGCCCTGCGAGGGCCAGCGAGTGTGCACACCCAGCTCTGGCAATACCCATCGGCATCCCTGAGGTCCTGATGTCAAGAGACATCAACCTCTGGGAGCAGCTCCACCTTGGGCAGCTTCCAGGGAGGATCTTTTCCCCTTCCCAGCCCCAAACCCAGCCTGGCAGCGGGAAGAGCAGCAGGAGGCAGCGGGTTCCTCACCATTCCCAGGATGAGCGCTCCGGGTCGGGTCCCACCCCGCTGGGAGGATGCCCGAGAGAAGGCTGAGCCTCCGGAGCAGCCGCCTTCGCCTGCATTAGCAGCAGCCAGAGGCTTTTCCATGTTCCCCCTCCTCCGCAATTAAGAGGCTCCTTTTCAGGCGGTTCCAATGCAGGGCGCCGGCCCGCGGGGAACGCCGGCCGCACATTAAACACCCCCGGGCTGCGGGAGGCAGGGGAGGGGAGGAAAACTTGGAACTTCAGCCAGGCATCGGGAGAGAAGCGATCCCAGGAGTTTGGGAGGTCTCCGATGGGATCAGAGCCCCACCAAGCCTGGCTGGGCTGGGCACGAGGGGCGGCAGGGAGAGGAAACGGGTGGTTGTGCTCCGCTTTCTGCTGGTTTGGTCCTGCCATGTCTGATGAAAATCAGAAATCTGGGGAGAGCTGATTTCCTTCCCGATCTGACTCCTCCGATTTGTCAAACAACTGAGTTATTGCGGAGCTCCAGGAGCAGGGAGGGGGGCACAGGGGCAAGGCTGCAGCTCCAGCTGCAGGCACAGTCCAGGGCAGAGGCTGCAACCCACAGCTCCTTTTTCCCCCCCGGAAAACAGACAAATTAATTGGTTTATGTGGACTTTTTTCCCTGTTCAGCTGTAAAGTCTAAGAGTTAGAGACGAGCCCTGAAACAGAGCCTGGCAAACTTGATCTTTCAAGATCCCATCCCAAACCCAGAGCTCGCAGCATCCCACGGAGCCAAGGATTGCTCCCTGGCAGCACAAATCCAGTCAGAGCAGCACAAATCCTGCCTCCACCTTGAGCTATTTTACTGCCTGTCTTCAAAACTACCTGTGTGCTGCTGCTGGGTGAGAACAAACAGCCCCAAACCCACTAGGGCTGGAATTGGCCTGGCCTGGAGCAGCAGTTGTTGCTACAACAGTGACAGAAAGTGATTGTCTTGCTGCAGCAAGGGGTGGGAAACATAAACACCAGGCTGCTAAAATACCTGTGGTTAGTTCTGCGGGTGCAGCACTGCTCCAGCTGCTCTGCTGACACCTGATAGGCACAAACACAGCGTCAAACACCCCTTCCTGTCCTCCCCAGGGCTGGCAAGCGAAGAAAAACCTTTGTTAAGATTTAGAAAGGCGGGCTTGCCCATCTTGAGGTGACTGGGAATGTCCTGGAGCCCCTCTGGTCACTGCTGGGTGAGCAGGGTTAGGGAGTGCCAGGAACAGGAGCAGCCCAGTGGGCTCAGCACCCCCTTTCCAGGGTCACATCCCTTCCAGGAGTTCCTGATTCCTGTCACAAGGCTCTGAGCTGTGCCTTGCTAAGCATCACGTCAGGGCAAGTGGCCAAAACTCACCAAGAGCTGGCCAGGGGAGGAAGAGGATGGGCTCAGGGGGTGGGGGGGTATGGAGCCACCTTCTCTCCCTGGGGGAAGATTGTCCTTCCAGAGCTGGCCAGCACTGGCTGTCCCCTGAGGTGGTCACTGGCTGCTTTCCAGGCCTGGCTGTGTCCCTTTGGTAGCAGGGCTGCTCCTCTCCCGATGCTTCCCAACCCTCCTGCTCCATCCTGCCCCGGCACTGAAGCCCTGGTGGGGGGTGAGGATGGAGGACAGCCTCCCAAATTCCCTCTGGGGGAAGGGCAGGGAGAGCTGATTCTTCCCAGGCGCCAGAGGAACCGCAGGGACAAGGGACGTGTTGTGCAAACACTGGCCACAAGAAAAGCTTTGGCTGGAGAGCCCGGAGCGGCTCTGCTGGCTCCCTTCAGGAGCTGCTCCTGCAAACACCAGCTGGGCTCCCCTTTCAGCAGGGAGGGGGAGGAAGCAGCTTTCTGGGTCACAGAGTGCCAGGGTCTGCTAACGCAGGTGACACGTCACCCTGGCTCCGTGCTAACGGAGCAACCGGGCCACCTGTCCCCTCCTGCCCCCGTCCCTTCTGGCCCGGGAGGGGGAAAAGGGGGAAAAGGG
The DNA here is from genome assembly GCF_049639895.1 of Pseudopodoces humilis. NCBI lineage: Eukaryota > Metazoa > Chordata > Aves > Passeriformes > Paridae > Pseudopodoces > Pseudopodoces humilis. The sequence goes on from NC_142213.1 coordinate 2,368,986, forward strand.
CTGCTCCCAGCCTGGCTCGGGAGCTGCCCCAGAAAGGGGCTGCAGGGTTCTGCTCTGCCAGAGCTGGAAGTGGCAACCGGGAGCAACTGGGAGCGGAGAAGAAACTCCCTCCCGGAGATCCAGAGTCATCCAGGGCTGGCGAGCCGTACCCGGAGGGGATGCCAGGCGTGGGGAGGGAGGAGGATGTCACGAGGAGGCAGCTGAAGATGCAGGCTCCGGGGAAACTGGAGCAGCTCCAGCATTCCCCAGGCACGGGCTCTTGGCAGGACCGGCAGAGTGAGCAACCGGCAGGAACCGCGTGGGCTGGAAGCACCCCGGGAGAAAATCCAGGGATGAGACGGGAGCTGCTGAAGGGGGTCGGGAGCGAAGCGGGGAGCGAGCACGTACCTGAGGCACAGACCTCCTGCATCCAGAACAAAGCTCCTCTCTCCAGGCATGGATTCAGCCGGGAGGCCACGGCCGGGAATTGGCTTAGGGACCTGGCCACGGCCGCCGCGCTTCCCGGCTCGCACAGCTCCGGCTTAATCTGGGCCCAGCTTTCCCTTTTATCCCCTGCTGCTAAAACCTCGATAGAGTTTTTCAATTAGGTCCATCTTTTAAGCTCCAGGGTGCATTTCTAGGAAGGGCTGCGGCGTTTCCCTGGGGCTCGGCTGTGCGCAGAGCGGGCCGTGCCTGGCACGGATCCTGCCCGCATCCCGCTAAAGTGCTGCAGCCGGAGCGGCGCTGCCTGGAGCACTCACAGAGTGACCCCTCACCCCCAGCCCACCTACCGGGTATTTTTAAGAGCAGAATTCCCTGCTTCCCTCATCCCAGCTCTGGCAGGATGGAAGTGCCACACGCAGGAGCGCTGTCCCCCCTGCCAGCCCCCCGTCTCCGTCCTCTCCGAATCTGCCTCTGCCGCCTTCCACGGGAAAGCAAAAGGAAGGGATGCAGCTGGGGTGTACTTTCAGAGGAGAAGGCTGGGTGAAAATGTGGTCTAAAAGCGACAGTGGGAAAAAAAACCAAGGGAAATCGATAAAGTCCTCAGCGGATCCTTGGGCACACAGCGCTGCCGGCTGCAGGAGGGCTGGGTCAGGGCGCTGGGGGAAGCAAGGTGGGGGTTATGGTACAAGACTGGGATGAGTGGAGGTGTTTAAATCCAGCTGGGAATGGCAGAGGCTGGGCAGGATGGGAGGGGAGCAGCCCAACAGGGACCAGCTCGTGTGGGTGCCCCGGCTGGGCTGCAGTAGATGAATTCCACCCAAAGGAGAAGCAGAGCTCACAAACCGAGCACATTTCCCCTCGAGGCCATTTCCCAGGCTGCACTCAGCCGCAAGCCCACCCCACTACCAGCCTCCTCCATTAGCATTATCCCGGCTCTCCCTGGCACTGCCCTCCTCCCCCGGCATCTCCAGACGCTTCCCAGATCGCGGAGTGCAGCGATTAGGCCCGCAGCCAGGGAGCAGAGGGACCCGGCATCGCTTCCCGCATCTGTCACTGTCACCTCTCCTTCTCGCAGAAGGAATTCTTGGGGGCAGGAGGCCGCCCCTCACGGCTGGGATGGGCTCTGCACATCTGTCTGCTGCTGGCTCCAGCTGTGCCAGGTGATCTCTGAACCGCTCACCTGCTCCCGCATCCACATCAGCTCCCGGAGCTGGAGCTGTTACAACTCTGCTCGCTTTCCTCGGGGAAGGAACATCCCAGGAGCAGATGGGAAGAGGGAAAATGCCAGCAGCAGGCTGCTCCACTTGCTGGATGGGGAAAAAAAAACTTTCCCAAAAATCATATGCACACACAGAGTGATGTGCTCAGGGAGAATGTGGGACCTGGCACTCCCTGGGAACAGGGACCTCACTTGTGAGTGTCCCAGGAACAGCTGATCAGGGATTCCGTGGCTCCTGTCACCCATCTGCTTGTGGGGATGTTTTGTCACTGTTCTGAAAAATTGGATTGAGTGGGGAAAGGAGAATCCCACAGGCTGGGAGAGCTGGGTGTGCTCACCTGGGGAAGAGAAGGATCCAGGGAGAGCTCAGAGCCCCTTCCAGGGCCTAAAGGGGCTCCAGGAGAGCTGGAGAGGGACTGGGAGGAGGGACAGGACACAGGGAATGGCTCCCACTGCCAGAGGACAGGGGCAGATGGGCTATTGGGAGGGAGTTGTTCCCTGTGAGGGTGGGCAGGCCCTGGCACAGGTGCCCAGAGCAGCTCTGGCTGTCCCTGGATCCCTGGAAGTGCCCAAGGCCAGGCTGGACAGGGCTTGGAGCAGCCTGGGATAGGGGAAGGTGTCCCTGCCCATGGCAGGGGGTGGAATGGGATGATTTTAAGATCCCTTCCCACCCAAACCATTCAGGGATTCTTTTTTCCAAGTGCTTCAGGTCGTGTGGATGAGGTAAAAAGTTGGGAGTTAAAACATCTGGGCAGGCAAATGCCTGGTGGATAGGGAGAAAAAAAAAATGAGTCAATTCTTAATGTCATTAACCGCTAACAAACCAAAAAGGAGTTGGACACACATTCCCAGTGCTGCCTTCCCAGCAAGAGATGACTTCCCCAAGGTTTCCTCCCCCTGAAGTTTTAAAAGGAATTACCTTGAATTTCTGCACTGAATCCAGCGGATCAAGCAGCCAGGAAAGCAGCATTTGCTCAGGGCACATCAGCAGGAAAGGGGAACAGAGCCTTCCCTGAGCCCTGCAGCTTCCTCATTCTTTCAGGAGAGCCACGGTGGCTCCCTGGATTTATGGAATTGCTGCTTTTGTCCAGCCTTCAATGCAAATAGGCCAGGGGAGATAAGATCTGCAGGCTTGTCCTCTTTGCTTAAAGCCAGCCTGGGCTTCTGCTGGTGGCAAAAAATCCTCATTTGAAAGCAAAGGGAAGATTAAAAAAAGGGGAAGACAAAGCACTGAAAGCTGCTCCTCTGCCAGCACCGTGTCCCAGGTTAGACACAGGGAATATTCCAGCAGATTACACACCGAGGAGACAAACTGCCTAACAGGGAGAGCAGGATTAGCCTGAATTTGCATATTTATGATCAAAGCTTGATTAGGAGATGCTGTTACAAAGAATGAGAAACACATTTCCCGCGGCTCAGGAGACACAACAGCTCGTTCTGACAACCCCAGATGAGGAATCTGGCTAAGATAAAGCTCTGCCTCTGGGACAATGCCTTGGATTTCACTGGGAGTTTGCACCAAGTCCTCTTCCTGCAGCATGGGTGCTTTGCACTCTGCTCCCAGGATCTCTTTTCCTACAGGTGAGGAGTGGAGCAGCCACTGGAATGTGCTAAATCACTGGTTTTGGGAGCTAAATACAAGTTTTCAGTCAACAAGTGAAAACATTTCCCTCTCCTGCAAGCCTGACTCAGCCTCGGGAAGGTTCTTGACTGGGTGCCAATCTCGTTGGTAATCACAGCTCACCCATGCACAGCAGGGAGATAAAAATCAAAGTGTCCAAAGCTTCCTCTCCTCCCTCCACCTCACCTCACGGGCCCTGTGGAACCTCACCTGCAGGGAACTGCACAGCCTGGGGGCATCCAAGGTCTATTCCCTGCTGCAAATGGGGTTTTAGCCTTGTCCCATCCCTCAGCAAGACCAGGAGTAAAACTTTGGCTTATTGACTCAAAATCAAGAGGTTCTGACAGTTCCATTTTGAAATAAGCCCAGGCTGGATGGGGCTTGGAGCAACCTGGTCATGGGGAAGGTGTCCCTGAGATAATCTTTAAGGCCCTTCCAACCCAAACTCTGCTGTGATTTTAATACTAAGACTGGAGACAGGCAGACATTTTGCAGATATTTGGATTTTCCTTGTAACAACATTTCTGGGCAGGAAGAGAAGGAAATCTGGAGGAATTGTTGCAGATTGAGGTTGTGCTTAACTACAGTTGGGCAAACAACCACGAGGAGTGAGGCAACAAAGAGCTCTTCTAGGCTGGTATAAAGCTGCATTGTCCAGGAAACTTCTCCTTGGAAATAAATATTAATGGGAAAGACAAGGCAAGCTGGACTAGGCTGTATCCAGGCTCCCTGATTCCATCTACTTGGATCATGTGGAAAATGAGACTTGCTGATTAACCACCCCCAGCAAATGCACAAAATTAATAAAGTATTTCACTACTGTACACTCCAACTGCAGATTCAAACTCAGCAGTGTGCTTCCAGTCCTTTTTGTAAATCATTTACTTTGGGTTTAACACATTCAAGCAGGAACTGTGCTTGCCAAGCCCAGGGAGAGCAGGAATCACCAGACTATTTGGGAATACTGCTTTAAAACTCTCTGTCATGCTAAAGCACTGCAGAACAGGTGACACGTGAGCATGGAACATCCTCAGCAGTTTGCATTTTACTGTGCCAAGAGAGTTACAATTCCAACCCAGGCCAGAAGAAACCATTCACCTCCCATTTGATCTATTTGCCCTTACAATCTCTCATCTGAGGACAGGATTGATTTTTTTTTTTTTTTTGGAAAGGTATTTCCAGAAATCGTTAAAAAGTAACCTCTCTAAAGATTAGAAAAGCTGAAGTCAAAACCTTGGAATAGGAACAGTGGGAGCCAAGCAGAAGCAGTTCTGGTTTCCAAGGAATAGCAACATTCACTACAAGTGGGATGGTGTCCACGAGGACAGCTGCAAGTGACAGCTGGCAGCTCTTCCAGGGAATGTCACCACCAACATTCCGTGGCTTTATGGACACAGCACCGCGCCACGGGATAGGCCACTCCTCTTTAATCAGTCAGCTTTCCACACAAGGTACTGAATATTAATTCTATTTACATTCAAAAATAGCGTTTTTCTCTCTTCAGTACAGAGTGGGAATGCCCATGGGTTAGTCAGGAGGATCCCTCCTAGCACAGGTGCAGCACAGCTTTGTTGATCTCCGGGTTTGTCCAGTCGTTGCGGATGTCATCCAGGTGATTATCAAAATCCACCAGCGTCTCGTAGGATTTGCTGTCCAGGAGGGATGCAGCGATTCGCTGGGCTTCGGTCCAATCTTCACAGAAGTCACTAGGATGGAAAAGAACCAGGCATCAACAGGAATCACCACAAAAAAACCTCTGGGGAATGAAGGCACGCTGCAGCGCCCTCCCCACAGCCCCACAGGCCAGGAAAGTCCCAGCTCACTCACACGTGTGGGTCCTTGCACCTCCACTTGTTCTCGTGCAGCTCGTACACGTGGATGGCAGGCTCCACACACTCCATGGTGAACTTGGTGTTGTCAACCTGGGGTGGGACATGGAAACACCACCTCAGTCTCCTCCTCGGCATCCCAGGAGATGAAATAAACCCGAAATCAGTTTGTAAAAACAGGACATTGTACACCCATCCACTGTTTTATCCTCAAACTGCCAAATTTAAGCTGTCAATGTCCTTTGTCACAGCAGTGAGGAGGCAAAGACCTGTTGGTGACATTAAATATAAAAATTTAAGTTGCATGAGGAGGGCTGGAGCCAGAAATTGCTGCCTGAACATACAGAGAAAGCCTCCAGTTCCTCTGAGGTGGCAGAGAGCTCACCACAGTCTCTCTGGATTTACTTTGTACTTCACTGCTCGTTTCATCTCCTCCCCAGAGCATTTTGGAGGGGAAGAGAAACTGAATTCCTTGCAAAATGAGCCAGAGAACAGCATTCCCCTGGTCCAGCAGGAGGGCCAGAACACACAGGGGGGCGAGGGGAAGGAAGTTCTTTACCATGATGAGCGCAGTGTCCGTGAATCCCTCAGCAATCCGGGAGGCCACCTTCTCTGCAACCTGGTTTGGGCTGGAGCAGAAGGGAAAAGGAACTGAGTGATGGGAGCCAGGAGTTTCAGCTGAAAGCAGCAGGAAATGAGCTCAGAGAGATGTGAGGGTGGCTCTGGGTGCTTGCAAACAGGAACAAGATGAAGGAGCTGATGCCACAGCTGATAGAAGGCCCTGCAGCACCCGAACTGGAGCTCAGCTGGGTTTAGGAATGGCTTTGGAATGACAGGGAACCAACATTTTGTGGCCTTCTATCTTCTTCCCTCAGACCAAAGACTTTGCCCTGGCAGGCATTTAAAAAAGAAACTGAGTTTTCTCCCCAGTCTGCACTGAAAACTTGTCCAAAATCAGATAACCTTTGAAAACCTTTACCACATTTCAAAGGTGACAATCTCTGTGTGGTGCCAGTTATCTCCAGAAATCAAACTGAAGTTTTAAAAAACCATCAAGCCTGTGATATTCTTTCAAACCTCAAAGAGAACAAACTGTAACTTCTCCTTAAAAACCTGTCCAGCAGATTTATAAGGAAAAGACAAATCATGCTTTTATCCCTGTTAGATACCTTAGAAGTCACAAGTGTTCCTTAAATAACATAATTGGCTCTAAATATACATTAACAAATAACTGGAATCTGATCATGATGGAATGGTTTGGGATGGGAGAGACCTTCAAGATCCTCTGATTCCATCCTCTGCCATGGGTGGGACACCTTTTACTATCCCAGGTTGCTCCAAGCCCCATCCAGCCATGGACACTTCCAGGGATGGAGCACAATACTTCAAACAAGTTGCTCTTATTCTAATTAGTCCTAATCCTGGATTTGTCCAATAGATAAGAGGGGAAAACACGGAATACACAGATCTAAAATTAAGCTGTGGCTCCACAGGAAGGTCCCTTATTGTTTAGTGAGTAATCTGAGTCAGCCTGCAGGGAGAAAAATGACTAATCCTGAGGAAAAGAAGTGATAAATAAGAGCTATCACTGCCTGGCTGGCATCATCCTCCACCTCTCTACCACATAAAAAAACTGCTTTGAAAAAAAACTCAGCGGTGATTAAGAAATTTAGAAAGAATCAGGTCACTCCTGACTCTCCATAAGATCCTGGGAGTTGTCAGACTTTCCAAGATCCATACTGCACGAGCAAACACTCTGCAGATTTTGGCTTTTTCCCTGACAACTGCAATTGAAGAAGCTGGCACTGGTTCAAAGAGTGGCCTTTTATAGCAGCCACGGGAGGAGAGCAGGGATTCTGCAAAGCCTGGACTTTCTGCACCTGACCAAAGGCCACATCCCGCAGCCCCACAGAGACAATGTGGAAGCAGCTGACAGTTGTCAGAGTGAATCACACACGCCTGATTTATGGGGATGATTGCTGCTGGCAGAGTCCAAGGTACGAGCTAAAAGAGCAAACAGAAGGAAATATTGGCCCAACACACCTGGCATCTTTCACGCGTTCGTTCGCCTGGTAATATCCAGCTATCACGTAGCTGTTCTCCTTGCACCAGGAATCAATCTGGAAAAGCAATGGGAACGATAAATCCTAGGAAAAAAACCCCAAAAAGAATTAAAAAAAAAAAAACCCAAACCAACAAACAACCCAGGATGAAGGAAATCTCATGGCTGTCCTGTAAATAAAGCAGTGTTGCTCCATCTCTGCCACGGGGTTCTTGAAATAAATCCATATTTCTGTCTGGTTCTGGGTGTGCTCACAGTTGGGTTGATTGAGCTGGGATGGAGAAACCCAACAGAGCATTTGGAGAATGATGGGAAGCATTAACCAAATGGAGCAAAAGAGCAAGGAGTTGTCTCAGTCAAAGCCTGGCCTAAATCCAAGTGACAGGACAATTAAACTCTGCCTGGAGAGGGTTTGGGTCTCACCCACCAATGGCTGGGAGAATTTTCTGTCAGTGCTCACCTGCCAAGAGACTTTAGAGAATGCTGCCCTGTCCTTGCAGAAAGGTTTTATTTCTAATGTCCCATTTCTAGGGGAAAATGCAACCATTTGGGGCCCTCATTAGAAAATAAAAGCTTGAGGTGAAAGGCAAGTGTGTCCCATTTAGCAGCTTTTCAACTGAGATAAAATTCTTTTCCTTTGAGAGTTCTTCCTTATTTAACATCTCTATGTAAATGCTTCAACAGATGTTATTTTTTCATATAATTTACACAAGTTTTGATTTACACAAGTACAAAACCGAGGTAGTTTTGTTGGTTGTTGCTTTTTAATTAAATGAGTTTAAACGCTGCTGTTCTTGCTGCTTTAAACTGGAGCTGAATTCCTCCTGCTGAGTCTGGCTTTGAAAATATCTGTCTATCTATATATATGATATCTATATATATGTATGATGTTTTTCATTAGAATTGAGGGTATCAAGTCAGCAAAATACAAAGACAGAAGAGGAGGAAGCAGCTCAAATTTTCCTTTGCAGTCCCTAGAGAGCATGGCCTCAAAAAACCCTCCCCAGCTCTATTAAAAAGGACTCCAAAAATACATCTGGTGCTGACCTGTCGCATCCTGGGAGTCAAATCAATCTCATTTTCAGCAATAATTATTGTATTAGACTGCAGAACCAACCAAACAAAACAGCCATGTGAATAATCCAAGGGATGACACGGATTTAAGTGATACAATAAAAAAGCTGTGCAGCCCTGCAAGAGCTGCTGTTTCAATTCCAAACCCATTTTGAGGGCTTAGGACTCTGGTTTTAATTGTTAGTGGTTTGAAAGCTTGGCATTACGACAGTAAAATTAATAATAATAATAATAATAATAACAATAATAATAATTAAAAAAAACCCAACTCTATCCATTTAAAAAATTAAAAACTGCAGTCCTAAATCCGTTTTTGTTCCCTACCAAAAATTGTCTTGAAAATAAAGAAAAGAATGATTTTGAGTTCTCACTTTCCTAACTGGTAATTAAAAATTGCTTCTGCATAAAACAAAGGAGTGAAAAAAAATCTCATTTTTGAATGACAGCTTTTTCCAGCTGCAATTTCCAAGCCCAGCACTGTCCCCTCAGGTATCCTACAGCAATTAGCTCCTATCAGAAATATTTTTAATATTAGAAATATTTTTAGTCATGTCCAGCCCTGCCAAGTAAAAATCCGAAGTGGCTTTGCTTTGCTGCAGCCACCAGGGCTGGAAAACCCTGGAAGGAGGAGGAGGATGAGGAGGAGGAGGAGGAGGAGGAAAAGGAGGAGGAGGAGGAGGAGCTGAGCGCTGTTCCAGGAGAGGGAAGTGCTCCTTGGCTTCTCCTTTTTGGAGCTGTGGTTGTAAAACCACGTCAATTAGCTGAGAAATTCAGAGGCTCGAGTGCAACTTAATTCACTTTTTCTTAATGACTCTGGCATGGAAAAGGATTGATTGCAAAGTGCAAATTAAACACGGGAGCTTCTGCTCTGCCCTCCGGAGCTACGAATCTTGGGAAATCAGAGAATCCTGGAATATCCTAAGCTGGGAGGGATCCTCAAGGATCATCAATCCAGCTCCTGGCCCTGCACAGACACCCCCAAATCCCTCCCTGTGCCTGGAAGTGCTGTCCAAACGCTCCTGGAGCTCTGGAAACCCTGGGAATGTGAACACTCCCTGGGGAATTCAGTGCCCCACCACCCTCTGGAGGTGTTTGTTTGGGGTTTTTTCATTCCTTGTACCCCCTGAAAGTTTTAGGAGGCAAAGCCTTCAAGTTTGGAAGTGCCTCCTCTATTTCCAGATTAAATCTGGAGATTTTTGCTCCCATTCCATTCGGGGATGACTCAGGGCAGGGAAGAGGAGGTGAAACTTGTGGGGCTGGTTCTAAAAACCCTCCCACAGGGCCACCCTCAACCACGAATCAGCAAGAACCGAACTTGGAAAGAACCAGATCCCATTAAATCCTGCCACAGCTGTGAAATCCTTCAGAATTGAAGCTGCTTTGTTAAAAGAAATGAATTTAAGTGCCCTGATCTCCCTGATTTATTCTGGATCCACACGCCAGGTTGTACAGAACATGTGGAATCACCTCCTTTCCACCTTTTCCATGAACAAATCCAATTTTCACAGCTGCTCTGACAGGATTTACTGACACCTTTGCCTTTGTTTAAACCCAGAACAGCAGCAAAAGGCCCCGGGCTCTTGTAAAATTCTGTGGTTTAGAATGGCTGTGAACCACACAGAGCTATAGCAAATCCTAATTATTGTGGGAAACACCAAGAGTTTCCAACCTTTACCTTTTTGCACCAAAAACTGAGAGTAAATTAGTAAAATACTGCTATTGCTTTGGCTCTGGGATAATTTTTTTCCTGTAGATGTTGCAAGAAATGGGATTTATCTCTTAATAATCGGATCCTGCTGCAAGATCTACACTGAAAAGCTAAACTGAAAGCCTAAAGTTTACCAAAATTCACTGCCACAAACCCTGTGGAAAGACATTTAATTCTGATTTAATGAAAACACACAGCGCTCTGCTACTCCTACACTGCTGTAAATACATTTAAAATGATAAATTTTGTGTGTTTTGTGGTAAAACTAACTGCTCAGGGCTCAGGCTCAGTTCCTGTCCCGTGCCTCTGGCTGCATTTCATCATTTCCAGGCTTCACAAAGATGTCAACATTCTCATGGCATCATCTCAGCTGAAGAAAACTGGAATTTATTTACAAGTAACTGGAATCTGTTTCCAAATAAAATCTTTATTGGGATGAAAAAGACTGGGAGAAACATTAAAGCTGAGTCTGGAGGAACCAGAAAACCGTAATTTTTAATGGTGTCAAAAAGCGATGGATCTTCTTTTGCTCACAATCATATAATCATGGAATCACGGAGTGGTTTGGGTTGGAAGGGAACCTTAAAGCCCATCCCATTCCACCTTCCATCATCCCAGGCTGCTCCAAGCCCTGTCCAACCTGGCCTTGGGCATTTCCAGGGATCCAGGGGCAGCCAGAGCTGCACTGGGCACCTGTGCCAGGAGCTCCCCATCCTCACAGGGAAATATTCATATATTCCTATATCCCATCTAAATCCACTCCCTGGCAGTGGGAGCCGTTCCCTGTGTCCTGTCTCTCCTCTCAGTCCCTCTCCAGCTCTCCTGGAGCCCCTTTAGGCCCTGGAAGGGGCTCTGAGCTCTCCCTGGATCCTTCTCTTCTCCAGGTGAGCACACCCAGCTCTCCCAGCCGAGTTCTCCCAGCCTCTGGAGCAGCTCCACGGGAGCTCCAGCACCTCCCTCCACCCCCCAATCTGTGCCACGACCCTTCCCCAGGTCCCGCATCCCTGCGGGAACACCTCACCAGGCTCAGGGCCACCTCCAGCATGGGAGCGAGCGCCAGCGTCCCGTGGAAGAGCGGGATGCAATCCACGAACAGCGCGGGCTGCGGCGGCCGCGGGGCCGGCGGGCGCTCGGCCACCAGCAGCCCGTTAACGGCGCAGTGCGGGTACTTGGCGCCGTGCAGGACCATCTTGCAGTAAGCCTGGGTGGTCAGCTTCATGGTGCCGTGCCCCGGCCCGCTTCGGCCCGGCCCGGCCCGCTGCGGCCCCAGCGCCGCCTCACGCCGCTCCCCGCCCGCCGCCAAACGCCGCCGCCCGTCGGCAAGCGCCGCCAAGCGCGGCCGGCTTTGCGACAGCGGTTTGGGGTGGGTTTGGGGTGAGGGGAGGGAGGGGAGGATCCCAAAAATCCCTGGGATGGAGGGTGAAGGGTCAGGGGTGTGAGGGTGAGCACCGAGCGGGGCGGGGTGGGTGCCTGAGGTGATGGCGGTGCTGTGGAATCACGGAACGGCAGGGTGGGTGAGGTGGGGAAAAAGCTCTGGGATCATCGGGTTGGGAAAAACCTCTGGGATCCTCGGGTTGCGAAAAACCTCTGGGATCATCGGGTTGGGAAAAACCTCTGGGATCATCGGGCTGGGAAAAACCTCTGGGATCATCGGGCTGGGAAAAACCTCTGGGATCATCGGGCTGGGAAAAACCTCTGGGATCATCGGGTTGGGAAAAACCTCTGGGATCCTCGGGTTGGGAAAAACCTCTGGGATCATCGGGCTGGGAAAAACCTCTGGGATCATCCGGCCTGTGACCGATCGCCTCCATGTCGTGGTGAATCGCAGGATGGTTTGCGATGGAATGGTTTTAAAGATCATTCATTTCCAACCCTGACATCTTCCCCTCTCCCAGGTTGCTCCAAGCCCCGTCCAGCCAGGCCTTGGGCACTTCCAGGGATGCTCCATCCCAAATAATAAAGGAAAGAGGGTTTCGATATAAAAGGTAACAGCCCGAATTACTTCAGTGATGCCTCAGGCACATTTGGCCCCAGCTGTCACACCGATCCCTGCCCTGTCCAAACACCTGGAAGCTCTTGATGCTTTTTCCATCCTGGTTTTTGGCTGGTCCTGGGCTCCAAGCCTTGAACCCTGTGTCTGGGCTCCTCACAACAACACCTTGGGAGGCTGGAGCACGTCCAGGGAAGGGAATGGAGCTGGGAAGGGGCTGGAGAATTCCTGAGGGAGCTGGGAAGGGGCTGGAGAATTCCTGAGGGAGCTGGAAAAGGGGCTCAGCCTGGAGAAAAGGAGGCTCAGGGGGAATTTCTGGCTCTGCACAGCTCCCTGCCAGGAGGGGACAGCCGGGGGGAGCAGGGACAGGAGGAGAGGGAACGGCCTCAGGCTGGGCCAGGGGAGGCTCAGGGTGGACAGCAGCAGGAATTTCCCCATGGAAAGGGGAATCAGGAATTGGAAGTGCCCAGGGAGGGTTGGAGTGCCCATCCCTGGAGGTGTCCCAGGAATTCCTGGATGTGGCACTCAGAGCTCCGGGCCGGGGACAAGGTGGGGATTGGGCACAAATGACCACTGTGAAAAACGAGGTTCACATAATTTTTATAGAATTCAAAAGTTTAATAAAAAAAAGACAATTAGGAGAAAAAAATAAAGTAAAGTATACAGATACGGCCGGGTGTCTCTGCATTCAGCCAAGAGAACACACCTCACTAACAAAGGATTGTCCTTTAAAAACAGAACCCTACTACATATCCATAAATTCTCATACATATTCATACATTCTTATTTGGATCTTTGGTGTTCTTCTGTTTAGTTTTCTCTTGCCCCCTTCCCAATAGATCAATCCTCTTGGCGCCATCGAGATTTACATTCCCTGATACCAGAAATGCAATAAATTCCTCCCCCAGACCTCTGGTCACTGCTGTCTTCATCTGGATAAAAGAGTTTATAAATGCAGGAGTTCTCTAGCTATTTTTTTTTTTCCTCAGTCTTTGGGTTATACAGACAAAAGCAGTTTTTATTTTAATACTATGCCATAGCCTAACATATATGTATTATACTATTTCTAAGTTTCATCAATAAGAGAAATAAAACTATACTAATACAACAAAATTTTCCGTTCTTATACACATAACATTCATTTTAGTATTTGCGGAAAGCCAACAATATAATCTGTATCTCTAACACCATCGATGACCTTGGAGCTCTTTGCCACCCTCAGACACGCCGGGATTTTGGGAATCCGGGATAATCCTCCAGGCGCGGTCCGCCCGCATCCCGTCAGCCCCCGCGCGGGGCCGCTCCGGCCCGGGCCGCTCGCTGCCCCGCGCTCCCGGCGTGCCCCGCGCTTCCGCCCGCGCCTCCTTCCGCTGCCGCCTGCCGTAGAGGACGGTCGCCAGGTCGTGGGGCCGGGACGGGCCGGGAGGAGCCCGGGAACGGGCTGGGAACGGGCTGGGAGGGAGAACGGAGCCCCCCCCGCCATCCCTATCCGCTCCCGGGTTGGGGGATGGCGGGGAGGGCTGTGAGTGGGGAGCGCTGCGACCCCTCCCGCGGGTTTCAGCCTGTCCGTGCGGGGTTCTGTCACCGGTGTCGCGACATGTCGGCCGGGACTGAGGGGACAGTTAGGGAGGGCAGAGCCAGGGGCAGATAGCGGGTCCTTGCGGGAGCTTGGGCGGCTTTGGGCTGAGGTGAGGTCACCGGAGGGACAGGAATCCCGTGTGGGTGGGAATTACCTGTCTGGGATCCCGCCCTTCCCTGGGATCTCCCGGGACCGCTCCCTGCTGAGGGGTCCCTGCACTGGCTGTGGGATGTGCTTGGGCTGGGCTCGCTTGAGGCTCCTGGAATCCGCCCAGGAATGGTTTATTTTGGAATTACAGCGTTCTGGAAGAGTGATTTAAATAAGGGAATGTCCTTTGCTTCGAGTGCAGGAATTAAAAACAGGGAGAGAAAGGCTCATCCAAGTCAGCGTACTGGGAGAATGTCCTACTAAATATCCTTTTCAGCGTGGAGTGATGTGCTGCCCTTTGGAGATGGAGCAGGAAATCTTTAGGCTGTATTTTTATTTTTTTCACAATATAAACTCGTGTAAAACGTTATTTTACCTTGGGCACTGACTGTTGCTGCCTGCCCCTGCAGGATGCTGGCTTCCAGAGCTTTCAGCCTGGTCGGGAGGAGATCCATCTCCACCTCCCTGTGCCTCAGGGCACATGGACACGGTGGGTCCTGGCTGCTGGGGGGCAGGGAGGGAATAAAACAGGGCTTTGGAGCAAAAAAAGCTGCTCTGGGTGAGGTGTGGGTGAGAGGAGCACTGGGATGGAGAGAGCTTGGAGAGGTAGCAGGAATCACAGTCATGGGATCATTCAGGTGGGAGAAGAGCTCCATCGAGTCCCATCTGTGACCGATCCCCACCTTGTCCCCGGCCCGGAGCTCTGAGTGCTTCAGTCATTCCATGGACACCTCCAGGGATGGGCACTCCAACCCTCCCTGGGCACTTCCAATTCCTGATCCCCCTTTCCATGGGGAAATTCCTGCTGCTGTCCACCCTGAGCCTCCCCTGGCCCAGCCTGAGGCCGTTCCCTCTCCTCCTGTCCTTGTTCCCCCCGGCTGTCCCCTCCTGGCAGGGAGCTGTGCAGAGCCAGAAATTCCCCCTGAGCCTCCTTTTCTCCAGGCTGAGCTCCCTCAGCAGCCCCTGGAGCCCTGGAAGTGCCCAAGGCCAGGCTGGAGCGGGCTTGGAGTGCTGGGATAGTGGCAGGGAGTGGAATTGGGATGAGCCTTAAGATCCTTCCCAGTCCACCCCAAATCATTCTGTAATTCCATTTTTCTGCTGTTAGACCAGCATTTATTCTAAACCCTTCCACACCCTGGATTCCTGCACTTCTGCACTGTTGGCTCTTGTGGTGTGAGTGGTCAGAGCTGTTTGTGCAGGCCCTTGATCTGTGTCCCCGTGTCCCTTCAGCAGGCGTGGTCAAGGCTGAGGATTACACCCTGCCAGCCTACGTGGACCGGCGGGATGTCCCCCTGCCCGAGGTGGCCTTCGTGAGGGACCTCTCTGCGCAGCAGCAGGCGCTCAAGGAGAAGGAGAAGGCATCGTGGAGCGCCCTGTCCTTGGATGAGAAAGTGGAATGTAGGTTTTGGGGGCTCTGAGGGACCTCCCAGGCAGCAACAGCGCAATTTCCGTGTTTGGTGGGGTGGAATGGGTTGGGTGGGAAGGGAGTTTGAAAGTCATCTCATTCCACTGTCCCAGGCTGCTCCGAGCTCCATCCAAGCTGGCCTTGGGCACTTCCAGGGATCCAGGGGCAGCCACAGCTTCTCTGGGCACCTGTGCCAGGGCCTGCCCACCCTCACAGGGAGGAATTTCTTCCCAATGTCCCATCTAAACCCACTGAGCTCAAAGCCATTCCCTTGTTCTGTACCTTGTCAAAAGCCTTTTGTTCCAGGCCATGCTTGGAACAGCTCGTAATCCCTGTTTTTCCCAGTGTCTGTGAGCAGATCTGATCCATGAAGGAATTTTCTTAATTATGATGGAGCTCCTTGTGTGCTCCGTTATTTTTATTGCCAAGGTCTTTGGTGCTGTTACAGAACATGAAATGCCCCTGCTGTGGCTTCTGTTCCATATCTGAGGTCACATTCAGCCATTCCTTCCTCTTCCAGAAACCAAATAATAATAATTAGATTTATTTCTTGATTCCCATCTGCTTTCAACCAGCCAGGAAAAAAATCTCTTCAGTACAACAAGGTGCCATTGTTAGTCCAGCTGAGTGAAGTGAGCCCCAAACACAAACGTGGATTTGAATGTTAATAACCATTGACCTTGGCATGAACCAAACTCCAGCTAATGGAAGTTTCCCGTGGGTGTTTTGACTTGCAAATAAATCTGCCTCATCTTCTCTAACTTCTCTCATGGTATGAAGGGAAAACCTGGTCTGGGAAAGGTTTAAAACTTTTTGAGGAATTGCTCAGATGTTCCTGAGTGCTCCATATTTTCTGTTGCTTTGGATTTTAAGTTCCTGTGGATTTCAGTGGCAGCTGAGAAGCCTTTTGTGCTCAAAACATTCCTGATGGAATTACTTGTGCTAGGAAGCTTTGGGGTCAGTAACCACACTGGGAATTGGAGGGGAGGAAGGAGAACTCCCAGTTTTCCTTCCTTCAGGACTATACTGTAACTTTTGCCCAACTTCAGGATAATCTGTGAAACGGAGACTAAAATTGATGTGAAAGACCTGATTGGCTTTGGTGTGTGCCAAACCTAATTTAACATCTGTCCCCCCTTGGGCAGCCTCAGGCTTTGTTCACCTCCCTCTGCAGAGTTCCTGGTCACCTGAAAATACCAGGAAAAATTAAAAGAGAGGATTTGATACTTTTTTTTTTCCCTCCAGTGTATCGGATTAAATTCAATGAGACCTACGCAGAGATGAACAAAGGGACAAACGAGTGGAAAACCATCCTGGGGGGAGTTTTGTTCTTCCTTGGTTTCACTGGAATCATCCTTATCTGGCAGAAGCACTTCAGTAAGTAATTCTTCCATGGAGAGTGGGATCAGGAGATGCCTGATGGGAATTCTGTGGGGTCAGGATGGTTTATGGAACAGCCAGAACAGGAGCTGTCTGTTAGTCCCAGCAGACTCCATCCTGGAGTTGTAACTTGTGGGGAAATAGCAGAGATATTCAAGAAGCTGACTCACAGAAAGGGAGTGGAGCTTTGGGAGGACAGGAAATGGAAGGGAATGAGTGGTGAGATTCCTGATCCCAGAGCTTCACCTCTTTTGCTGCCTTGGTAGCGAACATTTGGGTTTCTGCCACGTTTGGCTGCTTTCCCAGCTAAGGATCCGACCTCCAGGGAGCCTCCAGCTGCCGAGAGGCAGAGCAGCAGTTAAAGGAGCTGCTCCCTGCCTTGAGGCTCCCAAAAATAGGAAAGCAGGAAGCTGTTACCTTGGTGATGAAGGAAACCACTGGAGAATCCATGTGGGAGTGTGGCCTGAGCTGGATGCTGCAGGAACTGGATGCAGGGAGTGGAGCTTTGAGCAGATCACAGAACCACAGGCTGGTTTGGGTTGGAAGGGATCTTGAAGATTATCCCATTTTGCCTCCATCCATGGACAGGGACACTTCCCACTACCCCAGGTTTCTCCAAGCCCCATCCAACCTGGCCTTGGACACTTCCAGGGATGGAGCACCCACAGCTGGGTAACCTGCTCCAGTGGGATGACTTCAGGGGGAAAAAAAACCCCTTTATTAGTGAAACTTAGCCCAAAATTCCCAACATGCCAGCGTGGCATGAGGACATAATTCCATCATTCCCTTCCCATCCTGCAGTGTATGGCCCCATCCCGCACACCTTCTCCGAGGAGTGGCTGTCTGCTCAGACCAAGAGGATGTTGGACATGAGGGTTAACCCCGTGGAGGGCATCTCAGCCCAGTGGGATTTTGACAAGAACGAATGGAAGAAATAAAGCAACTCAGTGGAACCTGCTCTGCTTGAATATGAAATGATTCCATCACCTGTGTGTGACCTCGTTGCTTGTTGTACTGGAACACCCTCTCCACCTCCAGAAATGCTAATAAATGTCTGGTTAACTTGAGAGGTGCCTGTTGCTGGTCTCTGGGTGGGTTTGTTGGGGTGGGACATTGGGTTCCTGAACAAGATTTGCTTCCTGGCTTAAATGTTTTCAGGGCTAAGAAAGCTGATGCCAAATTTCTCCCTCCAGCTGAGCTGGTGTCTCCTGGACTCTGCAGGTTTTTGTTCCAGGCCATGCCTGGAACAACTCTTAATCCCTGTTTTTCCCAGTGTCTCTGTGAGCAGAGCTGATCCATGAAGGAATTTTCTTAATTATGATGGAGCTCCTTGTGTGCCCACATCAATCATCCATGATTTTTATTCCCGAGATCTTTGGTCCCTCTGATCCCTGCCCCTCTGAAAAAACTAAACCAAGCCTGGACTTCAGTTTGCTCTTTTCCTGATGGGACAGGAAACCATCAGGAAACTTGATGTTGTGGTTTAGGAGCTGTGGTGGGGTCTCAGGCACTTGCTGGCTCCCTGTCCCTTCCACTCAGAAATTTGGGAAGATTTTTAAGGTCAGGTAATCAGGTGGGAATTAAGCAACAAGCTCCCCTTCCTACACCTGAAAAATCCCTGAAAATCAGTGATAGATTTATCTCTGGGGTATGGAGAAGGATGAGGGTGACAATCCCAGGCTGGGGATGGCTGGAATTCTGCTTTTCCCAGTTTTTTGCACAGCTCCTGCCTCTGGCAGCCTGGTGGCACCGACCTGGGTGAGGGACACGGAACTGCCAGAGGTTTGTGCCTGGAAAATTTGAAGCAGATGCTGGAGTTTGAGTGCTGCTGAGATAAGGGAGTTGTTCTTCCTGGGACTGTCCTTCCCAAAGGCTGTGGAACCCCAGGGAGGCCAGGAGAGAAACCTGAGCCTTGCCATGATCCCAGATCTTTATTTCATCCTCCCCTTCCCGGCACCAGCCACTCTCTGCTCCCTTTCCCTCCAGAGCAGCAGCGGGACCGGCTGGAGCTGCCTGCAGGTGAGCTGAGTTTGCCAGGGCTCTGCTTGCTCCCCTCCTGACGTCTTTCCCTTCCTCCTGCTGTTGGAGGGGGTCAGATCTCACCATGCTCCCTGGGAATTTCGCGTGTTTATTTGCAGGTAGCCTTGGAGAAACCGCCTGAATCCTGATCCTGGGGAGAGAAAATCCATGGGGAGTGGAATGAGCAAGGTACAGGGGGCAGTGGGATGGTGGCCAGCACATTCTCCTCTTCTGCAGTCCATGGATGCACTTCCCAGCTCCCTAAATACAGCTATCTGCACCTCCCCCTTTCCCACACCCCTTTGGAATTCCAAGCACTCCAAGAGAATTAAGAAAACAAACAGGGATTTAAATCCAAGATTTATATCTGAGGTGAAGAGCTCGTTGTCTGCAGGTGTCAGAAAAGTGTCAGCTGGCATTAAATACTCCTCCCTGGGGTGGTAAAACCTTGGCATTTTCATCCTCAGGGATAACAGGGGTCCCTGAAGGGAAATTCCCCCCTTTCCACCCTCGAGGTGTGCCCCAGCAGTGGGGGAAGTGTGGTTTCAGCGCTGCCTTTTCCTCCAGGGCTGGAGGAGGAGATCAATTTCTGTTGGTGTCCTTAAATAACCACTTGGAATGCGAGTCCTCCAGTTTAAAATTAGACTCTGGGACAACAACAGAGAGATCAGATATGACAGACTCCTTCTGCATGGCTCTGACGTGGTTTAACACCGAGGATTCACTCCCTGTGAACTCAGCCTGACAGACAAAGTGGCTTTTACAGCCCCCAGTGCCATCAAACCCTTTTGGGGAGCCCAGGCTGTTGTTGCCAAGGGCTGGATTGGTGCAGACACATCTGTAGGATCAAATTCTGGACACCATAAGATGCAGGGCTCTGCATTCCCCCTCACAGTTTGTGCTGAATGCAGGTGTTTGCTCCCAGGAATGGGCTGGGGTTCAGCTGGATGTGACATAGTGCTGTTGAAAACCCCAAAACTCCTCAAACCAGGGCTCTTCTGCCAGATGGGCACCAGCAAGTCCAGCTGATGCTCAGCTCTGTCTTTCTGTGCCTCTGGAAATGCTCTGGCTGGTTTTTACACCCCTTAAACACCCTGAGCTGTCCCTTTTCTCCTTCATAACCCTGCAGCAGCGAGTTGGAGACTGAATTTTCAGCCTTGACATCTCTAAATGGCAATAAGCATAAATCCTGCTATAAATAGTGTCCATCCATCCCCAGCTGGCAGATGCAACCTTTGAAACTCCAGAGGATCACATCCAAACTCCTCCCATTTCTGTGCTGAGTTTTTCAGAGCTCTGCCCTCCTGAGGGGTTTGGGCTCAGCCTTTCCTGGCTCTTTATGAAGATGATCCATGGATTTGGGTGCTTGGTTTAGCATGGCATGGGGAGTTTGGTGCCAAGTGTCCTGGTCCTGTTGGAACCAGACCTGGAGCTCATTCCCACCACATCAGATGTACCTTGCTCCCGGTGCCATCTGAGTTCTCCTTTTTGTCACCTCCCAGATTGTCACCGGCCTCTACCTCGGGAATATTCGAGGTAAGTGTCCTTCCCTGCCCCTCCGTGGTGCTGGGGGATCCTTGGGCAGCTGGCAGGGCTGGAGGATTCCTCTCCTTGGCAGCTCCATGTACTCCCAACCGGGAATTTCAGCTTCTTCCAGAGCTCCAGAGCTGCCCCAAATCCCCACCCCAATTGCCAGTGATCCCAGTCTAGCCCAGGAAAGGGATGTGGGAGCTGTGGTCTCCAGCCATGCTGGAACACCAGGAAATTCATGGCATGTTTGGAAACCTCCTCAGCAGCAAGGACACAGCAGCCTTTTCTGAGTTACCAGGGTAATTTCTGATTTTGGGGACGGCTTTAGGAACCTGCTGAGTACCCAGCACATCCAAGGGGGATTTTTCTTGGAAGGAGGTGTCCAATCCCCTTCCCTGCACCGTGTGGGATGAGAGGCAGCGGGAAGGGCTGGAATGGGGTCGGGGGGTGGGGGTGATGGGTGTGGGTGGCCAGCAGGGCAGGTAATTCCCACATGGCTCCCGTTTCCAGACTCTGAGGACCACGAGAACCTGCTGAGGAAGGGAGTGACCCACATCCTGTCCGTCCACAACCACGCCAAGCCCGTGCTGGAGGTGCGTGCCTGGGTGGGGGGCCTGGGGACCACCCAGGGCAGCAGGAGCTGGGAAGGGACACCCAGGAGCTTCTCCTGGCCTGGGGAGCAGCAATGCTGGATGTACAACACCTTGCACCGATCGACACCGACCTGCACCGAGTGACACCGACCTGCACCGAGTGACACCGACCTGCACCGATTGACACCGACCTGCACCGAGTGACACCGACCTGCACCGATGGGCACCAGGCGGTGCTGCCCAAAGGGGCTCAGCGGCGGATATTTGGGGAGGGGGCAGCGGGGTGTTCAGGGCATCGCTCGGTGGTTTTTGGGGGGCAGGCGGGACCCGCAGCGCTGCGGGGCCGGGCCCGGCGGGTGCCCGGTGCTGCCGGGGGGTCCCCACGAGAGGGCGGCGGCGCCCCGCGAATGGAGCCCCGGCGGGGAGGGGACACAGCGGGACCCGCTCCCGGAGCTGGCTCTGCCTGCTCGGTGTCCCCGCTACCCCGGCCCCGCCGAGCCCCGCAGCGCTGCGGGATCCTCGGGGGGGAAACTGAGGCAGGAGGGAGCCGCCCCTGGATGATGCCAGAGCTGTCGGACAGGGTGGCCCGGGCACAAATCCTGCCCGGATGGTTCAGTGTGCCAGGAGCTGCTGCAGGTTCGGCTCCCGGGATGTGGATGCCTGATGGGAGCAGGGACATCTTCCACCATCCCAGGCTGCTCCAAGCCCTGTCCAGCCTGGCCTTGGGCACTTCCAGGGATCCAGGGGCAGCCACAGCTTCTCTGGTCACCTGTGCCAGGGCCTGCACACCCCAACAGGGAACAATTCCTTCCCAATATCCCATCTGCCCCTGCCCTCTGGCAGTGGGAAGCCATTCCCTGTGTCCTGTCCCTCCATCCCTTGTCCCCAGTCCCTCTCCAGCTCTCCTGGAGCCCCTTTAGGCCCTGGAGGGGGCTCTGAGCTCTCCCTGGATCCTTCTCTTCCCCAAGTGAACACCTCCAGCTCTCCCAGCCTGGCTCCAGCTTTTGGAGCATTTCCCTGGCTCTTCTGGACTCTCTCCAGCAGCTCCACATCCTTCTCGTGCTGGGGGTGCTCCACCCCAATGCTGGGGTGCTGCAGAAAGGGAACGGGAACCCCAGGACCCCTCATCCTTTTTTGGGCCACCACGGGGAGGGAGCCCCAAGAAAAGCCCAGCTGGAGCCCTGTGGAGGCGCTGAGTAACAGGAGCAGGACTGAGGCACGGGGAACGATAAACGGCTTGGGAGCGGGGTCGGGCTCAGCCAGACAGAGAGCAAAGCACGTGGAGTGCTTACAACAGGGAGCAAAGCGCATGGAGTGCTTACAACAGGGAGCAAAGCGCATGGAGCGCTTACAACAGAGAGCAAAGCACATGGAGTGCTTACAACACTGAGCAAAGCACACGGAGCGCTTACAACAGGGAGCAAAGCGCGTGGAGTGCTTACAACACTGAGCAAAGCGCACGGAGCGCTTACAACAGGGAGCAAAGTGCACGGAGCGCTTACAATGGAGAGGAAAGTGCACAGAGCGCTTACAATGTGGAGCAAAATGCATGGACTGCTTACAACAGGGAGCAAAGCACAGGAGCACTTACAATGGGGAGAAAAGCACACGGAACACTTACAATGTGGGGCAAAAAGACATGGAGTGCTTACAATATGGAGCAAAATGCATGGAGCGCTTACAACAGGGAGCAAAGCGCACGGAGCACTTACAACGGGGAACAAAGCACATGGAGCGCTTACAACAGGGAGCAAAGTGCACGGAGCACTTACAACGGGGAACAAAGCTCATGGAGTGCTTACAACAGGGAGCAAAATGCATGGAGCGCTTACAACGGGGAGCAAAGCACACGGAGCACTTACAACACGGAGCAAAGCCGCGTGAAGAGGAAGTGGAAAGGCACGGGTGGGGGTTGAGCAATGTGTCAATCACGGCCCCGAGGCGCTGACCGCAAACCCCAGCAGCCCCAGGATGGGGACACGGACCCCGGGAAGGGGACATGGGCCTCGGGATGGGGACACGGACCCCGGGGTGAGCGCTGTGTTCGTGTGGGGCTGGGAGCTGTGGGTCGGGGTTTGTGCTGGGTTGAGGTCGTTTTGGCCTCTCCACGATGGATTTTGGCGTGGTGGCTCTTCCCAGTGTGGGGAGATGTTGGGGTGGCACCAGGCATGGAGCTGTGGATGAGGAGATGCATGGAAAGCCTGTCCGTGCTCATCCTTCCAACCTGGGTCGTTCCAGCACAGAATTATCCTGTGCCCATCCTGCTCTGCCCCTTCCTTCCTTCAATAATCCACTTTTCCTTCTGGACCAGGGGGTTGGGCTGCCTGAGCCAGGAGTGACCTGATGGAGATGGGGCAATCTCTGGCACTCTGGCTGCAGGATTTCCCCCTTGTTTTGCTAAGAAAGGATTAAAAAACAAAACCCAACCCCCAGATAAAAAGGATCTAAATTTAGCTCCAAACAGGGAGGATCGAGGAAGCGATGTCTTAAGGAGAGGAAAGTAATCTGACCTAGGCCAGCAGGCAGCAGATGATTTATGGGGTATTAAAAGGACAGGGAGGAAATAACTCATTGATGAGAGTGGCTTTGTCAGTGCACGTCTTCCTGGTGGAGTTTGGTGCTCCCTGGCTCTGTTTTGGGGACTCCTGAATATTTTAGTTGTCCCCACAGCCTGGCCTGTCCTGTGGGATTGAGAGGAAATCGCTTTCCTCGGGGTGGGATGGATGCATCCATCCATTGCAGTGCAGCAAACCCCAAAGTGGTTTTCAGCTTTCTTCTCTCCTCAAGGTTAACTGAGAAAGGAAAAAAAATAAGAGAGAAATGGAAGATCTTGCAGTTCTTGGAGGTATTTCATGACAATTTTATTTTGTATTGCAGGACATGACCTATCTGTGTATCTCGGCCTCAGATTCATCCAGTCAAAACCTGTAAGTGATTTCCCATCCTTTTTCCTGTTGGCAGCTGTTGGTCAATAAAAGCTCAGGTTCTGCAGGATGAAGGTTTAGTCCATTCATGCTGTGAAATTTCACATAATCCCTGAGCTTCCCAGAAGCTGGGGTTCATTTTTCTGTGTTAAATAACATTTTAGGGCTTAAAATCTATTTTTAATGTGTATTTGCAGTCAGGAAATGTAATTTTTCATCAAGTTTCAGAATTATTCCACTGAGAAGGATTGAAAATTGGAGTGTTACAAAGATGATTTGTGTCAGTCTTCCAGGCATTTTTTTAAAGAGAAATCTATGAAAATACAAATTTTTTTTCACCATATAACGCACAGATGTTCATAAGTCTTGGAATGCTGTTTTGGAGATGAAGCTGCTGAGAGGAGCTGGGAGGAATTCCCAGGATTTTGTGGGATGCTGCTGCTTTGGGTGACGGGCACCCATAAATCATCCATTTGCACCAGCAAATTGGCAAATCCACGGGATTCTTCCCTCCAATCAAACCCTAAAAAGCATCAAAACCTAATTTCCAGGGCTCTGCCTGTGGAGGTGCTGTTTTTTCCAGCATCCTTGGGAGCAGCCGTGCCCGGGGGTGGAATTCTGCTTGCTCATGCTCCCGCTGAGCGGAAAGAGAAGCTTTACAAGAAAACCCTGCCTCAGCAAGAACTGGGATTTTTGGTTGGTTTTTTTTTTTTTTTTTTTTCCCTTCGCTCATTTCTTTGCGTTTTTGGCATGTCTACGAAAGGGAAAAAAAAAATAACAGGGGGGAAAAAAAAAATGAAGATAAGGCTGCCTGCAGGAAGGAAGAGTTATTCAAGAAACTATTTTCTGCTTGTCAGTTTACGCCTTGGATTTCACAATCCTGGTGAACTTTGTGTCCTGCTTGTGATTCGGGAGCTCGGCGGCTCTCAGCACTGCAATTCCACTCCCTGATCCCACGCTTTGAGGCTGGAAAAGCACAGGCAGAGCTTTCCCTCTGGAAAAAAAGCCACCCTTGGAGTGGGTGAGGATGGATGGGGGAGCCAAATTCCTTTGGGGTGGGTTGGGACAGGGATGCAGGCTGGAGGCACGAGCATTGCGTCCTTGCAAGCAAAGAACATTCCTGCTGGTCCTGCCGAGGGGCTGAAGGGGAGCACGGGGATCTGGAGGGTCTGGAGCTGTGTGGGCAGCACCTGCAGGCCCTGGGGGATGTTGTGTGCTCTGTGAAGATCGGCAGGACAAGCAGGGAAATCCCCTGGGATGAGCTTTGGGCAGGGAAAATCCTCCCAAACGGTGATGCTCCATTTGCTGGAGGATCCTTGGGCTGACATCTCCTTCCAGGAATGAGAGGCTCAGTACTTTTAGCCTGATCACGATGTCAGAGACTCCCTCATCTCTCATTTTACTGGGAAGCAGAACCCTCAGCTATTCCTGAATAAATTCATCTTTTTTTGGCTCCTTAGAAGATGCCGAGCCCAGCGCTCCCAAGACAGGGTGAAGAGCAGCCTCTTCCATGGGCTGGCAGGGATGGAGGAGGTTCTGGAGAGTTCCCAGAGGGAAACCAGCTCTCTTGGCAAGGAACAGAGTGGGAATAACTGCGGGAGGTCATGCCTTGGCTTCTGAGAAATCAGGAAGGCTGCGTGGGCTCACACCCACCCCGTCACGAGGAGCAGAGGAAGTCCGGCGCCGGAGCAGAGATGCTGCCAAAGGAACCCTCTTCTCCTGGAAAACCCAGGGCTGGGTGGCCGGGAGGCCAACAGCAGCAAAAGTGACCAGAAGCAAATTTTCTGCCTCAAAACTGCCCCAGGGCTCGGTGTGGCTGAGGGGGAGGGTAGGGATGGTCAGGTTTCATTGGAAAGAGAGGAAAATCTGTCTCAGCGTGGGATCTCAGCGTTACAACAGCTTCTAGAATCCCATCCAGGGATGAGCTGCAGGGATTTGTCTCACCAGAGCCTGCCATGAACACCCAGCTCTGTCCACTCAGTACACATGGGATCAGTTATCCTGTTTTCCAGGTCTCCAGCAGGAAGGTTCCCACCTGCCCCGTTTTGCCGTGAAATGCTCTGGTTTGGGGGAATGTGCTCCCTCTGCTTTGCCAGCAGCTCCTGGCTGTGCTTTTGGGAATGCAGGCAGCAATCCATGGACGTGCCTGTGCTGTGCACACCTCTCTGTGCCTTCCCGTGGGTAGGGGCAAGATGTCTCCTCCTCCCTCTCCCTCCCTGCTGGCTCCTCTCCCTCTCTCTGGAGGGAGGCAGGTGTTTTTGGCACTGTTGGGAAGGAGGGGTGAGGCAGGATAACTGGGAGAGTTTGTGTCCCCTGGGCACAGGGTGACACCCTTCCCTGCAGGCTGTGCCCCTGGGGCTGAGCTGCTTTCTCTGATGGCATCACCCTCATTCCTCCATCCCTCAGGAAGCAGGAAAACCTCTGGGATGTCTCCCGGGTCATTTCCTTCCCCTGGCACAGGAAGGATCTCTGCTCCCACCCCACGCTGGTGGCCCCAGGCTGGTGGGAAAGCCTTGGGAGCGCCGGTGCTGCTGTTTGCAGGGTGTCCTGGTGCAGGGGTGGCCAGCCCTTCCCTCCTCACCTGCCTCTCTCCCTGCAGGCTGCAGCATTTTAAGGAGTGCATCCAGTTCATCCACGAGTGCCGGCTCGCAGGGGGAGGCTGCCTGGTGCACTGGTGAGAGCTGCTGTGACCCCCTCACGCCCCACCCGTCCTCTGGGAGCTGGGGATGGGCTCCCAAAAAGTGTCCTTGGTGTTGAGCACCACTGGGGAGGGGGAGGAAGGAGAGGAGGAGGCACAGAACAGCAAGGAGGGCCGTGGGAAGGTCTTCACTTTTGGATCCATTGGGTTTTTTTTGGGAAGCTAAATAACAATTCTCACCTTTTGGAGATTTCCTGTCCTTCCCCTCTTTGCCTTGGGCTGGGATGAGCAACCCTGGTCCAAATATCAAGGAATTGATGCCAACCTTCCTCTGCAAAAACTGAGTCAAAACTCACCTGGAAACCCCACATTTCCAATATCCAGGTGCTCATTTAAGGGGAAGCTTTGCTTTTGAGACGGGGTGGGATGAAGGAAGGGGAAGAGACAGAGAAACAATCATTTTGGGGAAGATTTCATCAGTTTCAAGGAACAGGTAATTTCCCAGGGATGGGAAATCACCTTGCACTGACCACCTGAGTGCCCAAGATGTGGGACAGGCTTGAGGAGGTGACAGGGAGTGTGACAGCAGCGCCGAGAGAGCTCCTTACCCCCTCCCAACCCATCCTGCTCACAGCCCAGCCAGGGAATCTGCATCCCTTGGGTGATTCCTGCGGGATGCTCTCCCTGACGCGGCTCCTCCTGCCATCCCAGCCTGGCCGGGGTGTCCCGCAGCTCCACCATCCTGGTGGCCTACCTGATGACAGTGACAGAGCTGGGCTGGGAGAGCTGCCTGGCTGCCACCAAGGCCGTGCGCTCCTACGTCAGCCCCAACCCCGGGTTCCAGCAGCAGCTGCAGGAATACGAGAGGACGCTGCTCCAGGAGGTAAGGTGCCCTCGGATAATTTTGGAGGGGTTTTCAAGCAGGAGAAACTCCTTTGAGTGCAGCTCTCTGCCCCAGCTGGGTTTTGGGAATGGCATTTATTACCTGGGGATTTGGGGGTTTGCGTGCAAAAAAAAAACCAAAAAGAAAATTAAAAAAGAGGAAGCGCCTCGGTGTTATGTGAGCGCATTTAAAAAAGCTCTTGAAAACCCTAAACTTGAAAACCCTAAACTTGAAAACCCTAAACTTGAAAACCCTGAACTTGAAAACCCTGAACTTGAAAACCCTGAACTTGAAAACCCTGAACTTGTTTTCTCGAGTTAGGACACAGCGGGAGGGATGGGAGAGCAGTTTGTCCCTTGGGAAGCTCAGGAAGGAGCTGGGCCAGTTCCCGGGAATGCAGCACGGAGAGGAGGGGTGGAGAGGGAGGAAGGCTCTCCTGAGGAGTTTTGGGATGTCTGGGCACGCTTGGGTCTGCCAGGGCTCCCTCTGCTCTCAGAGACAGGTGACAGGAGCAAGTGTGTGTGGGGAAATGTCCCGTTTCCTCCCCAGAATGAGGTGGAGCAGCAGGTTTCGGGAGAGCTGGATGGGTTCCCATCCCGTGCAGGGCAGGGAGGATGGAGCAGAGCCGAGCTGGATTCCAGCAGCTGGGAGAGCACTTAGTGCAGAGATCAGAGCTGCACTTTTGACCTGGAAAGCCTTCGAAAGCAGAGGGAGAGGCCTTGAAAGGCGAAGGCAAAGACCTTAAAAAGCAAAAAAAGGCTTTTAAAAGCACAGCTCCCACCTGGCTCTCCAGCTGCCTCCAGCCTCCCACTCTGGACCGTGCTCCTTCACCCATCCCTGGGCTCCCAAACTTCCCATGGGACACAGACAGCTCTGCAAGGAAAGGCTAACCCTGGACAAGATGTGTACGAGGGATGTCACAGCTCGTGCCACCCCCAAATTCTGTGCCACCGCTGGAAGCAGAGCCCCAAATCCACGGTGGCAAACAAGACCCTGTGTTCCCTGCGGCTGGGACCAGCCCTGGGAAGGGATTCCTCTGCTCGCAGGAGGGAGCAGGGACAGCACACGACACCGGCCCAAAGGCCAGCCCCTTCCCCAGCCCCGAGTTCCCTTCCCCGGCCGCTGTCACACAGGGGTGTGGCTGTGCCCCGTTAGCAGCAGCTGGCACAAACACCCGTGCAGGAGGGTGGAAAATGCTCCAAGGGATTACAAAACACCCGCGGTGCTGGAGATTCCCTGCGGGGCTTCCCCTGGCTGGGCCCTCCAGCCCTTCCCACGCTCTGGCCACCGCACAGAGCCTGATGTGAGGTTTGTCGTGTCCTCCCTCCATCCCAGTTATTCCTCCTGCTCCCAAAATCCAGACTGGGCTCAATGGACACCACGATTTCCTCCCTTTCCCTTCGAAGCTGCTTTTCCATCACCTCACAGTCCTGCCAGTGGCTTTGTAACCCTTTCCCTGAAACACCCAAGGCACAGCCAAGGGTGGAGGCACTTGGATGTGTTTTCCTGTGGGATTTAGCAAGAGCTGCCTTTTCCTTGGAACTCCCGCCCTTGTTCCCTGTGATGTCAGCCCTGGGCAGGGAATGGCCCTCGTGGGTGGAAAGCTCAGGGGGAAAAGCCTCAATTCTTGGTGGCTAAAACCTGCGAGGAACAGGTCAGACCTTCTGGGGATCTCTTGGAGCTGTGGTGCCTCAGTTTCCTTCGTCTCAGGGAGCTCAGATGGGAGGAAGGAATGGGGAAGATGCTCCAGCCTCACTGCTGGAGCGTGCAGCTGTGGTTTCAAGCTGGCAAATGGGGCTTCTCTGGGCTGGAGGGATAAAGAAGGAAGGAAGGGACCAAGAGCAGCAGCAGGATGATGGGTAAGGTCAGAAAGGGAAGTCAGCAGGCACAGATGGGACAGTGTGGATGTGGCAGAGGGCACAGATGGGATTTCTGGGGACAGAATGTCACACCATGGCCAGGCTGCCTTTTACCCCCTGCTGCCATCCCGGATGGGCTGGGTGCTCCTGGCCTGGGAGGGAGGAGGAGGAGGAGGAGGAGGAGGAGGAGGAGGAGGAGGAGGAGGAGGAGGAGGAGGAGGAGGAGGAGGAGGAGGAGGAGGAGGAGGAGGAGGAGGAGGAGGAGGGCAGTGGGTTGGTGGTCAGCACTGGAGGAAATGGGCTGGAACCACTTCTTGCTCTGGCTTTAAGGGGAAATGCCTGGCAGCTTCCCCCATCTCCCACCCACTCCTTCCTCCCAGCCTGGGTGGGTGCTGAGCCTTGGTGGGTGCCAGGCTGCCCTTCCCATGGAGCTTCATCCCTCTGGATGGTTTGCATAAAGGAGATGTTCCCTCCCATGAGATCCTGGCATGGATCTTGCCCCAAATCCTGTCCCAAACCCTTTGGGTCTCACTTCCCAGGGAGGGGCTGTGTTCCAGCAGGGAATGCTCTGGCTCTCAGGACCACCCTGAGCTGGGATCTCCCTGCTTGCAGGTGGCAGTGGTGTAACAGCCGTGGTGAGTCCTGCTGTTGGAGGGAGTGCATTTGGGAAATCCAGACATTCCCAGCAGAAATCCCCCCTGCTCCAGCTGATTTTCCCTGGCTGCAGGAGAGGGGGATACCACCAGGGCCAGTCTAGAACTTTTTTTCCCTTGTGGTTCATCCAGTGCTGGAAGAACAGTGCTGAGCTGCCAATCCTGCTGTCCTGCATGCCAAACTTTTTCTAGGAACTGGGTGGCTCCTGCCCATTCAGGAGACCAAATCCACAGCAAGGGCACTTCACCCTGGCAGTGCCAAGGCTGGGCAGCTCATGAGAGCTGCTTCCTTTCCCCCTGGAGAGCATCCCATCCATCTCATCCCTGTCCCTGTGCTACCCCATCCCAGGGCTCCAATGCTCGGCAACTCTCCGCACCCTTTGCACTCACAGGTGCCCTCCATCCTTTCCTCGAGGTGTTTGGTGTTGCTGGGGGTGCTCCTACCACTCATCCCAGTAATTCCTTGTTGGAGCAGCTGGTTCCCAGCTCCTCAGGGAGGTGGCAGAGCCCTGGCTGTTCCCTGCGAGCCCCGGGCAGCCGGAATGGTGAATCCCAGCAGAGCTGTCCCTTCCTGCCCTCGCTCCTCTGTGCTGCAATTTGGGGCTGTCTGGCTGTTTCCTCATCCCCACAGTAACAGGAACAGTTTCTCTGGATCATCCCTTGCTTCCAGGACTCACTCTGCTGCCAGCTGGCTCCTGGCCACCAGGATGCTCCTGCCTCTGGAATAACTGGGATAGTTGGGATGAGAGGTTCCCCACAACCGGTGGTGAGCGAGGTGCTCTGACAACAAACCTGCCCCACCTCGCAAGGACTGACTCAGCCTTGTGCTGCCTGTGGGGAAACAAAGCTTTGGGAAGCATTCCTTACGGGAATTCAGGCACACGAGGAACAGCAGCAGCTTCTTGGCAAGGAGAAATAAATAAAGCTGCTGTCCCAGCTGCAGCCAGCGTGGGAAGCTGAGGGTGCTGCCAGCTCTGTCCCGGGCTGGGCATATGGGGAATGCTGTGATGGGGGGATCCAGTGCATCTGTGGTGTGCTGGGTGTGAGCTCCTGTGGGATTGGGACCTTCCTGCATGCTGGGGATGCAGCAGGAATTGCTCTGCTCGCTGCTTTCCCCTGGAGCTGTCGCAGCCCTGCTCTCTCTCTGCGTTCTCTCAGCTTCTCAGGCCACCCTGACAACCTCTCCTGGCTTTCTCCTGGCAGTACCGCGCCTGGATCCGCCGGGAATACGGCAGGAACCCCTTCCAGGACCAGGAGGAGCTGCAGCGCTTGCTGGGCCGGCAGCAGCTGTGGAGCAGGAATCGCTCCTGGCTCTGATCCCCAGCTCCCACCTTCCCTCCTCCCTGCCACGCAGGTGGCACCGGTGGTGCCAGCAGATGGATGAGCAGATAAGCAGCTGTTCCCGGGCAGGCGTTGGCCCTGGGGCTTGGAAAACTCCGTTCTCCCTTTGCCAGGCACCTCCAGGGATTCATGTCTAGGGCAGAAATCCACCAGCAGCAGCGTGGGCTGCAGGGGGACAGGACTCACAGCCCCCCCTGGCAGCTGCCAGCTCCACTGAATGGGTGCCAGTGTCCTGCTCCGTCCCATTTCCCCGCTCCCAATGGATTACAGCCACTTTTCCACCCTCAGAGCAGCAGCCGGCCCCGTCCCTCTCTCCTCATGACAATATCTGGGCTGGCAGGGCACGGGAAAGGTGGTGCAGACCTTGGAAATCCAAGGTGGGATGAGATGGAGAGAGGCCACCTTGTCCTCTGCTTCCCTGGGGAAGGAGGGATGAATCCCGGGATGTGGGGGTGCTGCTCAGCCTCGGCTGGCACCCAGTGGGATGGTGAGAGGGGGCTGGAGGTGTTTTGGGGCTGTGCATGGAGCTTCCCACTCCAGCCTGTCCTTGGCAGGTGAATATCTGGCATTTTCCTTATCCCAACCCCAGGGAGGGGGGAAATCCAGCAGTGCCAAAGGCTGCCTGTCCCACTGCCCCCATCCCTGGAGCCAGAGTGGGTTTGGGTTTTCCCTGAGCCCCATCTGAATGTCCCTGCTTGCCAAAGAAGCCAAAAGCTTGGTTGGATTCACTCAACTCATGGACCAATTTAACTCTGTCCCTCTCCAAAAGCCTTTTTAATACCTAAACCCCATGGCCATGTCCAGTTTTTCATCCCAACCTCGGATTGTGCTTTTCCAGAGCTTTCTTTGGCAGGAATCCCCCCCCATCAGCCTTACAAGGAGGGTCCCATCCCATGGATTGGACCTTCCCCATGGAAACCTTCAACCCTTCCGTGCCATCTCGGCCTTTTGCTATAAATACCCTGTTTGTCCACTCAAAAATGTCTGTTCTGCAATTCCTTCTAAGAAAAAAGGGATTAAAACATTTCTAGGAATTCTCTTGATGAAGATTTCTGGGTACTCATCGTGTGACAGCACCGGGGGTGACTCGCCCAGCTCCTAATAAAGAAGAGAGTGATTAAAATGATGAGGGTGCCTGGACTTGATTTGTGGTGTTCCTGGTGGGAATGCAGAGATGGACTGAAATGACCACCCTGCTTCCCTTTTTCTTGATGAAAACCACCAGCAAAATGAAAAGTTTTAAATATTCCATGTATAGAATTCCAGGGGGGGTGAAAAAAGGGTGTTTCCCCCATTTTTTTTTAGATGGAGAAAAGGGTCCCTGTGGCTCTTGTTCCACATGGAAGTAATGGGAAAGCAATTAATGAGATTGAAGCTGTTGATGGAGTGGGCTGAAGGGAGGCTGAGCAAACGGGATCAATATTGGATTTAAAGCCTCTGTTTTCATTTCAGGAAGCAGAAAAAATGGAACTTGCACGCAGGAAGAGAAAAGAGAAGAAAGTGGGAGTTAATAGGAAGTCATTGGAGATGGGTGATAAGCAGAGATTAGATTTGCAGGAGGTGTGCTAACCTCCACAGCCCGGCTAGCCCTGCCCCTCCCGGCCATCCCAGCCTTCAAACATTCCCACAAGCACCAAAGCAAAACCTGGGAAAATCCCCCTGATTTGGGGAATCACGGGGAATGCTTCCCCGGAGCAGCAGCACCCTCCGTGCCTGACATCACAGCGACAACTCCGTCCAAAAAGCTCCTCCTAACCCAAATTCCCCTGGATTTGAGGGGGATCCTGGGTGAATATCCCCATTTTTCCACTCTGGCCTCTATCAGTGAGACCTGAGGTGGCTTTAGGGAAACCCTGAACAGGTAAAACTGGGCTGATTTCCCCTTTTTGGACATTGCCAAGAGCAGCTTGTGCTTGGTTCTGCTGTCCCACATCAGCTTTCCCGACAGCCTGGTGCCTCTGGCACGGGGAGCAGCTGTGGGACATCTCCCAGCCTATTTCAAGTGCCTGAACTCCCATTTTAACAGGTTTAATGTTTTTATCCTCCCCACGGGGAGCCTCCTCATCCCAGGGAATTTGGATTTACCTTTTCAGGCTGTCTGTGAAGATGCAGAGCCAAAATGAAGCTGGGAATGATGCTCCATTGCAATGAATCGCCAGGTCTTTGGTCTCCAGAGAAGATGGAGAGTCTAGTTGTGTGCAGACCCTTTAAAATATCGCAACTTTTCCAGAATTTTAACAAAATAAAGAGCTTTTTACAGGAGGGTCTCTGTCTAGCAGGGGGAGGTGGTGATGCAAAGTCCCTGCAATGCTTAAAATTGTATTTTTGTTCAAAAAAGAAAATGAATCCTCCTGACTATCTGACTGCAGAAGATGTTTTTGGCTCACCCCAAATCTCCTGGGGGGGATCCAGTGAGGATCAGTGGGGTGTTTAAAAACAAGGACCATTCCAGCCATTCTTTATTAGGAATGACAGGAAAGGTTGTGCACCTCAGAGCGTTATTTTTATTAAACCATCTGTGCAGCTCCATACATTTCCCATTTCTCTGTATTACCCACGTGGGAGTAATTATGGTTTTCTTCCAAGAAATGTGTGTGTAATCTGGTAATCCCAAAAAAACCCCCGCTGAAGTCAGGCTGCAGATGGTCCTTTATGCTCTGGTGGCCCTGGCTGGGTTTGGCTGGGCTGGGGCACAGTCAGGACACCAAATCCAAACAGGGAACAGGGGGAACTGCTGGGGCAGGGAAGGAGGGAGTGATTTGGGACTGGGGTTGATGCAGAAAGGAGCTGGGAACTGCCTGGGGGTGGACTAAACTGGGACTGGGGATGGACCAGTCTGGGACTGGAGAAAGTGGCCTGGGAGTGGGAATGGACTGAGCTGGGGCTGGGGACACTGGTCTGGGACTGGGAAGGCTGATTTGGGATTGGGGATAGAATGACCTGGGACTGGAGAGTGACCAGTCTGGGACTGGGGAGACTGGTGTGGAACTGGGGAGATTTATTGGGGGATACACTGACCATGGGCTGAGGATGGATTGATCTGGGACTGGGGATACTGGTCTGAGGCTGGGGATGGTCTGATCTGGGGCTGGAAACGGACCAGTCTGCGTCTGGGCTCGGGGACTGGGGAAGCTGGCTTGGAATTGGGAACGGATTCATTTGGGACCGGGAACGACGGGACCGAACGGACCCGGGCCAGACCCGGGACAGGGGCGGGTAAACCACGCCCCCTCGCACAGGCCACGCCCCTCGCTCAGGCCCCGCCCCCTCGCCCAGGCCGCGCCCCCTCCCGGTCAGCTGATTTCGAGGAAAGCCTCGCTTTAAGAGAAACTGCGGCGCGCGCCCCGCCGCGACGCCCCTCATTGGTCGGCCCCTCACGGCCCCGCCTCCTCATTGGGTAGGGCGGGAAGGGGAGGCGCCGCTGATTGGTGGAGCGTGGAGGAGGAGTGTCAGTGGGCGTGGCCTCATTATCGCTCTGGTATATAAGATGAGCGCAGGGGAACCGCGGGCGCGGCACCGGGAACGGGAGCGCGGAAACGGGATCCGCACCGGGAGCGGCCGGGAAACAGGTACCGGCATCCCCCGTGGGAGGACCGGGACCGGGACAAGTACCGACATCCCCCGTGGGTGGGCAGGGATCTGCCGTGGGACAGATACCGGCGCCGGCATCCCCCGTGGGAGGACCGGGACCCGGTGAGGGACAGATACCGGCATCCCCCGTGGCAGGGCAGGAACCGGCACCGGCATCCCCTGTCCCAAGGACGTGCCGCGGGACAGCGTCCTGTAGCGGCATCCTCTGTGAGGACACCGGGAAGGCACCGGCCCCGAGCGGCGGAAAGGCAGGGGCAGGTCCCGAGCGCTGCCCCGGTTCCCCGCAGGGCTGCGGAGAAGGGCAGGGGGTTGGCAGGGATGCGGGGAGTCCCCATCTCGTGGTGCCCTGCGCACGGACCGAGCTCGCCGCGGCTCGCAGAGCCCGGCACGGGCGTGTTGGAGCCGCGGGTGTCGGTGCGGGGCTGCCGCTGCCAGCCCGGGGGAGGGAGAGCGCTCCTTGACCTTGTCCCGAGTGGGCGAGTCCCTCTCGGGGAGGGAGATGGAGATCCGGCGCTGATGGGAAGAAGCTTTCTAGAAGACGGGGTGATTTAGGAGTGTCCCGTTTCTGCGGGATTTCTCCGGTTCTTCCCTTTTGGCATCGCTCAGGTTGGGTGCTGGAGCCCCCAGAGAGGCTGCGTGTGTCCCCGTTCCTCCAGGGACGAGCTGTGGCATCTTTTGGGGCATCCAGAGCCGTGCCCTCCGTGATGTTTTGGCTGCCCACCACCCCTAAAAAACAGGGGCTGTGCTCTGAATGGCCAGAGCCATCTCTGTGTCCTGCTGGTCAGTGAGGGGACATGGAATTTGGTGACACTGAGCTGGTGGGAGCCCATGGCAAAGCAGGGAGCACAGCCTCTTAGGCTGTGCTGGGAGCATCCTTGTTTCCTCCCCAGAAATCTTCCAGTAGGGCAGTAAATTACAAACGAAAGAGGGAGAGGCAGCCCAGTAAAATTTAGAGCCCCAAATGCCTGGAAAGTTGATTCAGGGGCTGCTGGTCACTTCTGCCAGGCCCAGCTGCTGTCATGCCGTGGAGGTGGCAGGGAGGGTCGAGCCTGGCACTTTGCTTCCAGCGGTTGTGTGTTCCTTATCCCTGTGAGGATTTGGGATGCAGTTTGGGGCTGGCATCTGCTCCCTCAATAGTGCCTGGTGAGAGGAGCTGCTGCCCCCCTCCGGGACAAATCCTTGTGCCAAGAGCAGCTCTGGAACCCCAGGACGGGCAAGTGTCACTTGCTCAGGTGACAGCACAGCTGGGGGCTTTAATCCCCATCCATCTGCTTCCTCTGTGATTTATCCTGCAGCAAAATAGGAATAAGCAGAGCACTGAGTCAGCCGCTTCTGGGAGCGGAACTTTGGTAGAGCTGGAGGAAGAATTTGTAGTAACTCAGAAGGAAATTGCCTTGATTTTGTTGGGTTTTTTTGCTTCATTTTAAAAGAAACAAGGGGTGGGGTGGGGGATATTTTAATCCTAGAATTACAGGATTGAGGGATCCCAGAAGGGTTTGGGTTGGAAGGGACCTTGAAGATCATCTCATTCCACGGGCAAACTTTGGCACGTGGCGCTTCCAAAAGCTGCAGGTGGTGCCATGGCCAGCTGAGCACGGGGCAAAGCAGCCCAATCCCTGCTGGCCCAGCTGTGCTGGGATGGAGCTGGGAGAGCTGACAGGGCTTGGACCCCTCCGGCCCCGCAGGATGTGTGACCGGAACGGCGGCAGGCGGCTGCGGCAGTGGCTGATCGAGCAGATCGACAGCGAGCTCTACCCGGGGCTCATCTGGGAGAACGAGCAGAAATCCATGTTCCGCATCCCCTGGAAGCACGCCGGGAAGCAGGACTACAACCAGGAGGTGGATGCTTCTATTTTCAAGGTAGGGACAGGTGGTTGGTGCCTTTTCTCAGTGGTTCCTGTGTGGTGCTGGCTTTGTCCCCTGGTGGGATGTGGCCATGCTGTCTCTGGTTTTTTTTGGGATGATTTATTCCTTTTTTATCAGAAGTTAGGACCTGTTTTGGGTTTGTTTTCAGCATGTTTGAATCCAGGTGTGACATGAGAAGCAGCTTTTGACCTGCTCTAAACTTCTCATCAGCTTCCCTTGATAAAATGCTGGATTTATATATATAAAAAAACAACCTGAAAAGACTTTGCAGGTGGGAAGGAAGAATTTCACTGAAAGGGGGGTTTCTAGGTTTGGAAAAAATGGGAAAATTCCATCCTGGAACAAAATACTCAGGTCTTTCCCAGGAATTCCCTTCCCTCTGACCTCACTTCCAAGTACCTGTACTGGTGAAGGAGTTTAATTTCAGTAACCACTGGTTTGGGAGCACTGAGTTATGAGGATAACCTTGAATTCAGCTCTCTGAAAATATAGAAATATCTATAAAATAAATCAATATGTATATTTCAAAAGTAATGATTTTCATTCTTCCTTTGGGGGTAAAATATGTTCTCCTACCAAAAGCACAAATTATATTCTGATCTTAGAGTAAGCAGTTTATTTATTTATTCATTAATTTGTTAGTCAGGAGCTGGAAAACGAGATTTATTTTGATTTTTAATTGAGCAGCGGTTCCTCGTGTTCCCAGCAGCTCGTAGGTGCAGAAGTGAACCCACACACGATGATTTTGACCTGTGCTTTTTTGAAAACCTGGCTTTTAAAAGACTTCCTTTGCATTTCTGAGGCAGGTAGTGCTGCTCTGCACCCCCAAAAATCCCCCAGGTGTGGTGGCTGTGCAGGCGGCCGCAGTCTAGGAGATGCCTGAGAGGGTGCAAGATGCAAAATGCTCTCCCCAAGCCCAGCTCTTCCTCCTTGAGAGGCTTTGTAGAGCTCACAGGGAGGATTTTCATAGGTTTTTTATTTCATTCTTTGCTTTAGGCCTGGGCTGTTTTCAAAGGCAAGTTCAAGGAAGGTGACAAAGCGGAGCCGGCCACGTGGAAGACGCGGCTTCGCTGTGCTCTGAACAAGAGCCCTGACTTTGAGGAGGTGACAGACAGGTCCCAGCTGGACATCTCTGAGCCCTACAAGGTTTATAGGATCGTGCCAGAGGAGGAGCAGAAGTGTGAGTTCCCCAGGAAAGGACTGAGCCCTGCTGTGGCTCCATCCTGTGCCCGCAGCCCTGCACCTGATCAGGGCTTTCTGGCCAGCCCCTGCTCTGTGCTCTGGCTCTTTGCTTGTCCTGCTTTGCAGGTGTCCCCTGGGGTGGCAGGGACGGGAGGAGAAAGGCCAGGCTTGTGTTTTTTAATCCCTTAAACCCTGAGAAAACAGGGGACAGCTGCAGCCTCGTGGAAGCTCCCATCCCCTAAGGATGTTGTAGGGGCAAATTCCACCTTCCCTGCCCGGGGGAGGGACATGAGCTTCAACCTTTTTTCTCCTCCCAACCCCTGCCCTGTGAGGATGGTGGGGAGTTGCAATAAATCCCTTTTCTTGCTGGAGGAGCAATAATTTTGCAGAGAGCTGCTCTGATGTCTGGTGTGGCTCCAGTCACACTAACTATAACTCTAGTTGTGGTTAGAGGAGCCTGTGTGCTCTGTCCTTTTTTTTTAACTTAAAAACTTGCAAAAAAAGAATGATTTTGCAGTCAGGAAATCTGCCTTTAGCCTCTCTGTCCCCTCCAGCCCGTTCACACAGGGGCTGGGCTGCCACTATGCAAATGGCACTGCAGGTTCCCACCAGCAGCACCGCTGCACTGGGGTGGCTGGTGGGAAAAGGAGAAGCAGCAGCCCCAGCCCCAGTCTCTGGGGTGCTCAAAAAACCCCCAAATCCTCTCCTCTGCTCCAGCTCTGTCTCTGCCACCAGCCAGGCTTTTGATTTTTCTTGCTGCTGGTCCCTGTTCAAGGGGGCAATGAGCTGTAAAGTGATTTTTGGCCCCAAAAAGCAACTCTGGAGAGGCTGTGAGCCTCTCCAAGGTGCTGTGACATGGCTGTGCTGTAGTTCTCGGTTTCATAACTTTCACTGGGTGAAAGGTTTCTAAAACCCTTCGAGATGAGCTGTGCTTGGCAAGTATGTGTGTCCTCACTGCAGCCCCACCTCTCCTTGCAGGCAAAGCAGGGATTGCCAGCGGGAGCAGCCTGAATGAAGTCACGGAGATGGACTGCAGCTCCTCTGCCATCGATGACCTCATCAAAGAGGTGAGGCCTCACCTTGGCTGCAGGTGGAGTGGCTGGCTCAAGCTGTCTGCTAGAGCTCTGCCTGCCCAAAATTCCATCTGCAAAGCCGCAGTGCTGGCTGTGCAGCTCGTTCGGGTGAGCCAGTGCCAGGACACGGTTCTGATGTTGGCTTCTGCGTTCCGTGAGCATCCAGCTGGGGATGGAGCCTGGCACAGCTCTGTGCCCCTTGTCACACCTGGCTGCTTCCCCTCGGTGGCTCCTGAGGGTCTTACTCAAATGTTCAACCTGGCCAATGCCACGCTTGATCTTTCTAACCTCCAAAAATTGGTTGGCATTGCCATTTGGACTCTCCCCGAGCGCTTCAAGTGCCTTGCTGGAGGCATCATACCTGCTCTGATGCTGGTGTCTGCTGTCCCACAGCCCTCCTGCGTGGATGAATACCTGGGGATCATCAAGAGGAGCCCCTCACCCCCCCAGGAGACCTGCAGGAACCCCCCAATACCTGACTGGTGGGTGCAGCAGCCCAGCCCTGGTAAGTAGCCAACAGCTTGTGTGGTATTTGGGAGATTTTTGGGGCAGGAAAAATCTGCCTGTGTGGAGATACGGAACGGGGAGCGGTTTATTTTATCTTCCTTATTAAGAAGAATAGAGGAATCCAGCTGGGAGCTTTTGCTGGCATTTCCTGTGTGGGAGCTGGGAAATTTGGGACAGAAAGTGAGTGGGCTGGTGGGGGGAACTGGGGGATTTGGGAGCTGGGAATGCAGGCTCAGCTTGGCTCTCTGTGCCCACAGCATTGCCCCTGATGAACGGATAC
This sequence comes from Pseudopodoces humilis, assembly GCF_049639895.1. Lineage (NCBI taxonomy): Eukaryota > Metazoa > Chordata > Aves > Passeriformes > Paridae > Pseudopodoces > Pseudopodoces humilis. The sequence goes on from NC_142213.1 coordinate 2,408,362, forward strand.
TCCAGCTACGAGCAGTATCACTCAGGTAAGGCACCTCACCTGGCCAGCAGCTGCCCCTCTCTCTCTGTGGTGGCAGGAGGTGGCTCTGACTCTGTCCCCCACCTTGAGGGAGGCTTTGATTTGGCTTTAGGAGGTGCTGCAGCCTCCTGATTATCCACTTTTCCATGCTGGGATGAATCCTGCCTGGTGGTGAGGGGGCAGAGAAAAGTTGCTTGGGATGCTGGGATCAGCCTTTGGAATGGGGGGGATCCCCCCATACCCTGGGGGGAGTGGGGAGCAAAGGCAGGAGGAAGAGGTTCATTTATTTCATGGCCATAAACTAAACCACCAGAAGTTCCACCTTAACACGAGGAAGAACTTCCCATGGGGGTTGTCAGAGTGTAGGAACAGCTGCCCAGGGAATTGTGGAATTTCCCCCTCTGGAGACATCCCAACCCCACCTGGGCTTGTTCCTGTGTCACCTGCTCCAGGTGACCCTGCCTGGGCAGGGGGCTTGAGCTGGGTGATCTCCAGAGGTCCCTTCCAACCCCAACCATTCCATGATCCTGTAATACTGGGAGCTCTCACTTGCTGGTCAGCCCTGGACCATGCTGGGGAAGATGTCCCTCCACCAAGACAGAGTCACTCCCAGGAAATTTGGGATTTGCGCACGGCAGTGAGAGGAGCAGGTTTGTCCTTTCCTGATGAGACGTGCCCGTCTGTCACCTCCCAGGTTATTCCCAGATGGTGATCAGCTTCTACTACAGCGGGAGGCTGGTGGGCCACGTCAGCACCTCGTGCTCCGAGGGCTGCAGGATCAGCCTGGGCCAGCCCTCGGGTCACGGGGAGAAGCTCTACGCCCCCGATGCCCTGGAGCACGTCCGGTTCCCCTCGGCCGACGCCATCCAGAACGACCGCCAGAAGCAGATCACCAGGAAGCTCTTTGGGCACCTGGAGAGGGGTGTCCTCCTGCACAGCAACAAGCAGGGCATCTTCATCAAGAGGCTGTGCCAGGGCAGGGTCTTCTGGAGCGGCAACACCATGGCCTACAAGGACAGGCCCAACAAACTGGACCGGGATGGGGTGGTGAAGATCTTTGACACCAACTTGTTCTTCCGAGGTTTGTAGCAGCCTCCTGCTTTTTGGTGTTGGGGCTTCTGCTCTTTCCTGGGGGAAATAAATCCCTGCATTGGTTGATTGGAGAGGATCAGCCAGCAGATGTGGTGGACAGCCCTGGATGGCAGCAGTTTGGGGTTGGGAAACCTTCGGGAGCGGATGGGATAACAGGGATAGTCCCTATGGCTCTGGCCAGAAACTTCCTGGAAAAGCTGAGGCAATTCTGGGAATCCAAAATTCTGAGAATCCAGTTCTGGGATCCCAAAGCCTTGGGGACAGTGCATGAGGGGTTTCTGGAGCTTGAACCCAGTGTGAGAGCCTCTTGTGTGGGGTTGAAAGGGTGGAACCCTTTTTCCTTGCACCACTTTGAAGCCATCACTGCTGGGTTCCCAAGGGCTCTGGATGAGCAGGTGGCACTACCAGACCTAGGAAGGAATAATGTGGTGTTCTGGGTCATGTGGCAAATTCCAAAGTTGAATTGGAGCCCACAGCTTCCTTGTGGGGTGTTTGATCCTGGGGATGTGTAACAAAGGCTGGCAGCCTCTGGAGGGCAAATTCCAAGTTTTCCTGTGTCCTTGCAGAGCTGCAGCAGTACTACAACAACCAGGGGCGCTTCCCAGACAGCAGAGTCATGCTGTGCTTCGGGGAGGAGTTCCCAGACGCGGTGCCACTGAGGTGTAAACTCATCCTTGTCCAGGTACGGGGGGCTGGGAGAAAAAGGGACCTGGACAAGGTGGGAATTCTGCCAGCAGAGCTCCAGCCCTTGCAGCCACAGGGCATTTGGGTGCCTGGATTGGGGGTGGAAGTGTGGTGCTTGTCCACAGCCTCCTGAGAGGTGCTTGGGCTGCTGCTGATCAAATTCCTGGAGCTGGGTTTGCAAATGAAACTCCCTAATGTCACAAGCTCTGTGGATGGCAGGGAAATCTTTACTTTTCCTCCTGATCCTGTGTTGGCACTGGGACTTCTGCCTTTTCCAGTGGGAAATGGGGAAGTGAATCCCTGGAGTGATTTTAGGTGTAAGATCTGTCAGTGATGTGGCCGACAGCCGTGATTGGCAGCAGTGGGGTTGGGAAACCTTAGGAGGGTGAAGGAGAGGGTGGGATGTGGGGTCAGTCCTCATGGCTCTGGTCAGAAACTTCTCCTTGGAGAAGCTGCAGCAGTTCTAGGATTGAAAAGGCTCAGGACAGGGGGTCCTGGAGCCTCTTGGGCCAACCAGGCTGTAGCAGCAGGGACGTGACAGGGAGGGCACAGGGAGCGTGTGGCATCCCCTCCTGAGCAAGCAGAGACCCAGCAGGTCTGTGAGGTCCTGTGAGGATTTTACAAGATCAGAGACCGGTCCTGTGCCTCCTGCACAACTTCTGACCTTGTCACCTCTTGCTGTCTTGGGTGTCTGCCCCAGTGGGTCACTCTGGATGTGCTGGGACATCCCCCAGCCTGTCCTTGCACCTCAATATCCCTGCTGGCAGGAGCTCCTGGGGCTGCTCCTTTATTCCTGGAGGTGCTTGTGGACTCAGAGCTGCTGTCCTGGCAGGACTTGGCCACCTGTGCTCTGCTCCGTGTCCCCCACCCCATCTCCACTGGATGGAGCAGCAGGAGACGTCCAAAGAGGACCTTCATCAATTCCTGACCTCCTTCTTCTGTCCCAGGTGGAGCAGCTGTACCTGAGGCAGGTGGTGGACGAGGCTGGGAAGAGCTGCAGCTCCAGCCCCATGCTCCCCATGGCTGAGGAGCCCCAGCACGAGCAGGGCTACCGCATCTTCCAGGACGTCTGCGCGACGCGGCCGCTCTTCCGCGAGAACCAGCAGATTGCAGTCTGAGCCCTGCTCCCCTCACAGCCTGCTAGTCTGGGCTTATCCAGACCCACATTAGTCCCATGAGTGCCTAAAAATCCCTTTGTTTTTTTGGATTTTATTTTATTTTGGTTTTTTTTTTTGAAAGTTGGGTTTTGTTCTTTGCTGTTTCCAGTGGTGAAAATTGCCATGAGCAAATAGGTTGGGTGTTCAGTGTTTGTCCTGCAAACAATTTATGATAAAAGTGACTTTTCTAGTCCCAGGACTGTCTATAGCTCCTGGCTGGGGGGACAAGGGGGCATCCAAGCCGTGCAGGAAGGTCAGGGCTGGCTTTGCTTTGTGTTGCCTTTGTTAATGGCCAGTCAAGCAGAACCAAAAATCAACTGCTGTAACCACCTGCCCCAACAATCTGCAACTCAGACCTTGCTGAGAGCAGCAATTTGATAGGAGGTGACTCTTGGAAAAGCCTTAGAATGCTCAAATTTTGGAAATTATATCCAGGAATCAGCTTTCCCCCTTCAAAGAGTCCTGCTGATGGAAGGCAGGGTGTGCCTCCCAAAGAGAACTCCTTAAATTCTTTATTTTTAATGAAATCTTTATTTTTGCTGTGAGATCTATGTGTTTCTCTTTCATGTCAAAGTGGATTGAAATTTGGGAATCGACGCAGAGATTCTATATGTAAATATTGAATATGAAAACTTAGGAATCTTAATTTTTCCTGACCAGAGCCAGAGTTTATATAAATATATAGAATTTTAATTTTTCAAAATTGCAGCATAGTGTGAATAGCTTGGCTTCACCCTCCCAAACACACGTGTGGGGCTCTCCCAAGCGTGTCCAGGCAGTGTCATCCATGTGTAAATCCTCATTTTCACAGCCTCTGTGTGTGGCCCCAGCTCTGGGGAGCTGCTGGTGCCTCCCAAAGCAGGACTGCACATGTGTGCGTGCCACCAAAGCTGCCTATTTATTGTATGCCTGAGGTTTATTAATTTTTTTTTTTTGTAATTTTTTATATCTGTCTGCAATTAAAGTGCTATGTTTTGTATTTCTCTTGCAATGTGGTTTTTGGGTGCAATGAGTGGGGTCTCGGAGCTGGTGGGGTGAGTCTGGGACCTCTGACTTGCCCCTAATTTGGTTGTACCTGTGGTGAGGTCTGTGTTAAGCCTGTGTCACCTCCTTCCTCTTCCAGAACTTCCTGGATTCATCTCCAGGCAGGAAAGAAATGAGTCAAAATCCTGTGATATAATGCAATGGAGGGAGGGAAATGGATCACTCGGAGAGCCTTCATTCCAGGGAGGAGGAAGATGTGTCCCTGCTCATCTGCCACAGCACTGAGCTGGGTCTGATGCTCCAGGGTCATAGGGTGGAGGCAGTTTTTTATGGCTGTGTCCAAAAACTTCCTCTTTCCCTTTTCCCGTGGGAAATGGGAGCGTTTCCCCACTGTCCTCTCGTGGTGTAATCCCAGCTGACCCTCGTTCCCCGTTACCCCTTCAGGGGGAGGGGAATTGGAAAGAAAAACCTTCTGGATTGAGAACAGTTTGATTTTTTGGAAGAAATTCTTTACTTTGGGAAGAAATTCTTCCCTGTGAGGGTGGGGAGGCTTTGGCACAGGTTGCCTGGGGAAGCTGTGGCTGCCCCATCCCTGGAAATACTCAAGGCAAGGTTTGATGGTGCTTATAACAATCTGGGGTAGTGGAAGGTGTCCCTGCCCATGACAGGGGGTGGAATGGGATGAGTTTTAAGGCCCCTTCCAAAGCAAACCGTTCAGGGATTCCAATTATAAAAATATAAAATAGAGTAATTGTAATGAGAAGGAAAGAGCAATGAAAGCGAAGGGAAGCGAGTCATGCACAATAAAATTGCTCACTCCCACTGAGAAGAAAATGAACTGTGCCCCAGCAGAAACCAGGACACCTCTCCATCCAGATTTCTCAGGGGTCTGGTCTAGGGTGATGCCCTGAAATGGGAGAACCAGCTTGAACTTTGTGATCAAACGTGAGGATTAAGGGAATCCCTCCATCCTTGCCCCAACCCTGTAGGTGGGATGCTCCTGGTCGTGCCTGTGCCCTTGTGCACATCCTCTGCACCTGGATTTGGTGCTTGTGAGAAGAGCTGCCTGCACACCCAGGTTTTTTAGGATGCACCAGGATCCTAAAGGCAAAGGAGACCCCAGCTCCTGTAAGCTCCTACGGGATGCTGCACCACTGAGGTGGGGATGGCACCTGTAGGTGCACTGTGAGCACTGCTCAGCCCTTCTCTGCTCTTCCTGAGGATCCCAGGGCCTTTCATCCTGCTCCAGCCCTCGCTGCTCCCTCAGAAGGTGAGGAGCCTCCCCTCCTGTGGGGCCTGGCAGGGTGGAGGTGGGAGCGAGGTACCCGCTGTGGGCTGTGCTGGAACAACACGTGAAACACGGGATGGGCTGGAGCCTGGGACACCAAAAACCCCACTCGTGGTTTCCCCACGTGTGCAGGGCCAAGTCCTTCCTCAGAAACCACCACCTTGTGCTCGCCTGGAGCCACCTGCTCCCACCCAGAGCTCTTTCAATTTCCACCCCAGACCGCGGAAGAGCTGTGGGGAGCTGAGGTGCCTTTTATTGCACTGGTTATTTTTAATGTTGTCAGCGTGTCTCAGAGCTTGGTTTGGGACCTTAACCATCCCAAAGAGATTCCAAGAGGAAATACCTGGTGGGTGAGGAGGAACTGGGAAGGAGCCAGTGGGATACAAGAAGAGTAACGGGGTGGGCAGGGGTCCTGTTTAAGCTCAGTAAGGGCTTGCAGAAGTCTTGGGCTTAGGTTTAATGCCTGGATTTGGCCTGAGTTTAGACCTAAACTGGATTTCCCCATCCTTCAATCCATCACGAGGAAGCTTTTGAGGCTGAAGCTCCAGAACAGATTTCAAGGTAAATTAATTCATTTCACACAGGGGTGCTCTGGCCCAGAGTCACCGTGGCTTTTGTGAAATTCCAGAAGGAATCTCACTTTTCCTGCAAGCCAGGCAGGAATGGCACTGCCACCTCTCTCTGGTGGGATCTGGAAGTGCCCCAATCCAGAAGGCAGTGCCTGCATCCCTGACACCCATCCCTGCACCTTGCCCGGCCCTGGGCAGCTCCAGGGAGCTGCTGGTGCAGCTGTGCCCTGTCTCGGTGGTTTTGGGCCACTGGTGACTCAAATACTTTTGTTGGTTTCTGTTCATTTGGGTTCCTCTCTGTCACCTCCCTGAAGTGAAACCTCAGTGCCAGTGTCGGCTCCTCTCTGTCAGTGGCTTCTCTGCTGGCACAGAGTCACAAAAGTGGCCCAAGTTTTTGGCTGAGGACTCTGTTCCCAAACCCTGGGGGTGATTTATCCCCTGCATCCCCTCCACTGAATGACCCTTCTGGTGTAGCAGTGTAGGGGAGCATAAATGAGAAGCTCAGACTGCCCTCCCCAAAATTCTTGCTGCTTTTTTTGGTGGTTTCCCACAACTGGAGTCAGAGCAGCAGCACCATCAAACTCCTGCTTGATGTCAAGATATCCGCTTGCTTCCCAGGAAGGCCTGTGGGAATGGGAAAGGAATTCCTGGGAGTTGCCCAGGCTGAACTCCAGCCTTCAGGAGCAGAAGGTTCCACATGGGAAGGAGAGTGGAGCTTGGTTTCCATGAAGGAAACCTTAACTTGCAGGACACACAGGCTTCCCTCTAAAATATTTGGGGAGGAGCCGTGTTCTTACCAAATCCTCCTGACATCTGCCAGAGAAGGGTGGACCAGGGCAGGAAATTTAGGGGAATTTTTGAAGATTTTCCAACCTAAAGACATCTACTCCATGGTGGCCACGGGAACATCTTGATTTCCGGGTGCTTCAAGGGATGTGATCAATGCTGCAACCCCTCGATGTTTTGTTCACTGACTCAGGGCTGTGATTTGGGCTCAAAGCCAACTTTTCTCCTGAGATTTTTGGCTGGAAGGCAGTTGGACCTCTGGGAAGCATTTTCTTTGGGAGAAAATTAGCTGGTTTATATCCTGGGTTGTATTAATCTCGTGCATCACGTGTTTCTGGAGTTTCTCAGGACACGCCCCTCACCAAATGCCAAAAATGCCACTGGAGGTGGCTTCAGGAGAAGGATTTGGTGTCCATGAGGACAACAAGTGTCTACCCACCCCTCCCACATGCCTGAAACCCAGTGTGAGGAGCTACCTAGTGCCAAATCTGCGTGAAGAACAAGTTTGATGGGCTGGGGAGGAGGAGGGCGAGGTTTGCTCCAGCTGAATCCTGAGATTTACCCCGACTCAGCCTGGAGAAAGAGGAAAAGCTCTGCAGGCATCTCCATCCAGTGCTCTGCAACCACAAGTCAGTGGCAGGTCCCAGCTCACAGTTGAACTGCTCGGGAATCCAGGACCCACCAGCTCCAGCTGCTTCCTCCAACCTGCCCCCGCTTGGCACCGGCCCCCCTGGCGCCTCTCGAGGCGTTAGAAAACAAACAGTCACTTTTTATTTCTAGACACCAGCCTCTCCAACTGGTTTGATTGCTCAATGCCCCCGTTTCAGCACAGCAGCCTGTCCAGAGCGAGCTTCTCCGGGCTCTTCCTGTGTTGTAACTTGGGAGCAGCCCCTCCACACGGCTCTGGCAGCAGGATTCCTCTTCCCCCCTGGGGAGGCAGGAAAGCTGCATGGAGGCTCCTGCCTCCTTTTCCAAAGGGATTTATACCCCCTTGGGTGGTTTTATGGCCAAAGGATGATGATTTGTGATGGAAACCTGGCAGGTTTCCATCCAGAGTTGGCTTTGGTGGATCTCAAGGGCCCTGCCCCATTTTGTGGCTGGTTTTTTTGACATGGTTTCATGCGACACTTTTCAGTTGTCTTTTGGTTTGGGTGGACGGTGGGACTTGGTTCAAAGGCCAAACCATGAGGTCAGACCTGTGGAGGGAACACAAGGATGGGCCAAAGGCATCTCCTCAGCTCTGAGCATCTCAGCTCCATCAGAAGGAGGAAGAGGAGCTGGTGGGAAGAGCTGAGGGTGAGGAGGCTGAAGCTGCAGGAATTCCTCAAGCTGGGCTTGGCTGCAGGAAGGTCTCGTGCAGAGGAAAGGAGATCCCAAACCCCAGAAACGGCCACAGCCACTTCATTTGCAGAATCAGCCTTTGAGGGATGTCCTCTCCCTCAGCAGGTCTCTGCCTGAACAGCAGGCACCAGCTCATGGGAACGGGCTCCACCCAAGCCACAGCAGCAAAGAGAACACAGGGACGAGGAGAAACACTGCGATATTTGTTCAGAACTTTGGCTTTGCTGTGAGACCAAGCCTGAAACCGAGTCCAGGCTGAAATCCCCTCCCTTCCCCCTCAGTCTCCTCGTGCTTAGGGGCCGTGTCCTGCTCTGACATGTTTTTATTGCCGGTGATTTGTTTGTAATAACGAAACAGCCGGATGCACCCAGGAGCCATAAAAATCAGTCAGAGCTTTTTGTCTGGGTGACCCAGAGCCACCAGGTAACCTGGGCCTCTGCTGCTCTCCCTCAGAAGAAGTTGGTGTCAGCTCTAAAATGGAAATGGGAAGACGCAAAAGGGTATTTCAGGTCATTGCACAGGGAGGTCTTTTTAATGTGATGGTTAAAAAAAATACTCCAAGCTGGAGAAATATTCCTTTTCCTTCTTTTTCACCCCAATGTGTGAATGTAGTTGGGTGTTCAGGAGAGCTGCTCCAGCTCTTGCTGGGAGAATTCACGTGGGTTATGTAAAACCTCCTTACTCTGTGCTGGGTGTTTTTCAGAGAAATGCAAATCACAGAAACGTGGAAGGATTTGGGTTGGAAAGGACCTTAAAGCTCATCTCATTCCAACCTCTCCTTAAAGGCTGGAATACCTTCCATGGGACCAGGCTGCTCAAAACCCCAAAAGAATAACGAGATTTTTAGTCTTTGGAGCAATTAATTTCAATAATAGCAGTTTCCAGTGTCCCACGGTTCCTGCTTTTTCTTCTGTTGGGCTTCAGAGGGAGGACTGAGGGATGTGGAAGCAGCAGTGGTTTGAAACAAGTGATTCCCTGCCTGTGTCTTTCTGTTCTGTATTTAAGAAGTAACCACTTCTCCCTGAGATAAATCTGGCTCATGGACAGGTCTGCAGGGTGCGAAAGGCAGGTTGGTTTTCACAGGGATCACGGCTAGAAAATAGCAGGAGGGATCGTTTTGGGAAATGTTTTTACACCTCTGCCCCAGAAATAGTCTGGTTTTGTTTTGGAGGAGGGTCTGGACACCTCTTTTGTAAAAATACCGAATATTTCAAATTTGCTGATTTGCTTTGCTGCTTCAACCCAAGTTTTCTATGTGTGCTCCTAAATGCTCATGACCAATGTGAGCTCCAGCCCTTCCTAGAGCAGACGCTGAGGTCTGGAGGAGATCTGATCCAAGGACAGATGAAAAGAGCCTCTCAGCTCTGTCTTCAGGTGGAGAAGGGAAGGGACCATTTGCTTGCATTCAAGGCAAGGAAGGAAAAACTGGTGGGAAATGTTCACTTGTGGTGTCAGCAGCAAGGACAAGGAGAGCCTGGAGGAAGGAGACTCGTGGTTGGGAAGGTGGGGAAGGTGGGGAAGGTGGTCTGTGGTGTTTCCCACCGAGCAGGAGGTGGAAAAGCGGGGGGAAAGGGAGAGATGGTGATGGTTGGAGGGAGGTTCATTGCTGATGCAGCTCGGGATGATGGAGAAGGGTGAACATCTGCCCTGCCTGATGTCCAGCCATGGTCCTACACAACATCATCCAACAGGTCCCTGGGAGGGGAAGGAGCAAGCGTGGCTGAGCTGAGCCCCAAAACCAGTGGCTGAGGGAAGCCTGGACCATGGGTTGTGGCTGCAGAACCCCCAGCACAGCCCTTCTCCATGGACACCTTTAATTCCCTTAATCCACTCGTGGCTGTGGGGACCGGCCCCTGTGGGGTGATGGCCAAGAGCTGGATTATGCGGGGATGGGATCAGAAAGGAGAGAGGGGTTCCACCCCGTTGGGCAGCACACAGCACCAGTCTCTCCTGGAAGAGGGGGAGTCTCCTGGGTTTGTCCTGGGGAGCATCTCTGGCGCCCGGTGTCTGCTCGATTCCTCTTTCCTGCCCACAGCCAGTGACGGTGCTGGCTCTCCTTTTGTGGGGCTGAGATCAGGCAGGAGACCAGCACCAGGCTGAATGGTGGGGAAAAAATCCCCCCTGTGCCCATCCTCGGGGTGGATGTGGGAAACTCTCACTCTCTACAAGAGTCTGGAAATTCTGGGGTAATTTTAACCTTGCTGTGGGTTGTGAGAAACCCAGGGGTTTTACAGCTTTGCTGGGCCAGGCACTCAGAGTCATGGGGTGCAACTCCCCCAGGAGAAACATCGAGCTCCAGCAGGGCAGGATCAGTGCAAGCCCTCAGGATTGGGATCCCCTGGAATGTCCTTTCCCATCTTCTCAGGCTGAGGGCTGTGCCCTCTGATGGAATACAGAGCAGAGATGGCTCAGGGAAAATTAATTTTCAAGGAAGGCAATGATTTGGAGTGTTTAGGAAAAGCACAATTTCTCAATTCTCCCCCATCAGATTTTCTGAGTGAAGCTTCTTGCTGTAAGGATGAGTCATGAAGCCAGGAGATGTCATTGCAGGAGGGTTTTGAGTACCAGGGAGGATTTTTTGTAGCAGGCCAGGCTGGTTGGCCTGAACCCATCACATTTGGATGGCCTTTAAGCCATCTAGTTTATTATTTTTTAATTTCATTATTATTGATTATTTTTATTTAATTTTAAGTATTTTAAATAATCCCTTGCATCCCAAATTATTTTGCCTGGCCTGGAACTTTTCCTGCTGTGAGTTTGAAACTGCAGAGGTCTCGATGTGAAAGCAAAACCTGGCCTCGGTTTTGCCTTGTTGAGAAATTATTCCGTATTTCTGGTAAAGTGACATCATCTTTTCGAGCTGCTGCAGGAATTGGGTTCACTGTGTAATTTCTGGTCCTCTCTCCTAATTTGGGTTCTTCACAGAATCCCAGAAAAGTTTGGGTTGGAATGCATTTTAAAGCTCATCCAATTGAGCCCCTGTCAGGGCAGGGACACCTTCCACTGTCCCAGGCTGCTCCAAGCCCCGTCCAACCTGGCCTTGGGCACTTCCAGGGATCCAGGAGAACCACATCTTGAAGAGTTTAAACACTTAAAGCACAACAGTGGAAAACTGGGGATTTCACCACAATTTTTATGAAACTGGTGGAGTTTGTAGCAGCCTCTTTCTGAAGTGAGAAATGAAAGGAAGGCCATAAACAATGCCCGGAGCCTCTGGAGCATTTTTGTACAGGAACAACAACCCCAGGTGCAGGAAAATCTTTGCCTGTCCATGAAGTTTCATTTTCCAAAGGCTGAACACCCTGGGGCTGGCTCTCAACTTGCTCCACGGTGAATTCATTCATCTCCAAACAACCAGGAGCTGTTCAGGAGGAGCTGATTCATCACTAGCCAGACCTTGAGACATCCTGCTCCTTATCAACCCCGCAAGGCCATCGGGAGAGGTGAGGCTGGAAACGAGCCCGGTGAATTTAATAATTCACTCTGGATTTGTGTGGCCATCACTGATGGATGCTGAGGCGCTGCCAGAGACAGAATCTGACTTCAGGGCAGGGCCAGATCTTAAAATAGGAGGATGGGAATAAACGGTAACGTTTGTTTTCCCTTTTATTTGCGTGCTGTAAAGGTTCACCTCCAGCCTGAGCTGTCAGTTGGGCACGATGTGGTAACCCCAGCGTTCCAGGAATCGTGCCTGAGGTGGCCCATGGACCTGTGACCCCAATCTGAGCTGACTTTAGCACACCTCTGTTTTTTCTTGAGGTAAGAAATAGTGGTGAGTTGATCATATCTCTCCCGTTCCCCACTTTTCTGCTGTCTCAGCTATTTTATCAGGGTTTTTTGGGTCACCACTGGAGGCTGGCAGAGTCAGAGCTGCTGTCCTGTACATTCAATCAGCTTTTTTCAGGCTGGGTTTGGGACAGCCAATTCTCCCCAAACCAGCATCTTTCCATCGCATGCTTCAGCTTCGGAGTTTTCAGGTGTAATCACCTCATCTGGTTCTGAGGTAGCTCCACTGCCTACAAAGGGTAACTGCTTAAGCTCTGAATATTCACAGAGCTGCAAAAAAAGTTCCCCAACTCCTTTCCCCCAGCACTGAGAGCTGCTCTCAGTTTTGTACAGGCAAAACCTGGAGTTTCACTGAAACAAGCTGAAAAAAATCCTCCCCGTCCTGGAAGCCCTCTCCTTTTCCAGCTATTTATTGTGTGCTTGTGCTACAGCCTCCTCCTGAATCTGGAATTTAAGAGGAATTCTGGCCTGAGACCAAATTTTCAAAAGCAAGTAGAAAATAAATTAAACCCACAAGCTGCAGTGCACAAAACCCATGTGCAGAGTAAAACAAAATTCACTAAATATTTATTTTATTCTACTGAAGCTTCCTGAATAGTCAAGTAGGACTTTTCCTGCTGGGATGAGCCAGGATGAGATCCATTCCTTGAGACAAAACACGTCTTGAGTTCAGATTTTGACCTCTGCTGAGAATTAATTAATCTGCAGCACTCTGCTCTTAACGAGGTCTCAGCTCCTGGGTTTCCCATCATGGGACGCTGAGCCTGGGGGTGCCCCTGCTTTAAAAATCAGAATTTCCTCGCAGAAATTCTGGCAGGAAAAGTGATGAGTGTCGGAGTGGGTGCAGGAGTGGCCTCGGGGCTCATTTACATCTCGGTGGGTGAGAAGCGGGGCGTGAGCTGCTTTCCTGTCAGCGCCAGCCTTGGCCTTAAACCCCCCCCTTGGTTTTGTATCTCTCAGGGCTGGAGCAAGATCTTGAAGGGGGAAAAGCCCTGAGAGCTACCAAACCTCTTTTCCTTGCGGATGCATTTGCTGGTGTCTTGTAATGGGGTTGAGCCTCTCCTTTGTCACCTCCATTCATGGTGGCCTTGGATCTTTAAACGTTTGGACTTGATGATCTTAGAGATCTTTTCTGACCTAAATGATTTTATTGTCATATTTGCTCCCCCCAAGAGGTTTGCTCCATTCTTGGAGGTGTTGGATGGGGCTTGGAGCAAACAAAATTCTCCAAGAAATGTTCCCCAAGGTATCTTGTCCAAGTGTTCATCTTCGGAGCTGAAGGAAATCAAAGTGCTTTGTGGAAGGGAGCTGGAGTTCCAGCCATGCTGGGAAATGGATTCCCTCGGTCTGACCCTGGAATGCTGCAGGATCCAATGTCCCTGAAGCCCCAGCTTGCTGGGCAGGGATGCAGGAGCTGAGCTTGGGGACATTCAGGTGGAGAGGGACATGTTTAATAGAGTCCTTAATGAAGGAGCTTTTTTTGGCATCCCAAACTTTCCTTAAACAATAAAGGCTGTGTCAGACAAGCTGCAGGGCTGGGCAGGAGGGTTTGTTCTGCCATACTGAGTATGCCAATATGGGAGAATGAGAGAAATCGATTTTTCCTGCTTTATTTCCTTTTTCCTGCTGTTACTGATGGACTCCTTGTCCCTTTTCTCCCCACTGTTTTTGGTGCAGGAGGTTGTGGGGTGGAACGGGACATTAATCCTGGTACTCCTTCCACATCCTTGTATCTACACGAGGTGGAAGACAGAACTGAGCATCCCTTTAGGGCAAAAGGGTGTTTTACAGGAATAAACAACAAAAAGAGAGAGCAAACCAGGTCAGAGATGAATCCAGGCCTCAGGGGGTTTGCAAAAGAGCTGGAAATCTCACAAGGCCGAGTCGCGCCTCATGAGATTTCTGATACTTCCCACTTCTGGCTAGGCCAGAAATACCACAAGAACAACGCTGCATCATCATTCTCAGCTCTGGCTCTGCTCTTCCCACACTCCCAGCAGGGATCAGCCTCCCAAAAGTCCTCCAGGCTGAGGATCCGCCGGCACCGGCTGCGGCATCGCCGAGCAGCGCCCGGCGCAGACAGCATCCGGCTTTTCCTTTCAGCCCCATGTGCTGAGCAGGGAGATATTTTTGGTCGAGAAATCAAATGACTCATTTTGTGGATCCCAAGGACTATTTTGGGCCGGGGCGTGCGCCTCCCCCAGCGCGCTCCGCTGCCGATGCTGCCCGGGCATCTTCAGCCACCCGGGACAGGTGGGTGCACAAAGGACACTGGGCCCTCAGCCCCCAGATCCAGCTGGATCTCAGAGCCTGGAGGCCAGGGGTGTTGTGCAATCCCACTGTTCACATTTCAGCTCGGTCCTTACCCTTTCCGCCCTCCGGCCGGGTTTGTTATGCAGAGGAAGCTTCTAAGGAGCCCCGACAAACAGACAGGAAACCGAGTCTTTCGCTGCGCGGACACATTGTCTGCCCCAGGCTAAATTTGAACATAAAAAGGCCTTATTTATTTCTTTTATTTATAAATCCTGAGCCGTGTGCTTTGAAGACAAGCTTCGGTTGGGAAGGGTGCCGGAGAGGGCGAAGGGAAGGGCGGCCGGCGTGGTGTGGACCAAAGTCCAGCTCTGGAGTGTGAGGTGGGATCAGGGCAGGCTTGGATGTTCCATGCCATGGCCTGGAGTGATGTCCAGGTGGAAATGGCCAGCTGAGATGGTGGGGCTGGAATGGGACAGCTCTGGGTGACCAGTTTTGGGATGGAGACTCCACTCAGGAGCTGATGGGCCTCCCCTGTGTGGATGATGGTGAAGGTGGTGCTGGGATCCAACCTACACTGCCTGGCTGAGGCTGAAATCCTGGGTGGCTCAATGTCCCCACAGAGGCTGGGTGGTGAGGGGTTAATATCCAGGACTGGAATCCTGGAAGTGTCTAAAGCCAGGTTGGACAGGGTTTGGAGCCACCTTGGATAGTGGAAGGTGACCCTGCCCATGTCAGGGGTTGGAACGAGATCATCTTTAAACCATTCCAAACCATTCCAAGTTTCCATGATCAGCAAGGTCAGGTGGCCACTCCATGTCCACACCTGGAGTCACCACCACTGACCTTGGCCACCACCTCTGGAGAAGTCCCCAGCAGCATCAGAGCTGCCTGCCACCAACCCACGGGCTCCTGGTGCCACCAGTCCTCAGGGACCCCGGTGCGACCATCAGAGAAACCAGAGCCTCCTCTGGAGATGTTTTTTTTGTTATTTTCCATGTACCAATGGGTATTTCCAGGCAAAGGTAGTGTGAGAGAGGCAGGCAGATCTCTGTCACCGCAGCAGACTTAAAAAAGTGAAAACACGAAGTCGAAAGCTGCCAAACCTGCAGCAACTTCCCAAATCCCACCTGAAATTTAGCAAAAGGCACAAGGAAAGTAAAAGTTCCAGCGTTGTTTTTTTGGGGGGTGGTGGGTTTTTTTTGAATGTTTTTGTTGTTTTTTGGAGAAACATCACCCTTTATTCTGAGAAAAGGGAAGCGCTGAGGCCGTGGGTTCTGGAGAGTTGTGAATTTGCCCCTCAGGAGAGCAAAATTGAGGAGAGCTCCAGCACCCAGGATTGCACCAGGGCTTGGGCAGTGCAACAGCGATGCTGAGGTTCCTGTGGCAGAGCCAGGAGCTGCAGGAGGAGATACAGGGGTGACACAGAAGAGGAGAATCCTCTTATCCTCCCTCTCTGCCCCGTTAGGAGCACTGATGGGTTTGAGCACGGAGCTGCTCCATCTTTCCCCTCCTGCTGCTGAGGTCGGGCTCAGCTGCACCAAAACCCACCGGTCACAGCGACCCTTTTCTTTATTTAACCCTCCCTGACGCCAGGACCGAGGAGCCACTTCCACATTTGCTGCTGGCCACGGCCAAAAAGCCCTTGGAGCCGTTTCTGCTCCTCCTGCCCGGCCTGTCTCGCTCACAGATGCTCAAACCACACTTTCCTTGGCCCAGCCTGGCCCATCACAGATGGACACAGCTAAAAACACCCCAAAATAACGCCCGGCCACAGGAGTCCTGCGAGGGTCTCCCAGCGAGCAGCTGGGGCTGAGAGGACAGGCTAAAAATAGGGTGTGGTGCAAGTTTCTGAGGATCCCAAAGCATGAGGTGAAACTCTGCCTGGGTTAACTGAAAAGCTGAGGGTATCTTCGGGGTTATTTCTGCTTGGGGAGGGCTCAGCAGGAGACATCGGGGAGCCCTCTTGGGCATGGGTTTAGTGGGGTGTCCCCATCACCTTGGGGCACGGCCTGTGTTTGCTTTGTGGGGTCACCACCCTTCCAGGGAGCTGCACTCCGGGGCCCAAAGGTGCTAAAGCTGTGCTGTATCCACAGATTTTAGTTTTTTGGGAGGAATCTGCAGGTTTGGCACCTTTGCCTCCTCCAGAGGGTCCAGCCCAGCATCCCAGTGTAGCTGCACACTCCAGCTGAGCCCCATCCTGCCCAAGAGGACGCCCAAACCCTCCATCCTTACACAGGGACAGCAGCTGGAGCGTGAAAATCCCTCTCAGATATTTCCATCCATGACCCACGAGCTGAGGACACGCCTGGAATTGTGTGTGGCTCTATTTGGGACCCCTCCATTCCCCAGCAAGCCCAGGGGAATCCATCCCAACCCCGTCCCGCACCTTGCACAACGCTCCGGGTCCTCCTCCTTCTCCTTCCTCACCCTGGCTGAAATCAGAGCTGTTATTTCAAAGAGAAGCTTGTGATTTATCGCTGTAATCTCAACCACAAGTTGAGCTGGCAGGAGTTAGGGGAGCCACGAGGAATAACAGAGGGGCTGGCCATTCATTTCAGCATCCTCTGCGCTCTTGAGGTTTTTATTTCTGCAGTACACCAGCAGGGAAATACGAGTTTCTCACAGAAAGAGGAGAAAATGAAAAGGCAAAAAGAATTGCCAAGGATTTGTGCTGAAGTGGCTCAAAATGGGGCTGTTTCACTGCGTTCTGGTTTTAAAAAATCAGCTTTTTGAGATTTAAAACCTGAGATCGTTGCAGCAATCAGAGGAACCAGCCCTGCCTGGCGAAGGGAGACACCCTGGGACGGTGCTGCTTGTCCAAGGGCAGAGCTGAGTTGGGGTTTCTCCTTATTTTTCCTGTTTTTCCCTTCTCCATAAGTCACTTTTACAGCTCCCAGCAGCCAGCCTGGCAAGCACAGCTCTGCAGGGATGTTAATGAGTCTTTAAATCACAGGTTTGTGGTGGCCAAAGCAAACCTGGTGTGTCCTTCCAGGAAGGGGCTGCACAGAGAACTCTCAAACACCTCCTGGCTGGGAAGGAACAGCATTTTCATCTTTGTTATTTCACTTCTTCCTAATTTATATCTGGTTTCACACTTTATTTAAGGCTTTCAATCCTATTTCCCCCACTTCTGAATGGACCTGGAAGCTGATTTTTTGCTAAATATCAGCGATATGCACATCATCTTATGAAATATCAAACCCTGGAGGGTCACTAAACCTGCCAAATTTCCCAATTTTCTCAACACTTGAGTTTGCATCCAGTATTCCAATCTCCTGGTGTGCTCCAGAGAAACCCATCAATTTTTTTATGCCTTTTCCTCGTTTTACAGAAGGAAAAGCTCTTTTTCCAGGCTGGCTGCAGACAGTGGGGGACTCAGGCAGATTTTAACCCACTCTGAGGAAATGACAAAGCATTAACTCCCCTGCAAAGCGCTGCAATAGTTTTCATTAAAGCCAATCTTTGCAAGGAGTTGTGTTCCAAGCCCGAAAAACAAAACCAAAAAACCAAAAAAAAAACAACAGCAAAAAAAAAAAAAACAGAGAAAGAGAAAGAAGTAAAAACTGGCTCTTTCTTCGCCTTTCTGCTTTGCTAATCCATTTTGACATTTATTAGCAATTATTTATTTCCTTCCCTGTTGGCTGTTTATGGTGCAATTTTTCAACCAAATAGGCATTACTCAATAATAACCCCTGCAGAAAGGCAATTAGGAAACATGAGAGGGATGCTTACAGAGATTGTGGGGCTTTTCCCAGCCCCAAAATCTCATTTTTGGACCCAAACAGAGCTGGAGATGCTGCTCAGGGCAGCAGAACTGTGCCAGGCTCTGGGATTGGAGCATCACAGCCTCATCCCATCCTCATCCAGGGGTTTGTCCCTGCTCTTTGCAGCTTTTGCAAGGAGCCACGAGCTGCAAAGCCCAGATTTTAGGAAGGCCTCACTTTCGTTGTCTCCTGGGTAATAATCTTCTTTCTTCCCTTTGGGTTTGGGTGATGAGGAAGGGCTGTGAAAAAAAAAAAAAACAGGATTCTTGTTCCTTAATGAAAATGCTCCGTGCCCAAAGACTCCCACGCGTTCCCATGAAGCCGCAAGGTAGTGCAAAACTGAAAAGAAAATTAAAAATATTTCAAAAACGGGCTCAGCCTTTGGGTGCAGCATCTCAGGAGCATTTCCCTATCCCACCCCTTTGTGGGGACAGCTCGGGACAGGTCACCCACCCTCCAAAATCCCCCCCTGAGCCATGGCTTTCCCAAGAAAAGGCTCCTTGTGTGTGAGAAACCACAGTGGGGGGGGAAAAAACCACCCAGATTTGAGCTGAAATTATAGAGCTTATAAACTCCATATTTATTTTGCATTTTATTTATTAATTTATATGTTTATACATAAATAATATGTAATAATAAATTAACAAATTAATTTATACACATATATAATCTATTTATAATATATATTATTTATTATTTTATACATATAGAATTTATCGATTTAAAATATGTACATCATTTATTCATTTATATGTATTTATTTGTTAATTTATAAGGAAATAATGACTTTTTCTGGCTATGTCTTGCACTGATCTCCCCTTGCTCTTCCTGGGGGTGCTGAGGGGAGTCAGGGCACGATGCTGGTGGGGTTTGGGCACCTCCTTCATGCTCCCCAGCCGAGGATGAGGAAGAAAAGCTCCCCAGGCAGGGCTGGGTGCTGGCAGGAACCACGCTAGAGAGGGGTGAGAGCCCGGCTCGAAGGTGGGGACAGCCCAGTCCTGGTTCTGCTTGGCTGGAGCTGCCACCCAAAATAATCAAAGCTCACCCCAGCGTTTCTGCTGCTAAGGGAAACTTCATTTTCATTTTCCGACCGCTTTCCCGGCCGGGACGCGGGCGAGGGCTGCTCAGGCTGGGGAGGGGGGGTTGTTTGGCACCGAGTGCCACTGAAACGCCACTGGGGTTGGCTCTGGGGTGGCTTTTGGCCAGGGAGGGTGGCCTGAGGGTGAGGAGGGGAGGAGACATGGCCAGAGCAGCACTGGGAGTGGGATCATAAATCATGGATTGGTTTGGGATGGATCTTAAATCTCATCTCATCCCACCCCTGCCATGGCAGGGACACCTTCCCCTATCCCAGGCTGCTCCAAGCCCTGTCCAGCCTGGCCTTGGGCACTTCCAGGGATCCAGGGACAGCCAGAGCTGCTCTGGGCACCTGTGCCAGGGCCTGCCCACCCTCCCAGGGAAGAATTCCTTCCCAGTATCCCCTCTAACCCTGCCCCCTTTGCTGTCACTGCAGCTCTTGCCCAAAGTCTCTCTCCATCTTTCCTGTGGGCTCCCTTCAGGCCACAGGAAAATCACCCTGAATCTTCTCTTTTCCAGGCTGAGCAATCCCAATTCTCCCATCCTTTCCTCAGGGCAGAGCTGCTGCATCCCTCTGATCACCCTGGTGCCTCTGGACTCACTCCAGCAGGGTGGGTGGAACGCTGTGCTGCTCCCAACAAACCTGTGGGAATCACAGATGGATTGGGAAGGTGTTCTTGCCCAATTCCAATTCAAACCATTCCAGAAATTATCCACTGCCCCTCTCCAGGCTGTGATAATGGTTAAATCATCCCCCCTGTAACCCATAAACCTTCCACAGACACCAGCCGCTCCTCCAGACAAGATTAAGCTCATCAATAACAAATCCAGAGGGTTTTCCCTCTATTTATATGGACCATCGAGGTTTATGGACAACTCCTCGTGCATTCCTTGATGTCTGCAATGAATCCCACATTCCCTGGTGCTGCCTCCCTCCTTCTGTATGTATGGAATATTTCCTTGGTGCTTCCAGGGGTTAAAAACATTTCCCTGCGTGGATTACTTTAAATTCCACCCCCAAAGCAACCCTTGGCATCACTGAAAGTGGGAATGTTTGTACTGAGGGTCTTACAGGGAGCCTGGGAATTATTTTGCTGCTAACAAACTTTGCAAAATGCAAATATCCCAATTCCAGTGTTGCTAAAACACAGGGCTGAGTTCACAGGGACTTGTTCAGGGTGTTGGTTTCTTTTTTGGCTGCTTATTCTTGGTGTTTGCTTGGAAAAAAAAATGTGTTTTTCTGTTTGTAATAAATAGAACAGCATGAAAAACCTGACTTCTAAGCAAATCTCAGAAATTAGGAGCTTCAAATCCTTCTGGATTTCCCCCTTCATGGTGGGGGCGGGGGGAAAGATCTTGCTAGAAATAACAAGCACAGCCTGGGAAGTGAACAGTGGGAATATTCTGTCTGAACAGGAAGAATCCACAGCCGTGGAGAACCATTAGAGTCAGTGTTAATTAGGGCTGATTGACTGAGAGCAGAGTCTGGCACGAGCCTGGTAGAGCTGCTGAGAGCCTGTGTTGAGTCACTGGGAAAACCACAGGCTGTTGTTAGAGGGGAAAAAATAACAAAAAATGTAAATCCATGAGCAGGTGCGATTTTCCATGGTCCTGAGTGATGGAGGAACCTGGAATTTGACGTCAACCCCAGTTATTGGAGATGGTGCCTCTGTTCTGCAGATCCAGCCCCGTTTTGCACCCTCAGGGGGTGATGGGGATGGTGATGGGGAATCCTCTCCTGGGAGATCCCATGTCTCTGCCAGGGATGTGCATCCCAGGAATGTGAAGGCAGGAATGCGGCTCCAACTCCTCAAAAGTTGGGAAAGAGGGAATGACGAAGCCTTTCTCCTCCATCCCTCCACAGGCTGAGCTCCCATGGCTGGGTCCAGCCCTGCCTTAGAGAGCCCTTCTCTCTGATTTTGTGGGAAATCACTTCTCCAAATCCTCACTGCTCTTTCGCCCCAGAAGGTCCTGCAAAAACCAGATGGGCACAACGTGTGTTGCTGAGGGAAAATGTGGAGAAAGCAGAGAAAATCCCAGCGAGGGAGGGTTCTGGCAGCCTGGGAAGCAGCTCCACAGGGCCTTTGGAATGTGTTTTCTGCAGCTCAGAGGATGGAAAGCCTCAGGGGCTCAGTGGAGAGGCCATTCCACAGGGAACCACCTCCCTGCCCCTTCCTGCAAACCCTGAAACTTCTGATTTCACAACTTTTCCATTATTTTCCTTTTGCTTCCATAAATTCCCACAGCTTTACCAACCCTGCTGTGACATCAGTGACAATCCCAGCTGGAGCTTCTGGTGCCTTCTGCAACCCCAGGAGCAGATCTCCATCACCACCTCCCATAGCTCAATTAGAGGCTGGGAGATGGCCAAAAAAACCCACCCCCCCACCCCTCACTGTGGTTTTTCGCGTGGTTTGGGGCTGGTTTGGCTCTGTTCCTCCTCCCTGCACACCTTGATCCCCTTGCCCACGTGCTCCAGCCATAAACGTAACGGCACGGTCAGAGTCTCACCATTATTGTTCATCCTACTCTTATCCAATAACCAAGTTTGATCTTTTGACTCGCCGACTGCTCCCCCCAGCTGGAGTTGTGCTGTCAATCGGTCCAGTTAACGCAGGAAGTGGTCACTGGCGTGGAAAATTTCAAATATTCAGTGGGATGGGCTGGTTTGCACCTGCTGGTTTGCAGGGCACGGATTTGGGCGGGACACTCCACGGCCAAGTGTCTGCTCTGCTCTTTGGGGGTTTTTTAGCCCGGAAAAATACATTTTTGTGCTAAAATCCACTCGGTGCTCCTGGGAGCTGGTGGGAGGCAAAGGGAATGGGATTCATCGCTGGCTGCCAGCACTGGAAACCTTGGAAAAGGCCCCGGAGCGCCCATCCAAGCCCTGCAGCTCCAAGTGGAGCGCTGGGGGGAATTGCTGCCCCAGAGCCACCCCAAAGAACTGCCTCATCGGCTGCCTAATCACCTGTTAATCACCTGTTAATCACCTGTTAATCACCTGTTTCACAGCCAAGCTCCCACTGTCCTTGCTGTGGGTTTTACAGCTCTCCCTGCCTGCCCGGTTCCCTGGGAGCAAGGACATGGCTTTGGAAAAAGCTCTCAAGAACCTGGTGTGGTTCCTGGGGTTGTCCTGTGCAGAGTCAGGAGCTGGGCTCGCTGATCCTTGTGTGTCCCTTTGAACTCAGTTTATCCCGTGAGTGCTGTCCCTTCCGCTGCCACCTTGGTGTCCCCTGCAGCCACCCTGCAATCCCCGGGACCAAGAGGGGTGACTTTGGCCAGGTGGCCATGCCCAGGTGTGCAGCAAAGCAGGGCTGCAGCTCAGTTTCCTGGCTGAGTCCTCAAGTAAACCCGATCCCACAAATAAATCAGGATTTATTTTACCCAAACAACCGGGAATTTGAACGATGCAGCAGATAACATCTGAAAGACACCCAGCAGCGGGAGGGAAAGCTTCACCTTCAGCCACACCTTCCTGCCAGGCGTGTTCAAGGGATGCTCCCCAGAAATGAAACCCCTTCTCTCTGCTTGGGCACAGCTTTTTGGGGCGCTGGAAGCCAGAGTTTCTCCCTGGCACAGCTACCAAGGTAGAGGTGGTAGAGGAACAAAGAGAGCTTCATATTTAGGAAGTCAAAGCGGGAGTGAGTTCCCTAAAGGGATGGACCGAGGGTGAGGAGATGGTGAAGAGGCAAAAGCACGCGGCTGTGGGGCCACAGGGGCCTCTGTTCCCAGTGTCCCCACTGTCCCCAGTGTCACTGGGCAGGCACCAGGAGCTCCCAGCCACCGGCTTGGCTGCGCCCAGGTCACCCCGAGCCGCATGATCTGCGAGGTCGGAGCAGCGACAACAACAGGAACAATCTGTGGGAGAGGAACTTAGGGATGAACCCAACTTCTCTAAAGTATAAAAAGAGCCTGTGGGGGCCACAAAAGGCATCGGCTTTGCACGCCCTCCCCTCCCGCCGCCGCTGCTGCCTCCGAGCGCTGACGGTTGGGAGCCGGCGCTGGCCTGGGGTTGTGCAACTCCAGTTGTGAGCTCTTGGCATGGCCTCCACCGCCCTCCCAGGAAAGGAAACACAACCCCAGCCAGGCCTGAAGAGCCTTTGCAAGGGCTCAAACGGCTCTGCTCGGCCTCTGCCTGCTGGGTGGCTTTGCCGGGGTGGTGGTGCCACGGGAGGGGTGAGCCAGCCTGACGGAAAGCACGTCAAACCCCGCTGAAGAGCAGCAGGGCTGGGAATTGTGAGGAGTGTCTGTGTTTCCTGTCAAAGGATGCTCAGGCACCTGAAAAAATTCAGTTCAAAGTCAAGCAGGCTTCCAGCATCTTGTATGCATAGCTACACCAGGGGGAATGAGTTTTTTGGGCCCCATTCCATCAATTTTTCCTTTTTCCTTTGATTTATTGGTGTTTCCACCTGCTGGCCCAAACCAGCAGGGGAAGGATGTGTCCCTGGTGCACCATGGCTTTCGCAGCAGCTCTCTCTCTCTGCAGGCACCCTGAAAATAATTACACATTTGAAAGCCTATTTTTATCTTGGGGAAACATTATTTCTGCCTGAAACCTTCCAGAGAACAGAAAAATACCCAGAAAAAACAGAAGATGAAGGTAAAAACTTGTGAGGTGGCCCCACTCCAGACCTGGCACATGCCACAAAATGCCAGCCTCCAAGGCAGACCTGGTGGCACTTCCAGGAGATTGGGCAGATGCTGGGATATCATCAGGCACACCCACAGATGTTTGTGATTTTTACCATGGGTTATGAACTTAAAAAAGCATCACCCCATGTAAAAAAAAAAAAAAAACGTTTCAGCTGTCCTTTGGCCCCCAGGATGTGATAAAAGCCCTGCACGGTGTGACATTTTCTTCTCATCTAAAGGAAAGTGTTTTGCTGATTGGAGAGAGGGGGAATAACAGAGGAGAAAATGAGATCCTAAATTCCAGGTACTTGTGGTTGCTGGAAAATTGGCCTTTAGTATTAATGCAAACTGATGGGACCAGAAGGAGAAAACTCCAAACGTGATGGGATTTTAAAACCGTAGCTCACTTAAATGAATGAGGAGCTGAGATTCCAGGAATTTTGGTTTTATTTAACTTATAAGGAAGGAGGAAGAAACAGACGGAGCTGCTGGTCCTGAACTAAAAATACTATTTAGAGAAGGACATCTGCAATGCAGCTTTGAATGTCAAGGTCCTCAGTGTTTGAGCTGTTCTCCTTCAAATGTCACCTCCTGATGTTTGGAGAGGTAGAGAGGCTGGAAATGCAGAGATTGCTGCCGTTCCATTCTTCCCTTAGAAATCCCGGTTCACCTGGAAGTTTTGCAGTGAAATGGAGAGGAAACCACATTTTCAACCCTTGGTGCAGGGATGGGGGAGCCCCTGACCTGTGTGTCCCACTTTGGGAGCCCTGAGTGCTGGATCTGGATTGGTCCCAGCTGCTGGAGGCTGCTCGGGGATGTGAGAGTCACCAAGAGATCGGACAAGTCATTCATAAAACTTCTGGGAGAGTATTTGTGAAAGCCAAGCAAATTCTGCCCCTTCCAGCATGGAACAAGTGACCTTTGTCCTGGCTTTTATTTTCACTTTTGAACTCGTGCCTGCTGAGGTCAAGCTGTTTATAAAGTTTGGCAGAATTAAAGGGGCAGCATTAATCACCCCTGTTATTTTATCTTGCTGGCCACCATTCACTGTGCTTTTGCCAAGGTCTGGAATTACGCAAAAAAAAAATCAAGATGTTCCATAGTGCCACAAGTCAGCCTCGAGAGAACCCAGAAAATTTGGGTTAAAAGGCACAATCTTTGCAAAAAATACCCGTTTGTGTCTTGTCCCTCCATTGAGGGAGCCTTGGCAGTTCTTGTTTCTCAAAAAAAGGAAGAGTGATATTCTCATGTAATGACAGGACTCTGGGAGCTGGAGATTTACAGGGAAAAAAAAATATTACAAAGTATTGTACAACTCACCCTAGAAGGGTGAATAATCACCTGTGCTTCCCTCTGGTCCTGTTAACCACTGCTGCAATAAGGGACTCTCACTCTTCTTCTTGGATATGCTTTGGTTTATAGGATTATATCAATATGGGGCAAAGTGTGAGCAAGTCAGGCCATAAACTCCATCAGTTCTGGTGTGTTATTTAACCCCTGATTATTTAACCCCTGATTATTTAACTCCTGGAGTAGGATGTGCTATCTCTTATCAGGGCTCAGGGGAATATTGCCTCCCCAGCAAGCCCCTAATCTGGAGTTAAACATTAACGAGCTGTCCCAGTGCTGGATTCCCAGAAATCTGCCGTGTTCAAGTCATCTATGGGGATGAATATTGGGCTTGATCTGAAATATCTCCTGGGCTGAGTGGCTGAAGGCTGTGGGGGAAGACTCCCGTGGGTGTCAGCAGTCCCTGGTGTGGCTGAGGTCTCTCTTGGCCAATGTCAAGACTTCATCAGGCTCTTGCTTCAGTCTTGTGGTCCAGCAGCTGCTTCCCTGCAGATGTTGAAAGGAAAAGAGCGAGAGGGGAGGGGGCCAGGCTGGGTTTCTGAAAGCCCTTTCAGAGCTGCTTTTGTTGCTGCTCATGGCAGAGCACACGGAATTGTCGGAATTGTCGCTGCTCACGTGAACCTCTTCAGATGGTGGCTTCAGCCTGAACTCCCCTCTCTAATTACCTCTGCCAAGTGCAAGTGCTGCCCTTTGGGGGGGTTTGATTTCCCATCTATTCCTTTCATCTAATGGCTCCTTGTGCTCGGGGTCCAAGCCATGAAAACAGCTCTTAATCTACCTCCCGCCTCCCACCAATTATTTAATACCTGGGTTTTATTCCTCCTCATTTGTCTTTCTAACTACCCTAATTTCTCTGGTTTCCCTCATCAGCGTTTTCCCAAGCTCTTTATTGTTTTCTGATTGCTGTAATTCTGCAGTATCTTTTGGCACTAAAGCCCGGCTCCCCAGAGGAATGGGCTCATGAATTTATACAGTGACATTAGCCAGGCTTTGCAGACGAGTCCCGGGGCTGATTTGGCTGCCCAGAAATGCTCCTTCTGTTCCTGCCTCTCCTGTCACCGCATCCCTTTAACGAGCAGGAATTGGCAAAGCAGGAATTGCACTCTTGGTATGAAGAGCCATGGAAGTCTGAGTCAAGAATTCTGGAGATTAAATGTAGATTAAAATATTCGGCCTCCTCCAGCTTTCCCCACTCTCTGTGCCCGTGACTCGGCAGAGCATTTCTCTCTTCATTCACCAAGGCAAGAGTTTCAGCCTGGGAGGAAATTTTCCCCATGGTATTAATTTCTTCTACTTCTTGCAACTGAAGCACATTTGAGAATTTGCTCCTGAAACTTCCCATGTTCTAATTTTACATGACGGGACTGTCAGAAGCAGCACATGAGAGAAACGAGATCTCCTCCTTTGGCTTTGGGGTGCCTGTGCTGCCCTAGAAGGGCTGGTGAAACTCAGAGCTGCTCCCCCTGCTCATTAATAACAAATTTCCTGCCTTGGTTGCAAAGCTTTTAAGTGACAAAAATTCAGCCTGGGCCCAGCACGACTTCTATTAAATCCTCTTTAAGCAATGCCACATCTTTTTTTTCCTGCTTGGCAGATGAATCCGCCTTGTAACCAAATACTCAAATGCACTCATGCCAGAAGAAGGGATTTAAATATGATCAGTATGAGGAAATACATTGGGGTGCTGGGAATAAACACGTTCCAGGGCGTTTATCTGTTTATCTTACAGGGCTGCCCCAGATTAAGGACTGGCTCAGAAAGGAGTCAAAAGTTGCTCTGAGGGTGCTTTGCCTCTTCCAGTAATTTGTTTCTTTTTCTGTCTGAGAATGGAATTAAGAGAGTCACAAATTATGATGAGGGGTTGTGCTTGTGAAATGTTCTGCATTTTTTGAAGGGCAGGAGGAGGCAGCTGCGTGGTGAGTACTGGTGGGTGGATGAGGATCTGGTGGGGTTCTCTGGCCAGAGACGAGGTTTGGGGTCCCTGATCCTCCATGACTCCTTCTGGTAGCTCATCTGCTCAAAAAGAGCAAATAATTGCAAATCTTGTCAGAATCCAGCGCTCCTAAAGGCCCCCAGGGAGGCTGCTCAGGGTCAGAGCGTGAAAGTGGCTTCCTTTCTGGCTCATTGGTTATCGGCCTCCTCTCGAGTGCAGGATGAGATGGGCAGAGACTGATGTGCAGTCACTCGGTTGGGAACCAGGAAGAGCTCAAAAAACACCTGAAGATCCAAACACCTCTGATTGTGGGAAGGTTTGGGTTGGCACTTGGTGGTTTGACCTCTGCTGTCTTCAGCTAGGACTCTGAATTTGCAGACAAATCTCAGATCAGGGTTTGATCACGAATCGATCCAGGTGGGCCTGAGGTGTTGCGTGCCAAGACCTTTGAGGCTGAGGGCTGGAAATGCCATCAAAGTGTGAACACACGCACAGAAATCAATGTCTGTCAGTTCCCATCATCATGGCTGGGAGGAGGGGAACCCTTTCCTCATTGGATCAAGCTCTCTCTGTTAGATTTCTCCTCCCATATCAGTTGGACAACAAGAGCAACGAGGACTCAACTCTGGGCCAAGCCTTGAAAGTCTCCCCAGAACCACGTCCATGGTGCCCAGTGCTGTTTTCTAGGCCCCAGTTAGTGGGGATTCATTAGCAGGGGTGGCCAGGGGGGCTGACACCACGCCCCCAGAGCTCTCTGTGTCTCACCACCTCAGATGTCTGTGGGGGACTCTGTTTTTTGAGCCCAAAAGCGTCATCACCTTCTGCCCGCTGGGTTTTTTTCCTCTTTTCTGGCCCTGCGGTGGCCTGATGGGAGCAGGTCACGGGACAACCTGTCATGTGGCACCAACCGCCCGCATCTTGGCGTGGTCCGTACCTACCTTTTTTTATCTTTGGAGAGACCAGATTATGACCATAAAAGGGAAGAACGGAATTTTAGGCGAGGAGCCCTGTTCCGATTGGCTGAGTGCCGATTCGCAATGGTTTCGGGGGAAATAACCAGATGGGAGTCATTTTTGGGCCTGAGAATAAAAACAATACAACAAAACCATGTGGTTCACCATTGAAACCAAGACAGGACTTTCGGTGCTGGTGCCTCCCGTTGTTCTTGGTTCCACCTGCATGAAACTGCAGGAGGGCCCTCACTTCCACATGGGCACAGCCGCACAGAGCTCCTGGTTCCCATAAAACCTCTCTGCAGACACAACCAGCTAAGATAACATCTCCTGGAGGTTAACGGGAAGGACCTGGTGGTCAGGTTGGTTGAGAAAAAGAATTGTACCCACCTCCTGTGAGGCAATCTCTGCAGCCATGACCAGCTGATGATACCTGAGGTAACATCTGGAGATGGAACTGGAGGACCAGTTGGCCAGAAACCAGACCTGCAATCGACCTTTGTCATCTTCTGGGTTGGGAGAGCCCAAGAAACATTGTGTTGTGGTTAAGCATCTGCAGATCCATGTCTGAAAATCCAGCAGAACAAAGTCCCTCCGTGCCTGAACATGCCTTCCACCCAACCCTTGTTAGATTATTCACACGGTTTTAAAACCAGGGCTGTAATCTCTTGAGACACTCTCCTAAAATGTGCCACTAGCACTGATTTACAGCTCTGAGCAAATACAACAAAAAAGGCTCAGAAGATTTCCTGGAAATTTTGGCAGCCGTACTTTGCCAGCAGATGTTGGTGACCAGCAAAGTTCTTGTAAGCCATAGAGATATTTTTCTATTTAACACTTAGCATGAGAAATGTGACGGCTAATTTAGGGCATTTGTGTCCAGGAGCACGGAGGGCAGAGGTGTTTGCCTCACCCCTTCTGGGAATGCCACACCCATGCAAATCCTTCACTCGGTGCCTTCATCCAATAAGAACAAGATGGTTTTATGGTTAATGTTGTTCTTGGAGTTGGAAACAAGCTCTTGTCACTGAGGCGATGACAAACACGAGCTTTGCTTGTGCGCTCAGGGTGGCAGTGGGGCCACCAGTGAGCAGGAGAGGTGAACCCAACCACCTGAGGAACGAGGCAGCCTGGCTGCCATGCTGGGGGAGGTTTGTTTTAACTGTGTCCCAGAGGAAGTGAGGCTGGCAGCCTGTGGTTCCTTCCCTAAACTCCAGTTGGTGCCCCCTCACTGGATGTTCCAGGCAGCATCGAGTCCATTGTCGGCTCCTTTGGCGAGTCCATCCAAGCCCGCAGAGATGCACCTGGCAGGAGACTGCACAGATGTCTCGTCTTGCTCTGTTCATCCCTTTCTTCAACTTTCCTCCCCATTCCTCCTCCTATCCACCCTTCCTTCCAGTCTCCCCTGTTCCCCATTTCGATTAAGCACCAGCAACCCTGGAGTGGTCCAGCACCAGCACCCCACCTCTCCCTCTCCCATCATGCCCATTCCTCTGCTCCTGCCCCAGTCCCACGTACCTTGAGCACTCCTGTAGCAGCAGTTCTCTGGTTCTCCTCAGTCCACCACCCGCTGCAATTTCTCTGCCTGCTCCGCTGCCTGATTTCTTCAGCTCTGGCCTCAGCGGTGGCTCCCAGGACCTATCGCAGCATCGCAAGCCTGGTGCTTGGCCCCACAAAACCGGAGGGGAACCACAGCCTCTTACTCATTGGCACCTGAGTGATGCTGCCCCATCGCCTCCTTCCCGCTGGGCAGTGGTTTGGGGACAGGGGGAAGAGGTGGCTGTGAGTGGCTGCCCTGGGCTGTCCTCCATGGCCACCAACCCAACGTCTTGGTGGTCTCCAAACCCAGCCTTGGCTGCACCGCCCCAGGGCTGGTTGAGGCATCTCTGTGAGGCAGGGATAGACGAAGGCGGTGGTTGAGGGATGTTGTCAATGTGGTTCAGGGGTGAAGTCAGTGGTTGAAGGTTTTCTGTAGATGTGGTTCAGGGGAACACTGCTGGTGGAGAAGCTCTGGAAGGTGCAGTGGAGACCTGGGCAGAGCCAGCCCAAGGAATGGTCTGTGTGGTGGTTAGCCTCTCGCTGAGTTAGGCTTGAATCACCAGGGCTTGGGTTTAAACCGGGCTGTTCTGCAGGGTAAGTGACATAACTTGCTGGAAGTACAGCTGAAGCTCTCTGGGTGTTTCAGATATCCCCTTGTCCTGAGGATTCCTCCCTGGGCGGGAATTGTGCTGATGTCCCAGTGCACTGGCTGTGAGCAGAGGCCAGGGGATACACAGGGCTGCACGCCTGGGCTCAGTGAATTCACTCCAGCTCCCACCCTAAGCAGGCTCCAGACTCCCAGACCACAGGTTCCCTCCCCAGTCCTCCAGCCCTAACCCCAAAGCAGCCTGCAGAGAGCGAGGAGGAATTGCACAAATGCCTTGGCTGCGTTTCAGAGCAGCCTCCTGAGCATTGCCTGAGTGCCCCAAGGGGTTGGCAAGGCCAGTCCTGGGCACAGCCTGGAGCAAGGGGCACCAACCCTGCCCAAAACAGCCCAGCAGAGCAAAGCAGCAGCTTTAAGGATAATTCAAATGACAGGGATCACTTTTTTCCCTGGATGAATGAAGATAAGTATGGAAGGGGCTCAGAGCAACACGGTCTAGGGGGAGATGTCCCTGCCTGTGGCACAGAGTTAGGACTGGAATTTGATTTAAAGTCCCTTCCAACCCAATTCCACGGCTCTGTGACACCGCCACCATGCCACCCCACACGGGCTGACAGCCCATAAAACCCAGCAAGACGCAGCAGGGTGAACAACAACAGGCAAATGAGATTAAAAAAAAAAAAAAAAAGCATAATTATAAAAAAAAAAACGCTTTAACTACATGGCAGCTTGGTTGAACCCCTGTTCCTGTATTTGCTTAGCTGAGGGCTATCTTTACCAATCTTAGCTGCCAGATGTTCCCATATTTGCATGTGGGGCGGAGGGGAGGGATGCTCGGAGGGGAGGGATGCTCGGTGGGGAGGGATGCTCGGTGGGGAGGGATGCTCGGAGGGGAGGGATGCTCGGAGGGGAGGGATGCTCGGAGGGGAGGGATGCTCGGTGGGGAGGGATGCTCGGAGGGGAGGGATGCTCGGAGGGGAGGGATGCTCGGAGGGGAGGGATGCTCGGTGGGGAGGGATGCTCGGTGGGTCCCGGCGCTGCAGCCGGATGGCGATTGCCACCCAGTGGCTGCTCGCACCGAGTTGCCTCTGCCTCGCAAACTCCCCCAAAATCCCTCCTCCAAGTGCAGAAAAGCCGTGGCTTTTCCCTCTATCAGGGACCCTCAAACCCGCCGGCACTTCTTCCCCAGCCACGGAGATGTGGCTGCACAGGAGGGACACAAAATTGATTTTTTTTTTAATTTTAAGTGCAAGTGGCTGCTGCTGCTGCAGGGAAACTCAGCAGCTCTGAGGAAACCTTGCTGATACACCTTGGGCATGGCCTGACAGGGGCTGGCAGACCCCATCCTCAGGGATTATACTCACATCTCCAAGGCCCCCTTTTCGTAAAACTGCAGAATTTTAGGGTTTAAAGAACCTCTGGAGACGAAAAGTCCAACCTCCTTTTTCCCCCTGGGCTTATTCCTCAGCCTGGGACGTGATACCAAACAATAAATCTAAATCTAAATCTCTAAAATTTGAAATTTAAATTTCTCAATCTGTGTCTGCTGTAAGTTTTTGTCTACAGAGAACATGGTCAGAGATATCCCAGCCAGCAGGGACCTGGCCTTTGATGGTTTTCCAGCTGGTCCCTCCAAAACTGGGGTTCGTTTTTGGCCCTCACGAATTTTCTGCCTGGGATAGAAGCAGCAAAGTCCCCTCAGCAAACACAAATCTCTGCTGTGGCTGTCCTAGGGATGTTTTTTTAAAATTTTATATTTCTGTATTGTTACCTATAGAAATCACAGTCAATTAACAGAATTATTCTGTGTACAACAGCAACAGCCCTGCTCCTAAAACAGCTTTTAAAATCCCATTTCCATGACTTACTCAGCGAACAATGCTCACCTTTACGCAGACACCTCCCTCCACACACCTATTTAACCACAAACCCTTCAAATTCAGCACTGTGCACCTTGCTGTGGTTAATGAAGCTAATTAGGAGCAGAGGAAATGAAATGCTCTTGCTGCAGCATTATTATTTATATTTTTCCTGACGCCTCAGTGGTTGGAGCAGCTCGTGTACCTTGTAAGGTTGTAACCTACGCGGGTTGGAGGTGTTTGCTGAGCCAGCTGCTTGTTCCTTTTTGCTTCCAGCAGCTGCTGGAGCTGGTAGGGCAGCAAATTCCCTGGATTTCATTGGAAATGTGCTCTGCATCCCTTGGAAATGCTTGGAGGAGGCAGTTCCTGCTCTGCCTGAGCCTGGGGGAGCCTTAGGAGAGTTAATGGCTGCTGGCAGATTTTCTGTTAAGACTCGCAATGGAGCATAAATTCCCTGACCCTGGAGCTCCAGGGAGGTAACTGGGAGTGCAGAAATGCTTCTGGTGGAGTGGTGGCTGCTCCTGGGAGCTGGAGAGGGGATTGCTGCTCCCCTTGCCCTGATGGTGCCCCCATCACGGGGGTGGGGGTGTTCCCCCTGCTCTGCTCTCTTCCCTTCCCTGGGGGAGATTTCTGCCTGGAAAAGCAGAATCCTGCAAGGAGAGAAGCGTGTGTGAGCTGATAGATGAATTGTTGGTGGTGGGGAGAGTTGGGATGAGCTCCCTTCCCCATCCCACAGGTGATGGGAAGAGCCCTGGGACATCTTCCTGGGGCCACCCTTGGGCTGCTGCTTCTCAGGGTCCTCCTCCTCTGCCAAAGCAAACTCGGCCAAACGAGCAGGGCTGGAAACCTGGGAGGACCCAGCTGCTCCGTGGGGGCTGCTGCTGGGTGCCCAGAGCCAGAAAACTCAGTTCTGCTCCAATCCCCTCATCTGAGGTGCAATTCTGGCAAGGCTCTGCGTTAAGAAGAATTAATTTTCTCAATCCTGCTCTCAAGGCACAGGGCTTAACCTAAAACCTCTGCTCAGCTGCCCTCTTGCAGGAATCACCTGGTGCTTTCCGAGGTTAAAATCCCAGTGCTGGTTATTCCAGCTGCTGACTCTGAAGCTGTTTGGGCACCCCAAGGCACCACTGCAGCATCATTTCCTCCACAAAACCTCGTGTCCTGCAGCACAGCTGATCCCCCTCTTGCACAAAATCCCCCGTGGGAACCTCTTGACCAGTGCTAAACTTTCTCCCAGTGCAAAACTCTCCTTCCCTATTGCTCAGCATTTCATTCACACTCGCTTCATCTGCAAAAAAAAAAAAAATATTTGCAGCCTCCAAACCATTTCCTCTTTCTGTGGGATGCGCTGCTGAGCTGGGGACAAACACAGCCTGTGTGGGTTTGACAAACTCTGCCCATGAACCCCCTTTGGGCTGGGCTTAGTGGGGGTAAAATCAGATTTTTTTCAGTGATATAACAGCCTGTGCTGCTGTAAATTCTGTGTGTAGAAAGGCAGAGCAGAATTGGGGAAGGTAAAAAGCTGTGCTGGCTGCACCACTGGAAATACCTGCCCCAGGCTCCTCTGGAATATCGGTGGGACCAGGCACTTTTTGCAAACAATAATTGGATAAAAGGAGGAAGATTATTCCAAGAGGGTGGAAAAACTCCGGTGTGTATTGCCCAGAGTGGTGGTGGCTGCCCCATCCCTAAAAACATTCAAGGCCAGGTTTTACAGGGCTTTGAGCAGCCTGAACAGGTTGAAAATGTCCCTGATAATTGCAGGGATGTTGGATTAGATGAAATCCAGAAGCCCTTTCCTTAGGGAAGCTGCTTTGGGAGGGATTTTGCACAAGTCTCTGCTGGAGGAGGCAGCTGAGCAGCAAAAATGTCCCCCTGAGTGCTAATGAGAAAGCAGAAACTCTGCTTTTTCTCCTAAATCACCCCAGAAAAGGCACTCTGGAGTTTCAAAATCGAACCTTTTGTCAGACTTCCTTAAAAATTTAACTTATTCCTTCTCTGGGCTCTTCCTTTCCCTAAGGCAAGAGGGGAAGTGGAACCATTTACCCCTATTGATTTTTAAATATCTGGTTTTCTTCAGAAACACTCAGGATTTAGCTGCAAAGCTCAGTGCTTAAAAAAAAAAAAAGGGCTTTTGCATCAAGTCTCTAACTTTTTATTCTTCATCCCTCTGAGTATCATCAAATCATTAAATGTGTAACAAGTTGCCCAGCGTGGCAAATAATTTTCTGATTATCTTAACATAGAAATTATATTGTGTTTTTAAAGTTGCTCCTTGTTGCTGAAAACCTGGGGAGAATGGTCACATTTGTATTT
This sequence comes from Pseudopodoces humilis, assembly GCF_049639895.1. Lineage (NCBI taxonomy): Eukaryota > Metazoa > Chordata > Aves > Passeriformes > Paridae > Pseudopodoces > Pseudopodoces humilis. The sequence continues at coordinate 2,442,347 of NC_142213.1, forward strand.
TATTTTTGGATTTTGTATATCCATCCATATGTATATTTTATGCCTCAACACAACACCTGTTTGTCTATGAATGAAACTCTTTATAAAACCTTTCAAACTTTAATGTCCCAGCTAAAACCCATCCCAAATCAAACCCATCTGGAGAAGGAATTGAGGCAAACCCCTCAATTTTCTGCTTTTCTACCCATCCTGCTTTCTTTAAAAGGCCACTTCCCAGCAGCTCTGTAGCTCTTTTTCCTTCAGGAAGTCCTGGTGCAGTGGGAAGATGGATTTATCAGCCCTATTCCCCCATTCCTGCTTGCTCTGGCTGGCAATTAACAAATTCACTACCTGTGTGCAACAGATTTATCATTTTATAATGAATTTAGGGGAACTGCTCTTTTCTGTGCTGGTGTAAACCGGCTGTGAGCAATGCTTGGCCTGACCTGGGTCCCAAAGCACTTTAATTCCTGCTTTAATCCACACAGGACTGATTCCCAGGGATTTTTCTCTGCACAATAAGGAATGGAAGGAAATGAGGTGGAGACAGGACTCTGCCTATCGGGATTTTGTGAGAGAGATGGGACTCTCATCTCAAAGATGAGATTTAAAGCATGATTTATTATTCTTCTTCCACAGTCTCGTAAAGGAGTGAGTGTGCCTTCACCTCATTCACCAGATCTTCTTGGTCAGTGGTCAGTATATTAAAATTAAATGGTTATTTAGCCAATAAACTTTTGCCACAAAAGAAATGTTTCTGCTTTCACACCAATAAATTATTATTTTGTTTTATATGTCTTCACCGCAGTGCGGGCATCCTTGACGACACACAAAACTACTTGTTTAAACTTATTACTTTCATAATTACTTCTATATTTTTAAAACCTTAAAACTTTCCTACAACCTAGCTTAATGACTTTCTATTTAATGTCTTTCTGTTTATTTTCTATTCTATTTCTTGCTTTTGGTTTTAGATCCTGAAGCCTTTTCCAAGGTCTCAGGTTGAGCCCTGCCTGAGCTTGCATTCACAAGATCTTGAGAACTTTCTGTGCTTGGGTTTCCTACATCTGCCAAGCCTGGGTTCATTCAAACCCAGAGAAACCTTCCTGGGCGAGTGGTGCTGGTGCATCCCAGCCTTTGAGGATGTGAGGGATCAGGGATTTGAGGGAGATTTAGGGATTCAGGGGCAACCCGGAGTATGAGACAAGTCCATGAGACCGCACAGCTCCAATCCCGGGGGGGAGGTTCAGCTCTGGGAAATGCCTCGGGCAGGAGCAGGAGCGCAGCCCTCCCTCAAAAGCTGCCTCGGGTCCCTCTTGAGGCGGCTGGGAAAGCTCCGGAGAGCTCCTCAGGTGGCTTCTCTTGGAGACTGCCTCCCTCTAGTGAGAGCCGGAGCCACCCGCACGCCGGGCCAGCGCTGCCCCGGAGCTTTGGAGGATGCTGCGTGGAGCTGGGAGTGCCCTGGGTGCTCTCCAGTGAGCCCCAAGGGTATTGTGCACATTTTGGATGCTCTCCAGTGAGCCCCAAGGGTATTGTGCACATTCTGGGTGCTCTCCAGCACGTCCCAAGGGTGCTGTGCACATTCTGGGTGCTCTCCAGCACGTCCCAAGGGTGCTGTGCACATTCTGGGTGCTCTCCAGCACGTCCCAAGGGTGCTGTGCGCATTTTTGGGCGCTGTGGATGTCTGCGGTGCTGCGCTGCCCATATCCAGCTGCTGGGAGCGAGCCTCAGGTGCGAGTCCTGGATCCTGCACAGGCTTGGAGCGCTGCGCCTGCAGAATCCTGGAATGGTTTGGGGTTGGAAGGGTCCTTGTGGATCTTCTCGTTCCACCCCTCACCCCGCACAGTGCCTGGTTAAATAAAGCGATTTCTCGCCTTGCGGTGCTGCCTGGGGACAGGCGGTGATGTCCGAGGCAGGAGGTTGGAATGACACAAACAATTCCCGATCCAGCACGGGATCTGCCAGCACGCAGATGAGCGGGCAGCTGTGAACCAGCAGCCTGAATTCATCCCGAGCTGGCGCTTTGCGTCAAGCGGCTGCTGCGTTTTTAATCCAATCCCAGAGCCCCCGGGCAGGATTTGTTGTGCTGCCGGATTTTTCCTTTGGCAGCCAGGGTAGGATTTCATCAAACGAGCTGGATAATTTCCCCACATCCTCAGGGGCTCGCCGGCAGCTCAGCTCCTCCGGGCTGCCCTTAGCAACCAGCGCAGGAAAATCAGAGCTCCCACACCAAAGGATGCTCTCCACCCTCTGGAGCGGCGGGCAGGGCACGGGCAGCACCCGAGCATGTCCCGCTCCTGCTCTCTGCCCTCTGTCACAGCCCAACCTCTGCTCCTGGCACTGCCAGGATCCAAAGGATTTGGATGCCATCCTAAATCGGCAGCAGCTCCCGAGGGGGATGTGCGGGAAGAATGCCGGGGCCGGGAGCATCCTCAGCTCCTCCAACCTGACCTGGAGGTTCTTGACCCGGGTGGGTGGAGGGAAAAATATTTATTATCCCAGCAGCAAGGAGCAGGATTTCTCCAGCCAGAGGAGCTCAGGCTGCTGCAGAGCTCTCAGCGAGGTTTGTTGGAGGGAAAGGGCAAAACAAACCCAGCAATTCCCTCACTCATCCTTAAAAAGGTTAATTCCCTTCCCACACCACCAGCGACCCCGGGCAGCCCTGGGTGCCGTGGATCCGGGTCGGGGTCAGTGCTGCTGGCGGCAGAACTTCCAGCTGGGGAACACATGGCAGCAGAAGCAGGGAGAGGGGTCATTTCCAAGCCCTTCTGCCCTGGCAGCTGGAGGGGTTTCCAAAGGAAAAGGTTCTTTTCAGGTTTATGGCAGGGATGAGCCTGGCAGCTGGAAAGGAGCCCCGGGAGAGGGATCAGCCACGGGCAAGAAATGTGGTGGCACTCAGAGAATGAGCAGGATTTATTGTGTGGAAGGCAAAAAAAGAAATGAGCTGAACCTGCTAGAAAAACGGGGACTGGAGAAAAGTACAGGGCAGGAATATCTGTAATTTCAGGTAGTAAAAAAGTCAATATTGTGGGCAGAACCCAGAGTGTAGTTTTGCTGTTTTCTGAATTTTGAAGCATAAAAACGTTCTACCCCTCCCTCCAGATCTGGGCTTATTTCTGTTGTGCTCCTGCCACATGTTGATAAAGGATGAATATTGATGCTTTGGGGTCATCAGCTCAGCAGAAGAGCTCCCAGGCACTGGAGCCAAATCGATTTTCCTTAAGGACACCTGCCTGGAAGTCACCAGCACTGGCACCTCCGTCTCTGCTGGGCCTGATGTGATGATTTCTGTGTGTGCACCTCAAAAAGGTGTTAATAACACCCCACACCCTCATCCCAGGGGCAGCTTTCCCTTCCCAACCCACCCCTCCCTTCTCATCTCCCCAGCCTCGAGGTGGCATCAACCAGGGCTTCGATTTCAAAGCTTCCTTTTCCCTTTTTTCCCCTCCTCCCTCTCTTTTTCTCCTTGTTTTACTTCTCCTGCCAAATTTCCCTCCTTGAAGATCCATATCTGCCCCCACCCCTCTCTTTTATGTGGCACCTCTCACCCCTCTCCCTAGGTGTGATGAGGGCAGGCACAGCTGTGCTGCAGCTCCCTGAATCCCCCGGGATTCCCAGGCTCTGGAAAGGCGACAGCCACAGCTCCCCTGGATGCCATATAACAGCGAGGGGGCTGTTTCCACCAAAGGGTCCCTGCCCAGCAGCTGGGGGCTTTGATTCAGATAGGGATCTGCACAGGGCTCCAATTTAGGGGGAGGGATGGGGTTTATGGCTCTGCTTCCCCCCCCCCGCTGGCGTCAGAAGGAATGGCATTGGATGTTTTTGGGATCTAAAATCCGGGATGGAGCGATGGGGTCTTCTCCTGATGGCTACAGGGAAATCTGGGAAGGTTTATTTTTCTTCTTCTCTCCAAGGAGACGACTGGTGGTCTTTGAGCCTGGTCTGCTCCTAGATCAAGAGCTGAGAATGGATGTTTTGTTGGAAATTAGGGATATTTGGGAAATAGGAATGGAAGAAAATGTGTAAAAACAGTATTTGAGTTTTTAATGCTTCTCCATCCTCCCTTCCCCGCCCTGGGACTGGGCAGAAACCAGCAGTTGTGCCCGAGTGCTTGAGCATTTCTATTCACTGCGGGGTAAAATGGGGGGAAATGAGGGAAACGAGGGAGAATTTGAGCATTTTCTGGGAAAAGCAGCAGTTTTGTGCCATGTAGGGGTACAAATACTTGCATGCTGGGCATTAACCTCAGCTCCTGAGGGGTTAAAGGATCAGGGAGTCTCCCTGTGCCAGGTTTTACAGTGCCCACTGCCTTGTGCCAAGGCTGCCTGGAGCTGGAGTTTTGGGACGCACAGGAAATACTCACATCCATCCTAAGGCAGATCCCTCTGGCTGCGTTTTGGGCTGCTCCTTCCTTCCCACTGGAAGCAAAATTAGGCAAATCCACCGTCAGCCTCATCAGGAGGGGTGTCACCCCAAATTTCTGGTGGCATCTCCAGGTGTGGGGACCGCTGCTGTGCAGAGGGACAGCCAGCACCGCTCCCAACCAGCCTGCCCCATCAGAGCATTAATTGCAGGAATCCAATGGGAAATGTAAACAGGAAAGCTCCGGGGGGAGATAAGGGCAGCAGGGGTGGGAGGCAGGGGCTGCCAAGCTCGCTCTGCCGCGAGGAACAGAACGGACTTCAGAGCAAATCTGACTTCCCAGCCTGCGGCTGGCTGCCGCTCAAAGGTGTTAATTAGGGTGGCAGATAACGACTGGGACACTGTCCCCAGCTGTTCCCCTTTTTTGGGAGCAATCACGTTCCTGCGGTTTGAAGTTCAGCGGCAGAGACCCAAAGTTGGGGATTTAGGGGAGGATGGGGCCCTGCGCTCCCGTGTGAGAGAGTGGGAATGGCTTCAAACTGAGTTTAGATGGGATACTGGGTGGGAATTCCTCCCTGGGAGGGCGGGGAAGGCCAGAGAATGTTGTCCAGAGCAGCTGTGGCTGCCCCTGGATCCCTGAAAATGTCCAAGGCCAGGCTGGGTGGGGTTTGGAGCAACCTGGGACAGTGGAAGGTGTCCCTGCCATGGCAGGGGATGAGTTTGAAGGTCCCCTCCAATCCAAACCCTTCTGTAATGCCACAATTTTCATCCACTTCAAGTGGATGAGGAAATGAAGGGCTGGGAGTGCATTTTCCTTGTGTTTGTGGCATGTTTGGTGTCCCCACAGCTCAGGTTTGTGGTTTAACCAGTGGCTCAGCACTGGTGACACTGCTCTGAGCAGAAATCCCCTCACCAGCGCTGTCCCACATCCTCTTCCTCCCCCCACACCAGGTTGTGTCAGGAACCTCTCCCTTTCTGTGGGGTTAAAAACAGAGAAGAAATGATTGGAAATGGCTTGTGCAGGATTTGGGGGGTGAGGATCTCGTTCAGAAGGAAAATCCCCATCCCTGGGCTCTGGGAATGCCCCTGGCATCTCACAGAGCTCCTTGTCCCATCTTCCCTGAGAACCAAGCCAGTGTCAAGGCTGGAGTGAATTGGAATTTAGTGACCTTGTTGGAGGAAATTATTTTGCTCAAACCGAGATATATTTAGATTTTCCTTTTTTTTTTTAGATTTTTATTCTCAGCCGTTTTCCTTTGCAGGCAGGTTTCGCTTCTCTTTCTGAGCCTCTCTTTGTGTTTTCCTTTGCAAAAAGAGGAGAAAAAGAAAATATTCCTCAGTGCTCTGTGCAAGCAATTTTCTTCTTGCTGCCCCCTGCCACGAGCCTGACTGCACTGCAGAAATCCTGCTCGTCCCTTGACAAAGCTTGAATTGAATTAATTTTATGGGTTTTAAGGGTGTTGGATGGGGTGGGAATCTGCTGCTCTCCCTGCCTTTTGAGGAAATCCTCTCCTGTTGCTTTGCCTTCCTCTGGGTTTGTCTCTGTGTGGTTGAGAGCATTACTCTGAACCTCTCTAAAGGACAAGGAAAAAATGGGAACCCAGCTATTAAAAAACCTCTTTTCCAGCGCTGCTCCATTTAAAATCCACCTGGAACAATAAAAGGAACGGCTGTGCCAGCACTGTGATCCCTGAGCCATCACCCCAAAGTCCTGCTGCCCACGGATCTCTGCCTTCTTTTCCCTCTTTTCCCTCTTTTCCTTCCTTTCCGGTTGTCTCCTTCACAAGCAGAGAAAATCGCGCATCCCCGGCCTGCCCTGGAACGCGACATTCGCAGAAGGTGGATTTGTGAATGGTTGGCTGCTCATGATGTGCCTCGGGGCCTTCATTTTCGGGATTTTTTTTTCCAGGCCAGCTGAGGGAGGAAGTTTGCAGGATGTTATCAGCATCCTGTTGCTGTGACCTGCTGAGCAATAGCATGGAAATGTCTCCCCTTCGCCACACCCCTGTGGCAACCTTTTGGCTCCTGTCTGCTGGCCGTGTTCTGCAAGATTAATGTGTTTTTCCACACATCCATGGCTAAAAGGCATGGATTTTTTTTTTTTTTTTAGTTTTTCTTGGTTTTTTGGGTTTTTTTTTTGTTTTTTTTTTAGGATTTTGCCGCTAACCAAGCGATTCTGGCAGTGTTTATAAAGTGTCCAAATGACTTCTGGTACGGTGGAGTCACCTCACAGGGGCATCCAAAACATGGTCAAGGTGGAGAAAGATGTTGGCTTTTTGGGGTAGAGAGTCATTGGTTGGAGAGCATTGACAAAAAAAACCCAACTAAAACCTCCCAAAAAACAATAAAAGGAGACACAGCTCAGAATTGCATCACCTTCATGAGGATAAATGTTTGATTTTTAGTTCGTGGAGGGCAGTCAGTAATGAACACCTCGGGTGTTCCAGTTTTCACCACCAGCCATAATACTGACCATTATCCATGTAATTCCATGATCCCTGTCACTGGAGTTAGCCAGAACAGCTTTCCATAGGAAATGGCTTTGCTGCAATTGAATCCTTCTCAGGAAGTGCCCTTTTCCCAACAGAATTATATTTATTTATGTATTTATATAGTATATAATTATATTATAATATTATATATCTGTATATTTATTTTAATTATAAATTATATTATATAAATTATATTATATAAATTACATCAAGGGGAGAATGCAAAAGAAACCAAGCTGAGCTTTCTCCTTTCATATTGATGTTCATGTAATTCCATAATTCTTTAATATCAGAATAATACTTCAATTGCCCTGAAAGAAAACATTCCAAATACATCTACTTAAGCATTCTTGTTCCAAGGGGAAGAAAGGAGAGAATGTGAAGTGTGAAAACAAAACTCCCAGGCTCCTCTCAGACGATGTTTTTTGCTCTTTCCACATCCCATTCTCCAGCCCATCCCTTCCCATTGTCCTTGGAGCATCATCAGCAGAGGGTTTGGGCCACAAGCTTGATTCTCCTCCAGGAGCATCCCTTGGGAATGTCCAGCAGCCGGGTTTGGACAGACAGGGCTTGGGAAGGTGAGAGGAATTTGTGGTGTCCAGCTTTGGTACCCGGTCTGAGTGGGGTTTAATGGATGGATGAAAATCAGATCCCGCTATCCTGGTTCATCCCTAATGAGATCCTCATGGGACCAGCCAGGAGAGATGGTCCTCCAGGCTCTGTGCTGGCTTTGGATTTAGGTTTTTACCCTCTTTGTGTCTACAGGGTGAGCTCGAGGGACTGAGCTGAGCTCTGGCTGGTGGCTGCTTCAAGGAGTGAAAGTCCTGCTGTGGTGGAGGCCAAGGAGAACAACTGGAGCTGCTCTTGGCCCCTGGAATAACCAACATCAGCTTTTCTCATCCCAAGGATTCCTGGTGACTCTCTAGCTGAGAGTGCCCTGAGGTTGTGACATTGTTTGTCCAGGGCCTTTCCTATTCCTGTCAGAAGTAGCTGGTGTTTGTTTGCTGCCTCAAGCAGGAATAATTCTGATTTAAGGCCCTGGTCCTTTTTCAGGGTTCTTCAGGGAAAAGATAATTCTGGCCCCATTTCTATCCAGCCACCAATTTTTGCTCAGCTCGATGCAAATCCTTGGCTGGAGCTGCCAAGTAATGTCACCTCTGTCCCTTTGCCCCCTGTGCCTGGGGGACAGTAAATCTGTAGGCAAACATTAGGTCTTCCTGAAAAGCCTGGCATTGCTGGGAGAAAATCAAAAGCTGGAGGGTTTTTATTATCTCTCTCCTTATTGTCTTTTCTTTTTATTGCCTTTTGGAGTCACCCTGGAGAGCAATCTCCATCCCACAGCGTGGCCCTGCCAGACTTCCTCTGCTGTCACTGTGACCTAAGGAATAGAGGCCAAGCCTTCCTCTGCTCCAAGTATTAACAAACCCAGCTCCCTAAACACCAGGGATCCCTTTTTCTGTGTGTTCCAAAGCTCCAGTGGGACTCCCAGGGCTTTCTCAACCCTCCAAAAAAAGCCATCACCCCAAACTCGAGTTTGGGAGTGGAAAGGTTTGGGTTCCCTGTCTGTGGTGGGAAAGTCTCTGAAATCCTCTGCTAATTCCTGACTGCCAGGGCGGTCTGCACGGGGGAGAGGCTCAGAATCTGGCAGGAACCCCGAGAGATGCTTCTTGCAGGAAAAACATGTGCTCTGCTCACTCATTAAGCACTTATCTCCTGCTCCTGCTCTGAGGGAGGCCGGGGTTGGAGCGGAGGAGGCGCGGGACACGCCGGGAGGCCGATTGCAGCAGGCACAAATCCTTTAGGAGAGGTGAGACACCACTGCTGAGGTCAGGCTGAGGTTGTAGGGACTCCTTTTTGCCCTTATCATTCCAAAGTATGCAGCCCACCTCTGCTTTCCTGGGAAATGGGGAGGTGAATTAAATCTGCTGATATCAACTCCTCAGCTGGGCCTGGCTTCATTCCCTTAGTCACAGGATCATGGAATGGTTTGGGTTGGAAGAGATCTTAAAGCTGGTCTGGTTCCCAATGTCCGTATTCCTTCTCAACATCCCATCTAACCCTGCCCTGTGTCAGTGGGAAGCCATTCCCCCTTGTCCTGTCCCTCCAGGTCTTTTCCCAAAGTCCCTCTCCAGCAATTTTAAGCACTGGAAGGGGCTCCAAGGTGTCCTCAGTGCCTTCTCCAAGCTGAACAATCCAAATCCTTTCATCCCTGCCTCATTCCAGCATCACTGTAGTCAGTGGGATTTTCCAGTAAAAGTCACATTCCATGGTGCTTTGGGAACTGCTGGACAGCAGAAGGGACAGTGATGATTTCAAGGATACATCCATAATAAAACTTCTCAGTGTCTGACTTGGATGGACCCTTAGGATTTTCCCCTTGGCAACAAAATAAATTGCTTAAGGAAAAAAAAAATCATTGGAATTTCCTCCTAATTTTCACTTGTTCCAGGAAAAGAGGGGATTTTTCAGTCTAAGATTTTTCACACGGGGCAGTGCCTGGCAGAGATTCCAAACCTGGAGAAGCCAGGTGTGCCTGACCAGCCCACATTCCCATAACTGGATTCCCAGAGGTGGGATGAGCTTTCAGGATCTGACCTTTCTGTCCTGACAGCGACTAAAGTCCACCTTCCTTCCCTACTTATCTTCCCAGAGTGGCAACAACTCTGATATCAATTAATTAGTTAATTTCACACTTCCACACCTCCTTAGGTGGGTCAGCTTGGTCCAAAAATGAGCTTGGCTTTGCTGGGATATTTTATTTGGAAACTTTTCCTGGCCAAAATACATTTAACTGGAGTTTCTTCCTCTGTTTGAGGCATGAGGCATTGGATGAGCTTCCTCAAAACCTGGAAAAAAACTGATTAAAATGGGAATAACTCCGCTGAACTATTCAGGCAACCTGTTTCTTACCCATTCCTGTGGCTGCTGGGTTTGATGGGCCGTTTCCATGCAGGGTGCAGCCACTGAGGAGCTGTTTTCCTTGGATTTACCTTTCTGCTGGAATACAGTCCTCTCTTCCCACACCAAGGCTGCATTTTCAGACCTGTGAGCTCATCCCAGCGCTCCACGCTGCAGCTGGAGCTGCTCTGCTCTCCTTTTATGTCACACAGCATTCCCATCATAATTCCAAGGTCAACGATTTGGCTGACTCACTCCGGGCCAAACAGGGGATTTCCAGGAGCAAAAGCTGCAACATGAATATTTCTTTTTTGCTTTGATTTTTTTTTTATTATTTTTTTCACTCCTCTGCGTGTGAACCTGCTGGAAACTGGCTGGTCTGACTCTGCACATCCTGAGACCATTCCAGCTTCCTTCTGATCCTTCTGGGAAAGGTTAGAGGAGGTCCAGGCTCCTCATGGATGCATTGCATTTTGGTAAGGGAAATGGGTGCAGCTAAATCATAAAATCATGGATTGGTTTGGGTTGGAAGGAACCTTAAAATTCATCCAGTTCCATGGGCAGGGACACTTTCCACTTTCCCAGGGTGCTCCAAGCCCTGTCCAAACTGGCCTTGGGCACTTCCAGGGGCACCCACTGCTGCTCTGGGAATCTGTGCCAGGGACTCCCACCCTCACAGGGAAGGATTCCTTCCCAAAATTCTAATTTAAATGGAGCCTAAAACTAAAAAACTTGGTATTTTAAAATATTTTTAGATGAGTCTAGGAGCTGGGTCTTGGAGAGAAACAGCAAGTGAAGTCTCTACTGAAATATCTATGTGTTGATCCTGGGATCAGCAGGGCAGGACCTTGGTGGAAAAACAAAGGGATTCCCAGTTAAACCTGGCCTGTGCTGGCTCTTCCCTCAGGAAATATCCAAGGCAGGGTTTCATGTGTGTCTCGTGCTGTCAGGAGTGGCTCTGGTCACATCCCATCTTATTTTGCCTTTGCACATCTCCTCCCAAACCTAGAAATGTCTAAGGGGGAAATAAAATAAAATAAAATAAAATAAAATAAAATAAAATAAAATAAAATAAAATAAAATAAAATAATATAAAATAATATAATATAATATGAAATAAAATAAATAAAAGAATATAAAATAATATAAAATAATATAATATTAAATAAAATAAATAAAAGAATATAAAATAATATTAAATAAAATAAATAAAAGAATATAAAATAATATAAAATAATATAATATAAAATAATGTAAAATAATAAAATAAAATAATATAATATAAAATGAAATTAAATGAAATAAAATAAAATAATATAATATAAAATAATATAATATAATATAAAATAAAATTATATAATATAAAATCATATAAAATGAAATAATATAATATAAAATTAAAAAATAAAATAAAATAATATAAAATAATATAATATAAAATGAAATTATATATATAAAATAGTATAAAATAAAATATTATAAAAAATGAAATAAAATAAAATAAAATAAAATAAAATAAAATAAAATAAAATAATATAATATAATATGAAATAAAATAAATAAAAGAATATAAAATAATATAAAATAATATAATATGAAATAAAATAAATAAAAGAATATAAAATAATATAAAATAAAATAAATAAAAGAATATAAAATAATATAAAATAATATAATATAAAATGAAATTATATATATAAAATAGTATAAAATAAAATATTATAAAAAATGAAATAAAATAAAATAAAATAAAATAAAATAAAATAAAATAAAATAAAATAAAATAAAATAAAATAAAATAAAATAAAATAAAAAACCCGATTTTCTCCCTAAAACCCAAACATTTCAATACCTGCCTCGAATTCCCAAAGCACAGCATCACAGCCTGGCTGCAAAGAACCTTTTCCATCACCGCGGGGCTGGAGCAGAGTCAGCACTTGGAAAGCTCTGCAGGAGGGGGGTTATTCCCTGGGCTGAGCGATGCCCCCTCGGCCACAGGCGGGAGCTGACGGAGCAGTAAGAGGGGACAGGAAAACAACATTCAGCTCCGGCATTTGCTGGTTGCGTGCAGCCGCAGGCAGGAACTGCTTCCTCTGTTTCCAGGCTTTTAGGGAAAGGGGAGCTCCACGGAGTTGCTAAATTGGAATGAAGTGAAAAAAAATTATCGCTGCGAACAACAGAATGTTTGGCTGTTTTTTCTTTCCTTTTTTTTTTTTTTTTTTTTTTGGAAGACAAAAACACAAAACCTTGGAGTGATTTACATGGGAAAGGGGAGCCGGAAACAATTTTAGAGGCTGTTTTCCAAAATTGATGAATAACAGAAGATACAATGGATAAAGCAAATGGCCCAAATTTCCTGCTCTTTTAAGCTGCTGAATAGATACTGAAAACAAGGGTGCCCTGTTTTTCTCCTTATGGAGCTGCCAGAGAGGGATTTTTCCTGGGTTATTTTGGTTCTGGAGGCAGGAGCAAGGTGGGTGCTGGGGGTCCCCAGGCTGGTGGATGCTCAGAGAAGCAGGATGCTTGGGAATTCCAGAGGTGGGAAGAGCAGCATGGGCCAGAAGAGCAATTTGGAATAATTTCTGGCAAATAACGCTGCAGGCATGAATCATGAAGAGAGGTCTGAAACTTCCTTTTGGATTTTTAAAACTTGTTTCTCATTTGATTTCTCCTTTGCCTGAGGCTTTTTTTCCTCCAGAGCCAAGCACTTTTCCCTTCTAACCCTTGCTCCTCACCCACTGGATGACAACACAGGTTTGGCTGCAACCAAACCCAAGTCGGAAACTTTTATTTCTCTTTGCAAAAGCCTTCGATGCTTCCAGACAATATTCTTGTTTTGCTTTGGGAAAAAAACCTTGGATGAGATCCCTGCAAAGCTCTTGTCTTCCTCTGCTTAGCCAAGATCCAGGAGTTCCAGCCCTTTCCTGGGATACCACAAGGGAAATCCATGTGTTTAATCTCTTATCAGTGGGATAGAAATCCAGGGAAACTTCCAGCAAAGCCTCTTGGCTGTGTCCTCTTTCTACCCCACGTGCACAAAGTCATGGGGCAGCGAAGGGATTTTGGTTAAATGGACAAACAACATTTTTTTGGTGGCTTTGCATCAAACTGGGGTGGAAAAAGCTGAGGTTCAAGGGCATGGTGAAAACCAGGAGCTACCAGGTGAGCTTCCACTCTGGAGACCTGGAGAAGTTTTCTCCAGCCTGTCCAAACTGGTGCATGGACATCACTGGAATTTGGACCTGGCTAGGAGGTTTCCATCAACTGTTGTGGGGAAATATTTCCCCTGAGTGGATATTTTCTGCTTGCAAAGCAATTTTATGTTGGAAACCTGAGGAACATCTTGGAAACTGCTGGCCAGTGACTTCCATGGGTGCGTCTTCCCATGATTGTGTCTGCTGGGTTCTGCAGTGTCCTGTGGAACAAGGATCCTCCAGGTTCCTTTAGGCTTTGAGATAATGGATCTCTATCCCTGCTTTTCACTCCCGTCTCTCCAACATCTCTTCCTCCTCAAAATCTGGGAACTTTACTAGGAAGTTGCATTCAATTAATCAATGAATAAAAGTAACCACAGACAGCAAGCTGAGCTGTTAATTACACTCAAAATCTTGTTTTTCACTGCTGGGTCAAGTGATCACCCCTCCCCAAACCCTGCTGTTCCTCAGGCTCCTGGGTTGGGCAGAGCACACGTGAAATCATGCAAAACCACAATTCCAAAATCCCTTTCTTGGGTTGTTTCCCATGTTAACCAAAGCCCAGTAAACCACCGAGTGTATTTACGGCCTCTGCGAGCAAATTGTCATTCAAAGGCCACTTGGAGCCTTCAAACCCCAGTGAATTATTGTGCATGTGATACACACCTCTTCCTTAGCAGCACATTCAGATGTCAGGGCCCTGAGGAGCACTTTCCTCCCTCAGGCTCATTCAGGCCCCAGAGGAAAAGGGATTCAAACCACTCTGGTATTTTTAACTGATTCTTTCCCACTGGTGGGGGCAGACTCAGGAGTTTTGCTGAGCCATCACCCCTGTAGGTCATCTGGTCTGTGACTGCACATGAATTGAAGGAAGGTCTTGGATGCTGAGCCTCTGGAAAGACACAGGAACGTTATTTGGTGGTGTAAAGTCAATGAGAAGTCCCCAGTTCCTGCACAGAATAGTGGAATGGTTTGGGTTGGAATGGACCTTAAAGATCACACTGTTCCAAAAGTCGACCCCAAACAGGGATCAAACCTTGATCATCTCCTGGGCTTCCCACAGGACATCCACCACCAGCAGTGGTGGTGAGGTGAGGGTAAGGGGAGGTGTGAACAAGAGCTCCGTGCTTGGGGGAAGGAGGACATTCTCTCCTGAGAGAGAAATGAATCCTGCCCAGGAAATTCCCTCAGGATGGGCGAGGAGAGCAGGGAAGGTGTGAAGAAAATCTGTGGTGAGGCAGCCACTGTGGTTTTGGGTTCTCTGTGACAGCTTCGGTCGCAGTGCTCTCAGCGCCATGTGATCCTGAAATCCACACTGCCCCACATCAGCGCTGCTCAGAAGGGTCAGGCTGGAGAGCAGAAGGAATTCCTTCCAAGAAAGGGGGATTAAACATTGGAATGGATTGCTCAGGGAGGTGGTGGAGTCCCCATCCCTGGAGGTGCCAAATAAATGACTGGATGTGGCACCCAGTGCTCTGGGCTTGGTGACAAGCTGGGGATGGGTCACAGGTTGGACTTGGTGATTGTGGAGCTCCTTTCCAACCTAAATGATCCTGGGATTTTTGATTCTAAGCGAGCTCCTGTCCATGTAGATGCTTCTGCCCTTGGCAGGGCTGACATGGCTTGCACTGAGAGATAATTATTGATGAGGTTTTTATCCTTAAAATGAATCTTATTGTCCCAAGAAAACCCAGTCTGTGTTTTACCCTGGACTTTTCAGGGTGTGTAGAAACCTGGTATGTGGGATTGCCACCCAAACCCCCAGTCCCTGATTGACCACGAGACATTTCAGGAAGTGAACTCGAGCCTGAGAGATGGAAAAAGCCGCCTCAGATCTGGGATTTACGAGGAGCAGTGATGTCAGGGTGAATTCCTTGTGTTGTACAAGCCCCCAGGGAGGATGTCCACGACATGGGGCTGACGTGGACACGCCAGCCTGAACTGTGAGGGGCTAAGAACTAATTATAGACTAATTAATGTCATTTGCAGAGCTCAGTGTGGGCTGCACACCCAGAGAAGTCTTTGTTCCATGGGCTGCTGAGCAGATGGAGTCCAGTCCTGGCCCCACGCTCAGGATGCCCAGGAGTTTCATGAGTGCCAAGGACAAAGGCTGGCAGGGGATGAAAGGACTCCAGACTCATTTACTGCACACATGACGTTGGTGAGGATGGAGGCTGCTGTCACCAGATGGGATGGACACAATGGTCACAACCCTCTGGACTGCTCCTCCAGCCCTGTGTGGGCTGCAGGTTTTGGGAGAGAGATGCATTTACCTCTGGTGGGCTTTGAATACTCACGGCATCTTCCGCGGATGATGAGCATTTTGGCCACCTGCAGCAAGCTCCTCTGAGGGGTGGCAGGGTAATCAGACCACCAGGATCATGCTGAGGATCTGGTGGGAAGGGGGAGGGAAAGTGAGGAGGCAGCTGGCTGAGGAAGCCCCTCCGTAAGCATTTTCCTGCCCTGGGATGACCAACGTACATCCTGAGCAGAGGGCACCGCATTGTGCGCCCTGTGCTCTGCCCATCCTGCCAGGAACAATGAGGAGGCTCTGGAAAACAAGGAAAGGCATTCACAGGGTTCTGGGAGAGAAAATTGGGGGCTCTGGGGGAGATGACGCAGGAAGAGCAGCGATGTGCCTTGGCTGTGTAAGGTCAGACAGCCTGAACATCCCAAATTCATAAACTGGCTCGGTCCAGGCAACTGGGGAGGCAAAAAATCAAGGCCATGGCTTGGAATTTATCTCCAAACCACCCCTGAGGGGCTGTTTAAAGATTTTCCCACTGCACTGTAAGATGCTGCTTGGGGGTCAGTCAGTGTTGGGCAGCTGATGGCATCTCCTCATTGTTCCCTGAGGGAATCCTGGAGCCTGTGGAATGTGGGGCCAGGAAAAGAGGTGCCCAACCCCGGAGCTGAAGATAGAGGTGGAAGCTGTGCCAATCTTCTCTCCTAACTGAATCCACCCTCCTGCCTGGCCTTTCTGCTCCTAAAATTCCCTTTTCTTCCCTTCACCTCTCTGGATTCATGAAATGGTTTCATGCTGTTGCTCTGACCGAAGCTGAATTTCCCTTCACTGGAAGTTCTTTGAAGCAGGAAGAATTTTGGGGTCTTTCAGGAGGGTCCTGTGAGGTTCACAGTCCATGCAGGTTGGTAGGCCATGGACTTTTTCCAAGCAAGGGATTTTTTCCACCAGAGTGGTTTGGATTTCAAATTTTCCAGCAGCTCTGTCTGCATTTACTGCAGTTACAAACCCACACCTGGCTGCAAACTGTAGAACTATAATCCAAGGGAAGATGGAAATGCAAAAAGGTTTGGGTTCTTCCCCAAAACCAAGCAGGGACAGCATTTTACCTGTCAATATATCCAGATTATTCCTGTGATCCGTTTTTTCTGTCCCAGTTCAGCCCTGCCATATGAAAGACACATGTGTGAGACTGGATGGAGTTGGGAATGGAAAAGCTTTTGTTCTGGCACAAGAAACTGCCCTCCACCTCCCAGCATCCATGGCCTGGGCAGAGGGAGCTTGTCCTCTGTGTTTCAGTGGTTCCTAAATCCCATCAGGGCTGACAGGGACAATTTGCAAGGACAGCATCAAATTTTGCTGTTGTTGCCAATTGTTCTTTAGGGCTGGTGCTGGCATTCCCAGCTTCTGGCAATTCCCTAGCAGCCTGAAGATTTAGTGTCTTCCTTGGCTGCTTCTGGGAGGTTTTGATTAATTTGGGATGGGGTTTCCATGAGATTCTGGCTGTGTTTGCTCCATGTGCTGCAAACCCTCTGCATACCTGTGAGATTTTGGGGAGGAGTTTTTCGGGCTTCTTTTTCCCCTTAAAAGTCCAGAGAGCAAAAGGAATTGGGGGTTCATTTTCATGTGCAGATGTGAAATTCAGAGCAGCTGAGGGCTGCAAGCTCAGCTTCTCCACATGTGTCTCCTGAGCTTGGAGAGGATGATGCTGCAAAGCCATGGATGTGGATTGAATGAGAACCACGGAGTCATGGAATGGTTTGGCTTGGAAGGGACCCTAAAGCTCATCGAGTTCCACGGGCAGGGACACCTCCCACTGTCCCAGGGTGTTCTAAGCCTCATCCAACCTGTCCTTGGGCACTTCCAGGGATAGGGCAAACACAGCCTCTCTAGGCAAGTTACTATTAATTAACTTTGGGATTGCTCCCAACCTGCCCAGCACAGAATCTGTGTGAGCTTGGACAGGTCGTGCTTAGCAGGATGTTTTCCAGACTTGGTTAAAGTGATTTCCAAATGCACAAGCTGTTTCTGCTGGAAAAACAGCCTTTGTTGGAGCACAGGGCTGATGATTTGATATCAGTTCACCATGGATGGGTTTAAAGCTGACATTGGCTTCGTTTCCAGGCATCTGCACATTTCTGTCATTTGTTAATGGCGTCACAAATGTTGCTTTCCCCTTTCCTTACAGCTCCTCTGAATTACAAGAACTCCTTTAATTTCTGAACAATCCCCTCTCTCCCAGGCCCTGCCACCTTGAAGAGCAGCAGGAGCACCTCCCCTGAGCAATTTCCCTTTCCCTCTTAACCTTGACCTGGAATATGCTGAAAGTTGTTACTGGGAACTACCTTGATCAGAAATGACATTAGAAAAACTTGCACAACCAGAGGCAGCAAAACCCCACCAAGATAAAAATTCCCAGAGCCAAGAATTTGGAGCTAGGGACCTGCTCTGCCTTGGGACATGGGGTTGACTGCTTCAAGGTAGCAGCGATTAGGTTTTGTTTGCTTTCTTTCAGAGGGGCTGTGCTTTGTAAAAGGAGGAGAAGCCTTGTCCAGAGCCCTCAGGTTCTTCAGGGACTGGGGTTTGTGGTTTTCAGGTCACACCTAAAACTCTGCTGAGGTAGAACGAGCTCCCAACAGTTTGCCTTTGTGGATTTAAGCTTGAACCTGAATACAAGGCTGAGCACCAGCTCTTGTGCAAAACTTGAGCGGGATCTGGATAGCACGATTTGACAAAATTCTTTAAATGTAGAATTATTTTCTCTGTGAATTCCTTGCTGAAGCCTTTTCCAGTCTGGGTGGCAAATCCACAGACAAATTCCTTGGAGATCCTTGACCCAGAAGGTTGTGATGAACATCTGATGATTTGAATCCTTCTCCTCCTCAGCCAAGGGGCATTTGTGCATATTGAATTATCTAAGAGTTAATTTTAGAAAGGCCAGAGCCTGGAAATTGAAACAGCTTTAATGGGCTCTGCTAGAAGCTTTTATTTACTGCAAGCTCGAGCAGAGAAATCAAGATCCAAGGTTGTTCCTCCTGCAGGCAGTGGAAACAATCTCTTTATTGCAGTGAGACTCCAACCCTTAACTTGTGTCCAACCTGAACTCCTCCGGTCTGCACGCGCTGGCAGGGAATGAACTGCTCTCAGTTTCTGCTCTTGGAGCCCTGGAATTCTTTTTGATCCTGGAGATAAGGAAAAAGGCTTCTAAGCAGATGCGTCATGCCTGCTTTATTTTCCATTAGAAGCAGGGAAGGGATTTAACTCTCTCCTATCAGGGTGTGTGTGGGGAGAAGCTCAGCTTGCCTGGTGCCAAAATCCATGCTGTTAGTGGAGATACTGGGAGAGTTTGGAGTACCCATCCCTGGAAACATCATTAGTTGTGGAAAAGCCATTCATTAGTAACAGGCAATATGTCCTTCTCTCCCCTCCTCTGAAGAATAGGCAGTGCTATCTAAATAAGCTGTTTCCTGAGGAGTTACTCAAAGTTACTGCTGCAGCTCCAGGCCAGCTCTCCTCCCCCAGGAGCCGGACTGAAACAAAGCTTTTGGAGAGGGAAAAGCTGCCCTTTATTCCAGCAGTCGGTGCCATTCCTCTGAGGCTCCTCCTTTCTCCTCAGCCTCCTCAGTGTGCTCCCTGCTCGTTTTTTCAGCTCCCATCATTTGCCAAACCATTTCCATGTCTACAAGCTGCAGGCACTGGAGCCCTCTGTGCTCTGGGTTTGTCCAAAATCCCCCCTGGTATCCCATCCCCGCCCCCTTCAGATTCCCTTCGCTGGCTTCCCACAACCTCCCGCATTCCTTGTCTTCCTCCATCCTCATCTTCCATAAAACCACTGACTTCCCCAGGCCAGAGGTCATCACCAGGCACCTTCTCACAGGCTTTGTTCTGGAGCATCCTGGAACCCAGAGCCCGACGCTGGAGAGGGAAAATCGGGAGCAGCATCTCCAAACGCCTGAGTGCAGCAGCGCTGTGGGAAAACCTTTCCCACGTCGCTTCCTGACAAGGAGGGAGAAGTTTGTGAAATTTTCTCCAGTGGGCTGGTGGAAACCTGCTCTGGTGGGGCTGGAGGGTGCAGATGGAGGAAGGAGAGTCCTTCTCTGGGAGTTGTGCCCTCTGCTCTGTGTTACCAGCACTTAATTCCACCTTCTCCATTAGAAACACTCCCCTGCCCGCCGCAGTTGCCTTCAGGAGGTGTTTGGGACAACACGTCAAAGCAGGAAAACTCTCAGAGGAGAGGGCAGCTGTGGGGACACGGATGGATGTCCCTGTGCTGCCTTTCAGGCCAGCCCTGCACCAGGCTTTTAATTTTTTAGGCTTATGAATTATTTCTGTTTTAAAAAACCCCAATTATGGTGGTCCCTGCATGGTCCATTCCAATGAGAGCGAGTTGTTCTGGCTTTCCCTGAACCTGATCTCAGCATCTCCATCCTCCAGTAGCTGTCACATCTCCAGCCTTGTTCCACTGGGGGGTTTGGGCTGTCACAGTGACATTTCTGACGTGGTCAGGTTTTCTATGAGCACAGGAAAATTCCAGTTTTACTGAATTCTCCCCAGAGAAACGATGGGAAATGATCGTGCTTGGAGCAATGCATGGCGTGCAGCACCCGTCCCACATCGGTCAGGACGTATCCAACAGATCCAAAATCCAAATCCAAGCCGAAGAGGAATAAAATGTATGAAGCCCACCCTTGGCGCACCGAGTGAAGAGGATTTAGTGTGTATAATAAACTGCCTGCGGATCATTTATCACAGCTCCGCTCTGATTGCCTGGGGGTGATGATGGACACCAGAAGTTGGAAAAATCTAACGACGTGTGGGGAACGGAGCGCAGGTGTCCGTGCGGGAAGCGGCAGGAAATCAACCTGACAGCCTTAGGAAAGCGCCTGGCGCTGGAATCCGCACGGACCCCCAGCTCGTCCCCCGCCTCCCTCTCCCCCACTTTCCCGGCGGGAGGGCTCTGCTGAAAGGCTTCTTTCTTCCTTCCCTGCGTGGAGGATCCCACCTCTTCAGACAGCCTCTGTTTTCCTTTGGAGAAGGGAACAGCTGGGGCAGATCTCTGCTGCTCCGAGCAGCGCGGGCTGCAGCCGAGCCCCCCTGCCCACCCTGCACCTTGCTCCTGGGTGGGAGACAGCAGCAGAGCTTGTGAGAAACCTGACATCCCTCCCCAGATCTCCTCCACCTTGGGATCACGCACGTTCCCATGGGGATAGCCCCATCCGAGGGGCTGAAGGGAGGAGATCAGCAGAGCCCCCGCCGTGGCTCCTCGGGCCATCCCTGAACATCTCCGTTATTGGAGAGCCCCTGACCTCCCCTGACAGGTTTCCCCATTGTCTGCCTGACCTCACCATTATAAAGCATTTCCTACTATTTAGCCTGATGTTTTTCTTTCTTAATTTTAGGCCATTAGTGCTTGTTCTTCCCAAATTTACTGCTGAAAATGACTCTGCCTCCTCCCTTCCTCTGGCTTGACGGATGGCTACGGAGTGACCCTCCAGGATTTATATCCCCAGTGGCGAACAGGACTCCTCTCCTCTCTTAATCCCCTCAAGGCCATAGAAAAATAAAGTTGTTGTATTTAAATCCGAATCTGTTACAAGCTCTGCCTCAAAGCAGCGACGATCCCCACCTCACTGGAGTTCAGCTGTATTTGCTTTCACAGCCCTGTCCCAGAAAGTCCAGGAATGAACTTTTCCAAGATGTTTCATTTTTCATCAGGGTTTTTCATCAGTTTGCATTTGCCTCCTCTATTTCCCAGTGTTTTCTTTTTTTATTTTATTTCATTCATAAAATACAAAGGCAATTCACTTCCCAATCTGTTGGAAGGGGAAAGTTTGTCTTTCCCCTCTTTTCTTTAAATTTAAATAAAAAAGTCCTTTTGGGGTTTGTTTTTTGACCAAAACTAAACTGAAAAATAGTTTCAAGCAATGAAAAATAATCTTCCAGAAAAGGAAATAGTTTGATGAGCAGAACACTGATTTTGTTGCTTTTTTTGGCCTTATGGATTATTAATAATTTTAACTTTGGCTGTTAAGTTTTAGAGAAACTCACAAATAATATAAAAATATCATTCAGTGTGAGAGTTCATAGAGTAAATGCTCTTCTCCTCCACTGGTATGAAAGATAAAATTGATATGAATGAAAATTTCCATGACAAAAATTTCAAAATTATGCTGAATTGCAGATGAAATTCCCAGAAAAATAATTTATCCTGGATGCACGTGGGAGTTCCCATCTGAAAGTGTGGCAGTTAATATCTCCTTTATTTGTGACCAAGGAAAGTTGTGACCCAGTTGGAGATGTTTGGAGATGTTACATTTGGGGTTGTCTGAACAAAAAAATATCCTGGGTCCTGCTTGGCTGCTGGGATGGGAAAATTTATCCCCTGTGCTACTTCCAGGCCTGCAAGCCTGGGATAGGGACTGGGGAAAACTTGTTAATATGAAAAGATGGGATTAAACACATGGAAAATTGATTTGAAGGTGAGTTTGGGGTGTTTGCTTTGGAGCGCTGCCCTCGGCTCTGCTCCCGCCAGGCGCGGAGCGGGCAGGGCCGCCGGACACCGCCGTGAGTGGCTGCTTCCTACCACGGGCTCCCTCCTGCTCCCAGGCTTTATTTCTGGGATCTTTCAGCCATTCCCCTCCAAGGAGCACTTCCTTCCCGCTTTCCCTTGAGAGGAGCAGGAGGGGAGCGGGGAGAGGCAGCGGCTCCAGAGGTGGGTTTCAAACAGAGCCAGGAACCTCCTTGGGAGGTTGGAAATCAGGGCGCTGACTCCGGCCACCAAACCCGGAGCTGCTGCCAATTTGCGATGTTTTCCCTTAAAAGTCAAAGATTTAATGGAAAGAGAGGTCAGGCTTTGACCTGAGCTCTGAGCAGGGTGACAGAGATGGCTCCTTCATGTCCTCTCCAGGGGTTTGTTAGTCTAAAGTTTAGTCCCCACGTCAGATGATGCATTTTCCAGGGAAGTTAATGGATTCGCTTGCACCACCACGGAGTGGTTGGCGGGGGTGGGAGGGTGACTCTTTCGTGAGAGACAAATGACTTCCTCTGGACAAGCAGCTCTGTTTTAACTTGGAAAATGATGGATGAATCCCAAGGAAGGGCTTTGGACAGGCAAACGAACATGCGAACCTCACGTTGTCAGAGATCCAAAGAGACAACAGCAAATCCCAATAGCAGGGAGAGAACGGATGGGAATTGGTCTGCAGAGGGAGACTTTGGGCCAGGCAAAACCTCGTCACCACCACAAAACGGGACAGGGAGCGACTTTAAGGGACATACCAGAGCTTTGGGAGCCTCCACACAAGAGCTCCAGAAGGCTCCACACAGGTGGGGTTGTGGGTTTGTCTCCAGCTCCAGTTAAATCCAAGCCCTCCCACGGCACACGGATCCTCAGCCTTTCCCTTCCGCCCCTGCCCTTGTCCCTCCCAGACTGTTGTTTGGATTTTCCTTGGGCCACCGTGCTTTGCCAAATGTTTCCCTCGAGTTTTTCTTCTGTGCTTACCTTTACTAATGATAAATTATTTTTATTTTCTTTTAAAATATGTAAATGCGAGTACTTGGCAAGTGTTGGGCACTGCAGCTGCACCAGAGTTCCTGTTCCTCGAGGCACTTGTGTATCTCACTGCTCCATCTGGAACCCCAAATCCTGCCTCCAGATCCACTGCTCTGTGTGTGGATGAAAGAGACGGAGCAAAGAACTACAAATAAAGCCCCAAAAGTCCCCTATGGGGGAATGCAAAGGTGAAAGATGACTTTAACCTCCTCTCTCCCTTATTTTTTACCATCACAGCGAGCCACAAATTTTAAAAGCAATTCAGAGCCACAGATAAAAATACAAAGGAAAACAAATTGAATTTTAAGCAACCTGTTTGCCTCCTGCCCTTGGAAATCTTTGCACACAAGACAAGAAATAAGCAGATTGATTTTTGAATATTTCCTTTCCTGCTGGGTTGCTAAGTGGGAATGACCCAGAGAGCTGCTGGAGTATGACCTTGCGGGAAAACATCCTGGAGAGAGGATGATGTGGGGATGAGGAGCTGGAAGAAAAAGACAGGTTGTTGCCACCAGAATTGGTGACTCCAATCCAGTTGAGGCTGGAGAAACAGCACAGAAAAAAGGGATTTGCTCGATCCTGGATAATTTTGTTGCTTGTATAAAGCTCCATTTGTGCTGAAGGGCAAAGCATTAACTTGGGATGTTGTGCAATGTCACAGAGAGCAGGAGGAGGCCGTGCCCAAAGGGAACGAGCACATTCCATCGTCATGGGCATGGAGCACACTGCCAAGGACAATCCCGCCACGTGGATCCCTCAGTCCCTGCATCCTCCACCTCCTCCACAGCCCCTGGGGTGTTTATAGAGCTCAATACCACAATTTCCACAGTGGCTGGGTGATCCATGGAGATGGAACCCGCCTGGCTGGCTCCTCTTGGATACTGGAAAACCTTCACAGCTCAGGCCCTGATGTCAATGAGGAAGTTCCTTATTATTCCACTGCCCAGGATCCAGTTATCCAACCTTTTATACCAAGGGTTTGATTTATACCTGCAGTGACAGAGGGGGATAAAGAAATATGTCACCTTTTGTGAACTGAACTGAAGTTAATTTTTTTAATTAAAGCCTCTCACCTGCCTGCTTCAAGCACAGAGATGTCCCTTCAATCCCAAAATAAATTCCTGATATTACAGATTGCAGCCAGGATGGCTGAGACCAGGAGTTATTTTCTTATGCAACTGTTCAGTTTTCGTGAGGGAAGGGCAAAAGGCAGTGCTGGAGCTGCAGACGTGATTTATAGATATTAAACATTTTACAGCACTTTTTTTTATCACTTTCATTCCTCTCTGTTCCTCCTTCAGACGTTGGAATAAGAAGGGTGGAGAGGGACCGGGAGACAGCAGACTTTAAACTGTCATAGCTCTGGGAGAATGATGGATCTCTGTGGACTTGGGCAAACCCAATTTTTGGAAAGCTTTGCCCGTGCTCCCTTTTAAAAGGAAGGCAGCACCTTATCTCCCTGCTGCCAATCTGCCAGCTGTGCATCCCTGCTCGGAGTGGGAAGCCCTGAGCACTCCTGTTGGGCGTTATCTGCACCCCAGGTACGGCAGATCCAGCTGGATCCCCATGGAAACCCTCCCGGCTCCCTTCCAGGACCACCCTGGGCTCTGGCGGCGCCACCCTCCACCCCAAACCCACCTCCCCCAAAAATGCCGAGCATCCCTCCAGCAACACCCCCCTCCCCAGAGCCACCTGCGGCTCAGCCAGACTTCTCCCAAACACATTTCTCTTTAAAAGCCCAGATTAGCCTAAAATTCTCTCGGAGATAAAGCCCGGCCCCTTATCAGCGAGCGCATCCAGCCCCCACGCACTCCCGGCGCTCCGCAGGCTCCGGCCGTGGCCAGTTGCTCCTGGAGCCGAGCTGTTTTCCCAGCAGAGCACCGAATCCATCATTCCTGGGCTTTCCTGGAGCAGGGTGATAAATCCCGCCCAGGAGAGGGGTAGGTGAGACCCGAATTCTTCTCCACCACGCACTCCCTGGGGAATGCACATCCAACGCTGCCTCCTTCTCCAGGCACTGTTCCTCTTTCTCAAGGGATTCCTGGCCTTCCTGACCATCATTTAATCTTTCTTTTCCCACTTTCCCCCCTTGTTGTTTCATATCTATTATGCTTCCAAGTGCTTCTCTCCCATCTCCTGTTAAACTGGGCAAACAGGAGAGGGGATGGAGCTGAATCTCACATGGATGGCAGAGGAAAATATTCCATGGGATTTAGATACAGACTCCCAGAGCTCTTAAAGAAAGGAATTAATTACCTAAATTAAAGGAATGAATGAATAACTTTAAAAAGGCATTATTCAAGATGTTTTGGCTAATGGGAGAAGCTGGAGTGTCAACCAGGAGACAGTGATGGCTTCGGCTTGGAAAAGCCAAATTCATTTTGAGCTGGTAGAAAGAGAAATTTGTTTAAAATTGAGGCTGTTTTTAAAATCTTACAGTGGTGAAATCCAGTCTGGACTGAGACTGGCATATAAATATTAAATATAAAAAATAAGATATGCACATTTTGTGGCTGGGGAAAGGGATTTATGGCATGGGAATATTTTCAGGGATTCTGCTACGATGGAATAGGAACAGGTCCAAGGATAACCTTTAGAACTGTTGAGCATGGCTGGGAAATATGGATGTCTCCAAAATTCTGGAGAAAAAGGCCTAAAAAGCAGAGAAAATCTTTCCTACATGGGGTTTAAATACAAAATCTTGCCCGGGTGGTCATTTCCAGCTGCCCCCCTGATTCCACATCTTTATCTGCAAACACCCATGTGAGATACCAGCCCCAGCTGAGCTCTGGCAGGGTTATCAGAGGACAGACAGTAGTTCCTTCAGCCAGAACAGCCAAGGTCTCGGGGTTAAAAGCCAAGGGTCAGCACAGCCACTGCCCTGTGTGGCATGGATTAAATCAAAAATTATCTGTGAGTGGCATTGCTGCAAAGCAGCCCAGAGCATCCATCTGGGCATAAATCACCTCGCCTGGGGTGGGGTTGGGCTTTCGGGGCTGCTTTGCCTCTTCCAGCTCTGCTCCTCGCTGTTGGTGGTGTAAATCCGGAGTAGAAAATCCAAGCGAGGTACACTGAGTTAGGGGAAAGAGGATTTGTTTTTTCAGGATGAGGTTTTTTATGGTTGTTGCTGGCTGCAGCTGGAAGCCAGACTTGAAAACTGCTGAAAAATTTTGCTCAGCTCCATGAAAATCAATTTCAGCCTCTGCCATCCCTGGTGTTTTGCTGATCATTCCCAAATTCACAGCTTTTCCCTTTCTATCAATGCATTAATCATGGAAGAGAGAGAAGGAAGAACTAAAGAGCCATAGATCCATTTAGGCTGGCAAAGACTTTTGGGGTTGCCAAAATCCCAGCACTGACAAGTCCACCTGTGAACCCTCAAAGGACTCACCACCTATCAAAGGATAATCCTGAATTTCATTTCAATGATTTCTCCAGGTTTATTTATTTTTTTTTTTAAAGAATAGGACCACACTCCTCAGACCACTTTTGACTCCAAAATTCCACTTGTTGTGACTGTTTTAATGATTAAATTACAGCTGAGAATGGATTTTATTTAACTTCTGTCTGAGTTCCTGGCACTGAAGGATCCAGCTCAAGAAAAATCCATCAGCTGTCACATAATTCTGTTCTGCGCCTGCAAGAAGCAAGCTGGGCGTAAATTTGTTTCCAGTTAACTGCGATGAGCAGGAGTAAAAGTCCAAGCAGCTGGAATCGTGTCCGTGGGATGGAAGGAAACATTTCAGCGCTATTTCCCAAAAACTCCAGCTGGTGGCAGCAGCAATTTCTTTTCCACCAAAAGTTAAACAGAAAACTAAAAAGAGAGGGGAAAATAAAAAAAAATCCCTAGAAAGGATAACTACAAGCAACGTTGTGGAAATCTGAGGTGTGCTGCCCGAAAATGAGATTAAAAATATTTATTGCTTCCTTAAAATGGGGGGAAAAAAATCCCAAGCTGGATTTAAAGCCACAGCAAAGAGAGCTGATGACAGAGAGCCCTGGGATGGATGTGTCTGGGACAGAGGTGTGCTGAAAGGGCCCTTGAAAGCTTCCTGGGAGCTATCAGGTGCCAGCAGGGATGGGATGACCCCTGAGGGAAGCAGATTTCCACAGGAACTCCCGTCTTCCCTCCCCGTGACAGTCCAGTTCTGTGGGAAGAGCAAGACCTGGGGTTTTTAGGATAACTGTGGCATAGAGAAGTGCAAATTCACAGAGGGCAGTGGCCACAGAATGGGATTTGGAAACAAAAATTCCTCCCCAGGAGGATGAGGCAGACCTGGGACAGACCCCTGGGATGTCCAGAAAGCCACGTGGACATGACATCTTGAAGGTGACACTTTTGGCTTTGATCTACACCCCCTCAGATGTTCCTTCCAAGCAAAATCCCCGCATTTATAATTCCTTCAAATCTACCCGTTCTCTTCCCTCTTTCCTCTGTCTCACCTGTAGCATCTCACGCTCCTTGGATCTCCATTTCCATAAATTCCGGCACTTCCACCACTGAGTCTTTTCCTCTTCCTCCAGCTACACCTCCACCACTAAATAACACCCTGGCATGTTTTCCTATGCAGCCAGGATGTCTGGGAAGGACTTATTCTCCATGGTTTTCCTCTAATCTTCGCATCCCTTTGGGAATATCCCTGTGGAAAAGAAACTCCGCTTTACCATTGGCACCGTTTCACTCCCAGAGGAGGTTGGAGGGAATTTTGGAGCTCTCCAAACATGCAGGCACAATCACGGCTTCTGTGATTGAGTCGTTTCTCTCTAAATAAGTAAATTAACTCTAATACCCTTATTTGCTATCAACCTTATAAAATGTAATAAAAGCCAGATGTCTCTTCCTTAACCTGATGTGCCATAGATGGATTATTTTTTCCAGACTTTATGAAAGTGATTTTGCTCTCTCTCTGTGCTCCCTCTGGTGAATTCATCACAGGACCTGATGGGAAGAAATTTGGAAATGGATAAAAAACAGAAAATCTGTATTTTTATGGATTCAGATTCAACCTTCCTCTCTCCAGGTCTTGTTCTCTGTGTGTGTGGCTTCAAGCCTGGGATGGTCACTCTGAACTCCAGGAGATGGTAAATTATTGAATGATTTCAGCTCAAAAGGGTAGAAAAGATGCTAAATAAGAGTTCTCACACCAAGAACCTCCCAAACAGCCTGGCTGCATCAGAAAATTCATCCAGGACTGGAGGCACAGAGAGGATTTGGTGTCTGGTGCTCTTGGATAGATTTCTGCGATAGTTTGATTTGGCCAGATGGGGACCAAACACAGGAAAAAAATTGGAAATTCTTCATTTTCTGTGATTTCCTTTTATTTTAGGTGAGTGCAGCTGAATCACAAGACACTTTCTGAGAAGAGAGTGGACTGAAGACCACACTGTGCTTTGTTTTCAGTCCCTTGGTGCTCAAATGCAGCTGCCAATTTCCCTTCAACTCCCTGAAAACGCTCACGGGTTCCACACTAAACTATTCAAACCCTGAAAGCCATACCTGCTTACCTCACAGGCCCACCATAATTAGGCAGAGGGAAAGCCTGGAAAAACCCTAATCACACTTAAAACCACACAGCCGTGCCTTGGGGCTGGGTTTCCTGCAGCAAGGTTGCTGCTGACGGGACATGAGGGACGGACAGGCACAGGGGATGACAAAGCCACATCCACGGATTTCTCCTGGGGGCTGTGGTGGTGGAGAATTCCCGACATCATCCCTGTGGGGATGGGATGGGTGGGGCTCAGGTCACAGGGACAGCTCAGAAACGAGGTCAGGTATGGGAGAGGGTGGAGAGGAACGGGAGGAGCTGGAGCATTTCCCATTTGTTTTATTGGCTTTCCTTCAGACCAGCTGAGAAATGAAAGGACCTTGTTCTGCACCCGCTCCGAGCTACAGGACTTGTTCATGGAGATGTTTTAGCTCCCAGTTGAATTAAATATTGTTTTTAAACAAATGGCTTTTCCCCCAGCTGGGCTGGTAACACCATCGTGGTGTTTGCATGAGGTTTCTGGGGAAGTAGTTTGGGGTTTCACGTTGTTTGCTGAGAATCAGGCTGGTTTCTCATCCAAAATCATAATTTTGGATGAAGCACGCGTTCCACAGAGCTGCTCTGAGCTCAAGGAATCTTCCTTCAGGCACTTGTCTCCAAGAACTCATCCACAGACTGCTCCTGGTTTGGGGTCAGTCTCCTTGGCTGGATCTCCTACATAATATTCCAGTTCATTCTCCAAATGATACAGAACAAACTCACTGTGGGTCAGAACTGTCACTTTTCCAGGGATTATATAGCATGGATATGGATATATAATTCCCCTGGAATATGGGGAAATCACTCTTTCATACGGCAGATTTTAGCAATGTTGAGATGGCAGAAGGTCCCACTGAACCAAACTGATTTTGTCATAATTTAATCTGATAAGATCGAACAGCAAGGGGACCTGGAAAGTGTTTGAAGAACCATTCCCAGCTTTGCTCAGCCAATGCTCTGAGACAGCACAACTTCCAGACCCACAACAAAATTTTAGAACATAAATTCCCTTCCTTCTCCATCTTTTTGCTCCAAGAACACTCCCAAGGCTGCTGGTTGAGTTTCACCCTCCTGATTTGTAAAATCACATCAGGTTTATGAGTGTGTCAGACGCCATTAGGGTAAGGCCCTTTGCCCATCTGGTTTTCCTGCTGATTTCCCTAATTCCAGGCATGGAATGCCTCTCCATCAAGCCAAACTTTGAAATTAGGTTTTGGGATGTCCCTTTCCTTTGAGGGCAGGGGAGTGAAAGGAGAGAGGAGCTGGGATATCCTGGACATTTTTTTTTTTTTTTTGGTCTCTTTGTCTCTTACCTTGGAACAGAGAAGGGAAATGTAGAATCAAACAGGATTTGTGGTCTTGGGGTTTAGCAAGCAGCTTATGCAGATCATTGTTCCCCAAGTGGGGAACGTGGGCTGGAATTCAGTCCCAGCAAATTTCCTTGCAATCCCAGAGTCTGTCAGTCCTTTGTCCACCTGATTTTTCTGCTGATTTCCCTAATTCCTGACGTGGAATGCCTCTCCAGCAGGCCAACCTTTGAAATCAGTGAAAAAGCATGGTAAACCTCTGCGCTGAAATTAGAGGTATCTCCGTGGGATTACAGAGGAATTAAAGGCTAAATCTGGTGAGGAAAGGGAGAGACCAAAAGCCTGCCGAGCAAAATTGTGCTGGATGTCAAAGCAATTTGTCCCAAAATCCCGGCACGAGGATGCCCAACGGAGAATTAGCGGGAGAGGGTTGTTTGAAGCTGTGACCCCTTCCCTCGGCACATGCTACTGCCTCCCTTGAGCCACGGGAGGCTCTGGCTGTGCCCGTGGCTTTTAAACACAACATTTATTATCCCTCAGCCCCGGATCAGGGCGATCCCGGGATGGGCAGCCCGGAGCGCGGCGCGCTGCCGGCATCTGGTTCTCATGTTCAATCTCAGCTCTTCCACTCGGGCTCGGGTGACAACAGAACAATGCTTGCCCTGCAGACTGACTAATTAGGCTGCATCTGGAGCTAATTAAGCGTGGAGTCGCAGCGAGGGGAGCGCTCCCCTTATCAAACCAGCAGCAGGGGCGAGACAGGAGAAAAATCGCTGCTGATACGGCTTTGGTTTTCCATGGAAGCAATTTAAACGAGGCAATGGAGATCAGGGTTTTATCCCTGGGATTGGTCCCAGGATGATGAACCTGGGCTGGTTTTTTGTTTTATGGGGAGGGGGAAAGGTGGGAGCTGGAGATATTTTAAATAATTAATTAGGATTGTCTTTGAACTCTTGCTCCTGTGTGTAATGTATGGGCATGAAGATGCCTCTTGAGCATTAATATAATTTAATATTTTAGTTTCTGATACTCCATGGCATTTGTAATTAAATAAACTGACCTTTGCTAGGTGAAATACACTCTGATCTCTCTTTTTTTCCAAACTATTAGAAGGGATTTCTATTGTTAGATATTCTAATCTTAGTTTTGTTTGGTCAAAATTGGGAGAAATATGGATTCCATCGCATTGTCAGCCACTAATTAGCGTGAGGCTGCACATTTTTTAATAGCTGGACAGTTTTATTTTTTCAGTGAATGACTTCTTGTGGAGGTCCAGAAAATCCAGAGTACAGGGAGTCACAGGAGTTTAAACATGAAGTAGCAGAGTTTATTTTTGATGCCTCTATTTTTCATCGTAACACTTGCAATGCCAATAAACCGAGAGAAATCATCCAAAGTCCACAGATAAATTTGTCATGGCTTGGTTCAGAACAGTAAATTATTTTTAGATCCATTTTAATTCGTCTTTTCTGACCTGGAAACATTTTATTTCTAGAATGGAAATGGTTTAGCTGCAGGTTCTCATTAAAAAAAAGTTTTTTTGACTGATATTTTTTCCCTTTTTGCTGTTTTTTCATCTAGGACCCATTCCCAAGAACTGCCTGGGATCATCCAGCTCCATACATGGATCCATCCAGCGCTGGAATTCCCACAGCCCTGGTGTTCCTTAGGTCTCGTTGCTCTTTCCCAACATGCACCATTTAAATCCATTTTGGTGAGATGAGGTCTGTGTTTCTGGCAAAGCTTTTTCAGGATTTAGAGCTCTTTGTGCCTTCTTCAAATTATCCTCTCCATGCTGGGAGTGTCCATTCCACCTGTCACCCTGAGGGAAAAGTCCTAAAGCCAGAGAAATCCCCCAAAACTGGTGATTTTTTTTTGTTTTATGTTTAACATATTGTCCATCGAACTTATTAATCTTTGTGGCTTTGATCCCACCAGTGGCATAAAGCTCCAGAATTCCTCTGCTCCCAGCATTGGGATTGATTTCCACGTGTTTTCTTCCTTTTGTCGTTCCCTCCTTCGTGGAATCATACAATCATTGCTGAGGCTGGAAAATCCCTCGAACATTATTGAGTCCAACCCTTAACCCGGCAGTTCCAAGGCCACCACGGAACCCTTCCCATGGGATTTTGAGCAGTTTGATGTCCAGCTCCAACCTGGGATGAGGAGGGGAAAAAAATACTCACAGAGATGCTTTGCATCCATGTAAAATTATCTGATCTTTCCTGATTTTTTAACTTTTGGGATGTCCCTTTTTTTGAGAGCAGGGGAGTGAAAGGAGAGAGGCGCTGGGATATCCTGGACATTTTTCCAGTCTTTGTCTCTTTCCCTGAAACAGAGAAGGGAAATGTAGGAACAAATTGGATTTGTGGTCTTGGGGTTTAGCAAGCAGCTTTTGCAGATCATTGTTCCCTAAGTGGGGATCACGGGCTGGAATTCAGTCCCAACAAATTTCCTTGCAATCCCAAAGCCTGTCAATCTCCAGATTTCAGGATTCTGGTGCAATTTGCCATATTGAACTCTGGATTTTCCTGGACGCAGACCTCAAGGATCAGACAGTTCCATTTCTAGGCGATTGTGTGTGTGTGTGGGAGTGAAAGGTCACCTCAGGCTTATCTCTAAATAAACCCAGGAAACTCCAAATCAGCTCCTTTTTTTTTTTTTCTTTTTTTCCTTTTTTTTTTTTTATCCCGTTCAGGCTGGCAATGGGCAAAGCAGCCTGGACAGCTTTTTTTTTTAATATCCAAATATTCCCCACTGAGGCATGACCTCAAATATTAGCTTTCCACCTAGCAAGACTAGACAGGAGCAGGGCAAAGGCACGTCTGTTCCTTTGCCCTGATGCAGTAAAAACTATTTAGATTTGCTTTTTTTTTAATTATTATTTTTTTTCAGCCCCTCCTGGGCGTGTTTACTTTCTTTGGGGCTCATGAATGGCGGCTTCAGAACCCCCCTCATTGTGATTTTCCCCGAGTCCCTCCAAACATCCCTTTCTCTCCGTGCTTTTTCAAAAAGAGCCCTTTTTTTTTTGCCCTCCCTCCCCCGTGTTCCTGCGTGTTGTGATTTCACTGAGGCTTCCAATGGTCTTCAACAGTTCATTTATGCCGGGAGCCTTCTATAAACTGTACAGCCATGGTCTCCTCGCCCGGCCACCCACCGACCCAGCCTGTCTAAACAGCATCTGTCTCCATCCCAGACACATCCAGCCAGCTCCAAATGGATTGAATCCAGCTTTTTTCCCCCCCTTTTTTTTCCCCCCCTGCTTTGTGCCCTCCTGCAAAGCCAGGGAGGGAGTCAAGAAGGGGGCACTGAGGTGGGGTGGGGTTGGGGTGCTCCTGGTGCACCCCTGGGTTTGTTTGGGGAGCCCTGCAGCAGCTCCATCCCTCAAGTCCCACCAAATCTCCCCACGGGGAGCAGATGCATTATTAGTGACGGGAGCCTATTTAAGCTTAATCCCAAATGCATTATCCGGGGAGTTTGGCTTGGCTTTTTGACTTAAGGTACTGGAGGTTATTACCTCTGGAATGCAGGCGTTGCTCTGAAGGATCTCTCCGTTTGGGGAGAGGGCAGGGATGGATGGGCTTTTCCTTGCTCAGGCAATTTGGACACATTTTTGAAAGATTAAGTCAGATCAGCACTTGAAAGGCTCAGTTACCTCTTGAGTGTGACAGCACAAAACCCATTCCCCTTCCCAAGAGCCTTGTTCAGCTCGGAAAACAACCCGAAAAAACTAAGAGAGGGGTAAATTTTGCTTGGCAGCTTGGAGAGATTTGTGCTTGCTAAACCACTGCTTTTCCTCCTATTTACCCTGCAACATTGTCCCAAAATATTCCTGCCTGGAGAAGGAAGCTGCCCTCTGCTATCACTGGGTGCTTCCACGAGGTTTATCCACATCCATGTCAACACTTTGGATGCAGCAAAAATCAGATTTCCAAGGGCTTGTCTGGCTGTCAGGCCTGGGAAGGTGTCACCTCTTAGTTAGGGGAGCTGTCATTGCAGGTGGAGGGTGTTTCAGGGAGAAAAGGTTCTGGGCTGTCAAGAGCTGGGCTCAAAAATGGGAATTGTCATTGAATAAG
Source organism: Pseudopodoces humilis (assembly GCF_049639895.1). Classification (NCBI taxonomy): domain Eukaryota; kingdom Metazoa; phylum Chordata; class Aves; order Passeriformes; family Paridae; genus Pseudopodoces; species Pseudopodoces humilis. The sequence continues at coordinate 2,475,974 of NC_142213.1, forward strand.
GGAAACAGTCATAACCTTCCAGGTTTAGATCTGTCAGAATGACCAGCCTGGGTTCAACAGAGCAGGGATGTTGTAGTGGATGAACATGGCTTAGATAAGCTTTGATTTTTCTTTAATTTTAGTTTTTGAGACAAAATGTGGACTTGTAAAGGTTTGCCTTTTGCCAGGTCCCTCTGAAGTCAAGCAAACGTGTTGTTTGCTTCATTTACAACCTGTTAGAGCTAAGAAAGCAAAGCAATACAAAAATTAAGATAAAATGATATCACCTCAGAGGGAAAATCCTGGTTTTTAATAAAGCAGGAAAATAACACATAAATTAAGGAAATAAAAAAAAAAAGAGAAAGAAAGAATGAAGGGGATGAAAGAAAGAATGAAGGGGATGGGAGGGATACAGTTTTCACTTTGGAGGGTAGGATTAGACTGAATATTGTAGGAAATTCTTCCCTGTGAGGGTGGGGAGGCCCCAGCAGTGGCTGCCCCTGGATCCCTGGAAGTGTCCAAGGCCAGGTTGGACAGGTGTGGAGTGAGATGAGCTTTAAGATCCCTTCCAACCCAAACCATTCCATGATTCCATGATCTCTGGGACAGAGGGTTGTGCCTGCAGCAGGAGCCTGGCTTTGGAGCTGCCAGCTGAGCCCGTGCAGCAGCTCCAAGAGCTGGTGATCCCCTGCACAATTATACCAGAGCCTTTTGACATCCCCGTGTTTTGACATTCCCTGATTTATTTCCAATTTCAAAAAGAGATGCATGTTTTTCTCTCCAACCTTGTTTCAGCACTGAGGGGATCTGTTCTGAAGCGAGACCTGGCTTTAGGAATAAAAGAAGGGGATGTGCTTCCCTGTGCTGACGGCACTTCATTGTTCTCGTGCCTCCTCCAAGCCCAATTCAGATTAGATTCACTATCAGTCATGATTATGGAAAAGAAGTGATAAAACGTGGCTTGGAAAAAAATCATGTTTGGACAAGAATTTGCTGACATATTGTGGAGTGATAACATGATAGTGAAAATAGCCAGATCCTGCCTGGCCTGGCGTCTGGAATCAGTAAAAAGAGGCAGGCAGGAATAGTGCAAGCTGACTTCTGTTCCCTTTCCAGCACAAAATCGGCACCTTTCAGGATTTTTTTAGAAACCCACCGATAGGATTTGCATTGAAAACTTGCCGTTATTCCCGGATCTTGGCTCCAGCCTGGATTGCATTGCAATCATTTCTCACCGGAGCCCTGGGAGCGTTTCTGGAGGTATAAAAGGAGGAATGGTTGGGTTTGCCAATCCCAACTGGAGCATCCACGGCTGGTGCTGGAGGAATGCTGTTGTGTGTGGAGAAGGAGAGCAGGGTGGCCCTGAAAAATGAGAAGACTGTATGGTTTTAATTGGGATTTAATCTGTGTTAGGTCCTATGAACTCTGCTGATGGTGGTGGGAGGTGCTGCCTCACCCCCTCCTGGGTTGCCACATCTTCTGACTTCCAGGGAAAAGGGGTGGACTTTCTGGAATTCTTTCTGAATTCATTCTGAACTTTCACTTCTGAACCCAGCAGCCCGTTCTGGCCAGGGCTGATAAACACAAGACTACTTTATCATCACAAACCCCTACAAATCAGGTGAAAATTGGTGTCTGGGGTGAAAAATAACACAGCTGGGAATGCTGCAGAGCCTGGCCATGGTCAATCTCATCAGGTTGATGGCTGGACACCATGATTCCATAATTCTGATCTCCTAAAACGACATTTCCCCATCAACAAAAGAACCCCTCCTCAAAGTTGCTTTTTCCTTGGTTGTATTTCATACACAAAGAGCGAATATCTGTAAAGACCTGGACTCTTCCATGATAATTCCCAGGCTCTCAGCCACAGTCCAGTATTGAATGAGAATTTGCATTTAGAATAAGGAAGAAGGTGATGAAGGGGCACAGAAGCAGAGAGATGGTTTTAGTAATGGCAGTGTGGAAAGGCAGTGAATGCACAAGGTGGGCTGGAGATCTGTTTTTCACTTGCTGAAATTCTCCTTTGTGTTTGGACCGGGTCTCCCTGGACCTATCCCTAACCACAAAAATTATCCATCCGGTCCTCTGCCCCTTCTGCCAACGCTGAGATTTGTAGAGTCTTGGCACTCTTCAGTAAGAAGGTTTCAAACTCTTCTCGTGAGGGGCTGGATATGCTTTGCCATGGAAGAGGGATTTTCTTTTACTTAATTCCACCCCATCCCTCTTCATTTCATGCCTTCATACACCTCAGCAATCACTGCTCCTCCACAGGACGCTGCTCCTCCATGCCCTGAGCACCTTTTGCTTTGTAACATCTCATTTGAGTCAAAAACAGATACACTTGACCATTCCAAAAGAGGAGAAGAGAGGGAACAGCTCCTAAAATGAGGGTGCAATGTGGGCTTTCCATAAAATGCTATTTCTGTCGTTTTATGGCCGAGTGTGTCTAAAAGAGGATTCTTTTTACAGAAGGTGAAAATGCCATGAAACGCCTGGGATCCTCTTGCATCTGGAGGAATGTCCATGTTGCAAGAGACCTCTGTAAATATTTATACCTGATGACTTCGCAGCTGGCTATTAAGTGCCCTGATTGTTCCTGCGATGCTGCTCGCAAATGGAGATCTGGCATTTAAAGGATGCAGCACAAATTGTTCCCTTGGCCTTCGCTTTTGGTCAGAGAATTTACTCAGGGCTGGTGATATCACTGGGGAAACATCCTCTCGCCCCTTCTTTCCATGTGCGCAACGAGCAGGGACCTCCCTGGTGGAAAATGGGAGGAAAAGTGGGAAAAGCACCCAGAAAAGACTCGTTTTGGGGCTCCAAAGAAAGCACGTGGTTAGGGGACCTCTCTGGGGTCACCTCCCCGTGGTGGGGTGTTGGTGGCACCTGGTGTGGGTGTCGCAGCCCCAGCTGCTCCTCCTTTGGTTGGACGCCGGCCAAGCCACGGCGGCAGAGTGACTTTGGAGCGCCGGTGACTCAGATTTGCCAGGGATCTGCTCCCGACAAAGCCTTTCCTGCCAGCTTGGCTCGGGGGTGGTGTTAACCCCTTTCTGGTTGGGAGTGGGGATGGTGCCAGGCGGGTTGTTACAGCTCAGGGGTGCTCAGGTGAGGACGTGACAGCCCAAAGCTGCTCCAGTGCGGTTTGGGACTGGGAATACTGGGAGAGGAATTATCCACCGGCCCAACAGGCTTCTTTTGGGATCCATTACTCCAGGGCTGGGGCAGGGCTCAGGGGAAAACAGAAAACAGCCACATCCTCATATTATCCATCCTCACTACAAATTGAATTCGACCCCAGGCATGTGAAAACACCACTTTATCATCACCACAGCCAGTGCCAGTGTCAAGGGGACCTTTGTGGCCTCCTGTTTTATGTAATTTAATAGTTCAGCTGCACCTTTGGCTGGACTAAAATCAATCCTGAGTTTGCGTTGGGCAGCCAGGAGGATTTCAGAGAGGGGACAGAAACCATTTAGAAACCAAACAAACCACAAAGTGCCTCGTTCTGACTTTCTTCTGAAAGGAGCCGCTTTCAAACTTCTCCTTTTGAAAAGTTGCCTCATCGTTGGGCTAATTTGGAACTAATGAAAAATAAATCGGCCCCCTCGGGGCCTGCCAGGAGAATCCTGTGTTTCATTCTGCTGGAAATGAAGCAAATAAAACCAAATTAATCTTGAAAAGCTGAAATACTGGCACGGAGTCTGTGTTTCTGACAGGGTTTTGGAGACTGAGAGAGCAGGTGATTTTCAATCTGCGGAGCTGTGCCTGGAGAAAAAGCACCCCGTGCTGCTTTTTATTTATTTCATCCCTCAGGAAAGCTGCAGGCACCATTCAAAGCTGCCACATTGTCTTTGTTTGACCAGGTTGCTCCTTCAAATCATTTGGGTTTATAATTTGGGTGATATTCTCCTCTCCCTGTGCCCAGTCTCTGTAAATCCCTACATCACAGCTCTTTAATGAAATCCTTTGTAGCCTTCTGACCAGTCATGAAAATCAATGGAATCATTTTTCCCAAGAATGCATTCCAGGAGTCCCTCCTTTCCTCATTCCCTGCATTTAGGCTCAGTTACCACTTGCTTTCCAGGTAATTATTTTTCTTCCTAATTTTTATTATCTTTTGGGTGTTGACACTGCTTTAAGAAGCCGAGCTTTAAGGGAATCCCTTGGGTGGGCTGGGCTGCAGGATGGGCTTAGGTTGTGGTTCACAACTTTAGGATCCTTGTGGGTTTATCTTTAGGACCTTTCAACTTGGAAAAAATTTATATAAAACCTCACAGCTCGGATTTTAAACAGAGAGGATGTGCCGTGCTCGGTGTAAGTAGAATATTTACAGTTCTAAGGCAGGATGATAGATGCCCCTTACAAATAATAAATAAAGGTTGAGTGTTGGGAAGAAGATTCATAAGGATAAAACTAATAATGGAATAGTCTTTATTGAGGAAAATGAAGCTGGGACACACCCCCCAAAATGAATTTATTCTTTACTGAAACACTGTGGAGTGGTTTACATATTGTTATAAAATCATTCTTATCGCCTTTGCTGAAGATTTGGGTCAGTGGGGCTGTTCCAGGTTTCCTAGAAAACTTAAATTCTGCCCTAATAGTCACAGGGAGGTCCAGACAGCTCCAGCAAGGCTGAGGGAAACTCAAGATTCCTGCAAAACACAGCAATTTTGAGAATGGGACTGCATGAACTGACCTGGAATTGCTTGGTCTGAATTCACATCTCTGGACATGACTTCATATATGTCCCAGATCAGACTAAAGCAGGCAGCACATCTGGAGCTGTAAAACGAGGGGCTGAGAGGGGCAGGGAGTGCATCTCTGGCAGGCAGAGATTCCTCAGGTTTCCCAGCCTGTTCCCAGGCTCAGAGGGCCAAATCCCTAAATCCTCACTGCTGAGCCAGCTGCAGACTCCCAATTAACAGCACAGCCTTGGCCATAAAGGTTTCTGTCAGCTTCAGGCACTGGAAAAGGCAATTCCTCCTCTCTCTGGGAGGTGTGAAACTGCCATGAGAATGCAAAATAATGCTTTACGTTCAAATTCAGAGAAGGAAATGGAAAATACAATGTATTGGCTTTGAATGTCGTCTGAAAACGGGGAAACCAATTTGGAGTTGTCTCCAAAATTTATGTAGGTTGTTGATTATGGAATCTCTGTGCCAGGAAGAAACATGGAAAAGCTGCTAAAAGAGTCATGTGGGACAAGAATAACGTGGAGATCAGTCTAAGGGATGGCATTGATCCATCCAGGGATGCAGCAATTCTGGAGAAAAAAGTTATTTTTATTTCTAGAACAGGGTTATTCTGGAAGAAAAGGGAAACCTCAGTGTTTCTCATGGGTTAATCCTGGTTTAAGCAACTGTCTGGCTCCACAAAAAGTGGAGTATTCCTGGTGTTGGAGAGCTCCTGATGCTCTTCCCTCAGAGGATGCCTATAAACCAACCAGCCTCCGTTCAGTGCTGGGTGTTGTTGTCTTTGCAAGGTGAGATAAATGGTTTTTAAACTCCCAGGACTGGAGCAGGAGCTGTGATCCAGCCTTACCTCGGGATCCAGGGTGCTCTCAGCAGCAGATGGAAATGCTGGAAGAGGAACCATAGGGAATGGCACTGAGGGAGGAGGATGTGGGTTAGAGAAGGCAAATGACAACCCCAGCCCCACTTCTGACCACTTGGGGGTTGTATTTGAAGCACTCTGGAATTTTACACAGCTCCAGGTTTCTTCTGGGTGCAAGGGAAATTTAGATTATTTTTGTGGGGTGTGTATTTGTAGGCATGGATACAGCTGTGGGAATTCTTCCCTGGGAGGGTGGTGAGGCTCTGGAAGGGTTTGCCCAGAGAAGTTGTGGATGTCCCATCCCTGGAGGTGTCCAAGGCCAGGTTGGGTGGAGCTCTTGAGCAGCCTGGGATAGTGGAAGGTGTCCCTGTCCTTGGCAGGGGGTGGAACTGGATGATCTTTAAATTCCCTTCCAACCCAAACCATTCCATGGTTCTCTGGTTCTTCTCCTGGACCACTGTCCAAGGTGTCCTACCTCCATTTCCACAGGTGACTCCTTTCCCAGATCTGGATCAGGCTGGAGCGCTTCAGCAAGAGTTTATTTCATTTCAGATATGCAGATATGCACATTCAATAATTAGGACAAACATTTCCTTTGGCTTTAGTGTTTGGGCTGGGCACTACAGGGCAGGAGAGCACCTCCAGCAGCAGGGTTGAATCCAACCCCACGTGCTAAAGTTCACTTAAAGTGTTTGTAGACCCCAACAGCTCCTTTGAAGAGACAAAAGGGTGATTTTTGTCCTGGCTGCACAACACAAATTAGCACAACGTGTTCTGATGAGACAGGGAAACACAATCTTCCTTCCCTGAGGTAACATTGCACAGCCCCAACACTAAAAGCATGGCCTGAGCCATCAGCAACTGTGAGAAATCCCTTTTGGAAAGTGTGTTTGCTCTCCAGGATGCCTGGAAAAGCTTATGGATAGTGAGAGACTCAACCTGGTGACCGCAGTTGCCTCACAGCCCAAGTTTGGAGAGAGGACGGGCTCAGGTATGGCCAGAAACAGCAGCAGCACCACAGGCACGTCCTGCGCCCCTGCCCTCGGAGAGCTGCTGCTGGCAGCCAAGAAACGGAGGCCTGGATGCATCAAAACGCTCTGGACTGTCAGATCCGTGCAGAATGAAGCCAGGCTTGCAGCAGCAGGACAGATGGACACAGAGCAGGTTTCCCTTGGCTTGCAGAGGGGGTGCTGGCAGCACAACGCCACAGACCTGCAGTGCTGCGGCAAAACAACAGTGACACTTGGGACATGAAGGGAGGACTTAAAATAGCCTGCCTGGGGCATTATTTCCCCTCCCATGGCACAGGTATTCTCCTCTTGCCCTTCTGATATTGTCCCATTGTTTTTCCCGGGCTTCTGTTTGTATCTTTCCCGACAAACTTTTTCAGAACCCTCTTTGCCCAAAGAGGTGCTGGAGACATCACCAGCTTTGCACTTTTCTTGTGGAATCCATCACGTATTTCTGAGGGGGCTCAATGGATAGGGATTCTCCCCTGGGAGGGTGGGCAGGCCCTGGCACAGGTGCCCACAGCAGCTGGGGCTGCCCCTGGATCCCTGGAAGTGCCCAAGGCCAGGCTGGACAGGGCTTGGAGCCACCTGGGATAGTGGAAGGTGTCCCTGCCCATGGCAGGGGTGGCAGTGGATGGCCAAATCACTCTGAGATTCCATGAACTGGAGAGTTTCCTGTGCCTTGTTTTTTTATCATCGTGGTTTCTGCTGTAGAAGATTCCTTGGACATCAAAGTTTGTACCAGCAGCCAAGGAATGAAAAAAAAAAAGGGTTTCAAAGACTTTCTGGGGTGACAAGAAACTGCTGGGCCCAGTAGGAAGTAGGGAATTAAAAGGATTTTAGATATTGCAAGTATTGTGGGGCTGCAAAGCTGAGGGTACTCTTAAAACTTCTGCTTCTGAGGTATAAAAAGAGTCTGTCCCCCAAGTGATGGGGGCACAGAGCTAAACCCCAGGCCACGGGTGTTTGAGGTAATTATTATTTATTGTTATATTTTGCAACCGAGTTAAATAAAAAAGGCTGAAAGCCTTATCACTTGCTGGAACTATTTCCTCCCTTTAAACCTTTGAGCAATAGAGATAAAAAGTGAGTGTTACTCGTGATGCTGGGGGGAAGAATGCAATATTCTCTGTGGTATTGTCTGGAGGAGCCCCTCTGCTCTGGCCTTGCTTTCTCCCCCTCAGCCCCAAGCATGGAGACACAAACTCATCTATTTAAGAAGTGGAGGCCGCTCATTTTTTAACTTCAAATCCTATTTCTTGCCTTTCTCTTTTGGTCTGGGCAGATTTCTATTCAATTGCAAAAGCAACCAACATGTGGCATGGCCAAATCTGTGCTAAACATGGAGACACACCTGGGAAAATAGGATGGGCACGAAGCTGCAGTGCTTCCAGCGGGTCTGGTTCTGTGGAAATTGTTAATCTGAGCTGAACACTTCCCCTCTGGCCCTGGAGTGCTAAGACTCCTCTTCCTCTGCTGGGACAGTTAAATTTGGGATCTTTGGAGAGAAGATAAAAGCAGCTCTGTCTTTTGGGAGGCCAAAGATGCACAGCCAGCATCCCTGCGAGGACGCGGGGATTAGGGGAATACGTCGAATTTCCAAATTTAGAGCGGAGGACTCGCTTCCCATAAACAAAGGCTGCTTTTTAAAACGAGATGTTAGGGAGATAATGCACTAAAAAAAAAAAAAAAAAAAAAAAAAAGAGGGAGAAAAAAGAGAAAAGTTTGCCTTTGTGACTAAATTCTGTTATTTTGCAGCCAACCTTCAAATGGGCTGTTGGTGCAAGTGAACAAACGCTTCCTGTCTGTGCGTCCTCATGGGTGGTCGTGTTTTAAAATGAAATATCCAGGCTGACAAATGCCTTTACAAAGGCCAGATTATAAACTGTAAACCTACTGTCAGCTGGGCAGGGAAAAAAAATCCAAATGCCTCTTATACCATTTAAAGATTTAGTTTGGCTTCAACACTAAAGCGCTTCATCTTGAGGGAGAAAGGAGCTTAGAGTTTATAAATTGTTGTTTGGGCTCTAGTAAGCTCTGGATAAGGGAATCTCTCTGCTAGGAAACAAATGACCTTCCCAAAATTTAGGGAGCTCTGGGTATTGTTACAAAGACAAAATGCCTTGGAAAAATGTCCCTGGAATACAAAGGGATTTGAGACAGCTCTGTTACTCTTAACATACAGCTCATACAGCTGCAAAGGGCAAATCCTACAGCTCCAGTCTCTAAAAAAGGGTGGAAAAAAGTTAAACATATCAGGGTAATAAAATAAAAGCTGTTTGGATTGTCCCCCTCTGTCTAAATCTGCTCTAGACTCACTCTTGCACATGGTTGTTGAGCTCAGGCTGAATATCTGCATTATTTTGGCAAAAAACTCCCAAAATTTCCTGTATTCTCCTCAGTGATGATTGCAAAGGGAAGTTTTGTGGAAAATAAAGTCATTTATGACAACGTGGTTGCCACACTCAGCAATTTGAATCCAAAGTGGAGGAACAAAGAAACTCCAGGAGGAGAAGCCGTGGGCATTGCACACCCTTGAGTCCAGCAAGTGAAATCCTGCAGCTCCTTTGTGCATTCCTGCTCAGTGGCAGCGCTTCCAATCCATCCTGAGCTTGGAATTGCATTGCAAAGCTCTGGTCCTCTGCTCTCCAAATGCCATCCAAGGTCTCCCAACATGGGTTGTGCTCATGGATTCTGAACTGGCCACAGGATTCACATTGTCTTTCTGGAAAGTTGTCTTTACTCTGCAAATCCTTGCTGTGCTCCTCTTGTTGTTTTTTTTGGTCAGGAATGTTGCAGGTCATGCTGCCCTTGATGGAAGCAAACAGAAATGTTGGTGGAAATCATCAGATCCAGGAAAGCTTAGGGATGTACACATTGAGCTGGGTGGGAAACAGAAAGGAAAACACTACTTCCATGGGTTTTAATGTTTCATTTTCATCCCAGTCATCTCATGGCAATCAGCACTAACCAAGGCATCACTTCTCATTCCTTTCCCTGGGAATTTTTATTATCAGTGTCCCTACTGATGAGCACAACTCTTTGACAGTCTTTCCTTGGGAAACCGCCACCTCCATCATTTGAGATATCAGCTCTAAATCCTGAAAACCACATTTTTCTTGTGGTTTCTTTTTAGGAGAACTGAAAACCCTGCAGAGCATCAAACCAATTATTTGAGATGGCTCTTGGCAGGTTCCAAAGGGTGTGAGGTAGAAACATGTTCAATTTTCTAAGCCTGTTCAATTTCCATGCCAGAGGCTAAAGTTTGTCGGCACCAAATTCCATGGGACCTTTGGAAAAGATGATTATTCCAATGCCCATCAGATTGTTTTAGGGCTTGAATGTGATTCCTGCTGGGACTCAGGCCCTCAGCTGTCCCTCCTCTCCTACCCAGAGACCCGATGACAGTCGTGCAGCTGCATCCAAAGCTTTTGTCCAAGAGGAGCACAAAGGAAATTGCTGGAAAATCTTCACAGCAGATCTCCCTCCGCCCACGGAGTGGTGGGAATAAACATCACAACTTCAGATCTTGGTGAATGCAGATAAATTGAGGCTGAGCTGATAAGTTAATGACACACCAAAAGCAGATTGCTTCAGGGACTGAAGGGATGAGTGGGCAATGAGCAGAGTCCTGGAATCCTGACAAATCCCGGAATGCTTTGACATTGTGTTCCCCCCGTGCCAGAAGGGAGCTCCTGAACTCCTGTGCAGTGGGAATCTGGCTCTCAGCATCCAGAGCAATCCTCTTTTTTACCAGGCATGTCCAAAAGGATCCAGTTCTCCTGGGATGATTTCTCCAGGATGTGTCCTGCCCCGTCCATCCACACTGCTGGATTTTGCCTTGACTGCCCTTAGCTCATGCCTTCACTCTTGCAATCCCAGGAGATCCTCGTGTTCACTCAGAAAATAGACTGAAGTGAATGAAGAAAGTGGAAAGTTAGGGGAAAACATTAAGAAAATATTTTTGCAAATTTTTCCTACCCTGTCTTTCTCCATGGTGCTCCAGAAGATTGATGTGTGCTTACAAATGCTCTCTGAACTATCTTAGAAGCCTTTTCCAACCTCAACAATTCCATAATTCTATGATTCTATGCTTTTAACATATTAAAGTGGTCATGATATTAAAAATAAATCATCAAAATATCTTGAAGACCAATTTTATTCCTGCACAGACCATGGCAGAATTTGTGCTTCCCTTTGAAAATGATAATAAAGACTTCATAGCTGAATGACAGGACCTCTGACCCCCAGCCTGAGCTGTGAATTCCTGCTTGATCCTCCTTGTATTCCTGCTGGAATTCCAGCTCTGTAGGGAAGGATCTCCTCACAACTGTTCCTTGTACACTGCTGCTGAATAACCAGAGCTGCAAGGTCCTTTTTAATGGAAAGAGTTAGAAAAGTTGTATTAAATTCCAAGAACACTTTCCTGGAACAATCAGTTGGATTAGGTGAGGTCCCAACAGTGGGGACAAGCACAGTGGTTTCAATGGCCATCTATTGATTTAGGGACACTGTGAGGTGACATCTCTTTACTTTCCCTTTGTCAGACCCAAGTGAACCCATTCAGGATGGGATGGAGTCGCTGAGGTTGATTATTTGCCCTCTGCACCCTGGATTTGAGGCAGTACTGGCTATAAATATAAGGTCACTGCTATTTTGAGGTCCAGCTCTGCAGCTGCTGGTGTCCCGAGCCATCCAGTCCTTCTAGGAAAGGCCAGAATCTCCCGCTGACTTCCCAGGACTCCACAGTGCTAGAGGCAGATCCTCTACCGGTGGAAAATAAATCCAGCAGCAACATGCACCAGCTGAGGATTCCCAGCATTTCTCCAAGCCCTCCAGAAAGAATCTGCAGGAAGAAAACCAATAAAAAAAATGAATCCTCCTCTCCAAAACATTCCTCCAACTGCCCCCACGGCTTTATCTGTTTTATTTCTACACAGGCTGTTCTGCACCCCCTGTTTTTTCTTTACAAGATCTTGCTGCCACAGCAAAGGCTCTGTAAGATGAATCCAGGCTGAGACATGAAAATATTTTGCATTTCACAGTGGTTTCCTCAAAATCCTGGTGTTCTGCAGCCTGCTTGGGAATGCTGGACAGGACATAGAGCTGAGGAGAGCCTGGTGACTTCCTCCAGCCTTCTGTCACAGCCTGGAGGGGGGTGGGGGCATTAAGCCAGACTTTTATTTTAGTCCCCTTTTCAAAGGAATGGAACACTTGAGAGCATCCAGCTGATGGGCCAGCGTTTGTTTTTCCCTTTCCCAAGGCGGCCTGACACCCCTGGAAGGGAAGATGTCAATGCTGGGAGCAGGTTGGTGGGGAGGAACAGGAGGAAGCCGTTCAGCCCTGATTTATCCGCGCCTCCGGAGATCCAAGGCTTGATCCCGCCCGCTTGGGAGAGCTTGGCAGTTCACAGGATCAGGCCGCCGAGTAAATGGGGAATTCATCCAGAGATATCTAGGAAATACAGAGAATAAGCTGCCAACTCGACTCTGAAAGCCAACAGTTCACTAATTTTAATCAACAGCTGGATATTTTTATAGGGAGTGAAGGGATAGAGGGGTATTATGACAGAACAAGGGAGGTGGGATTAGACTAATCTAGCCCAGGCCAAGTGGGCTCTTCCTGCTCAGCCATGTGGAGTGTCATGACTGTGTGATTTAGACTACTGCACACTCACCCACACTGATAAGGAGGACAATTATGGGGAATACACAACTCTTTGTGCAGCCCTCAGCCAGCGCAGCCTCGCTGCGGATGTCAGCTGGGGATCGTCTCCAGCTCCGAATTAAAGAGGTCCCCATCCCAGGGACACAGCTGTGGCAGAGAGTTGCTGCAGGAAAGGATCCTGGAGCTTGCACGGAGGTCACCTTTGCCCTGTCCCTTTCAAAACTTCAAAGCAACCTTTCTGGTGAGCCCTGTCACCGTGGCGGTAAAACCTGGTGGGTGGCAACGTCATTTTTCACTCGTCTGGAGAAGGTTTCTCTCTGTTGTGACTCCGTTGGGTCCCTCAAGGGCAGTTTCTCCGGTGTTAATTGTCGTGTTTCCCCGTAACTTCTGGTTCTCTCCATGTCCTTCCTCACCTTCCGCTGACTCATTCCCAGCCCAGCCTCGTGCCAGAGCGGCGCTGCCTAAATGTGACCCAGGGAAAAGGCAAAGCCAGCAGGGCCACCACCCCCAGCCCCCATCAATCCATTACTCCTCCTAGCAGGAAGCATGGGAATAACTATTCCGAGTCAGGTTTTTCCCTTTTTTTTATTTTTTTTTTTTTTTTTTAATTTTCTTTTGGAACAAGCCCCTGCTTGGCACAGAGCAGCTTTTGTTGTTGTTTATTTGTGTAGCTTTTCATCCTAACGAGGATGTACGGAAACAATTACCACATGCTTCATTCACAAGATCAACTCAAGCTTTTCCTGTCTGTGCCATGATTGGATGTAGCCACTCAAAATTATTCGGCTTTGCACAAATCCTGCCTTTCACTCAGTTTTTTTTTTTACATTTATTGTACAATAAGGATGATTTTTTTTTCCCCCTGCTAAATAAAGTTTGGACTTTGCACCAGGTGTCTGGAAATGTCACACAGTTTCTCCTTTTTGGCAGTGGAAGGTCCGAAGGCTTTAAGAAAATGCACATTTTTCAGGAGGGCAGGGAGAGGTCACGATGCACTGACTAATTCAAGATTTCCTCCTCTGGTTTCCATAACAAAGAATAATTTTTTTTTTCTTTATTTAGCTGCACTCACTGCTAGGTTTTCATTTGCATCAAAGCTTTGTTCTGCTCTCATTTGGGCTCCCTCCAGAGACCAAACAACATCACAAGCTACTCCTGGCATGTCCTCCAAAGAAATGGGCCAAATTCTGAGCTGCAAGTTGGCTCCCATAAGTAAACTCTTGCCATAAAGTTCCTGGTCAGGGTGAGAGAGGTCTGTGGCAGTCAAGAGAGATTTCCATGGAGTTTTAAAGTTGAAACCAGTTGGATTTGGTGCAATACCAGTGGATGGGGTAGCCATGCCATTTTAAAGTTGATTACAACTCCTGCTCTAAGATCTTCCGTCTTGTTATTCAGAAACTGGTGGAAATTTTACCTCCTTGGGTGACATCCTTCCATACACACATCCCTTACCCCAGCCTGATTTCATATTCCTATTATTCTTTGTGGAATTTCAATCCTAATAATTCAGGAAATGGGTCTTCAAACTCGCGTCTGAAAACCGCGGCTGGCTTTCCTGCGTGAAATCCTGGCACGGCCCTGCTGTGGAAACGATTGGGAATTTGGCAGGCGTTGGCTTTCCAGAGGCTGTTTGCCCTTTTCCTGTCCCTGCCGAGAGCTGCCCCAGCACAACAGGGTGATAAGGAGTTGAAAAATTGTGTTTTGCCTGGGAGATCTGCTAGGATTTGACAGCTGACTTCCCTGGAGATACTGGTTTGGGCTGGGTGTGCTCCAGCTGGGGTCGCAGGAGTTTGGGTGGGATTTTCCAAGAGATCTGGGACTCAGGCATGAGACCCAGGAGTGAGGAGATGTTTCTTGGTACCTTCAATGGTAAATGAGGTGACCTGGCTGGGGTGTGAAGGGTGTAAGAAAAAGGAGTTGCGTTAGAAGAAGATAACGGGGAAAGAAAATCGGTAGACAAAAAGAAAGTAAGAAATGGGGGTTTAAATCTGACTGCAGAGGAGATGAGATATTGAGTGAAAGAAGCCAATATTAAAAATTAAAAACAACCTGAAGTGACAAATCCAGAACTGGAATGAACTTTCTGCTCCAAGAACTCAATGTGTTTTGCTGGAGAATTTTCAGTGCAAAATTCATCAACAAATCCCACAGTGGGCACAGCGCCACGTCCTTTCCCGCTCTGGTGCTGTGACCACCAGGTTATTCTGGGCTTGCTGTCACTCCCACTGAAACCCTTCCAAGTCTCTGCTGATCAATCCTGCCTTTTTGGGGGGTTCCAACCATCCACATGGTCATTCCTCTGCCACACCTGGGAGTCTCTTCCCAAACTGGTGCTCTCTGGTGATTCCTGAACGCGCAATGAAAGGCGAGAAATCCCATTTCCAGCTCGGAGATCTCCATCCCATCTCCATCTCAGCAAAACCGTGGCTGAGGAACTGCTCCCTGCCCCAAACCATGTCCTTGATTAGCGATCCCTGGCTGCATTTGGATTTATCTGATGCATGGGGACATCTGTTTATCATACATTGCACGTCTGCTGAGCAACTTTTTCCTCATCCCAAGGCCCGATTAAAGATTCCGATTAATGGAACTTGCTGGAAGGTCCCCTAAGGCAGTTCTTAAATCAATGTCATGTAAACTTTGCCGGGTTAATCCTACACATCTGAATTCAGCTAAAACCCAACACTGCAAGGTCAGCCTGTACAAATTGATGGATTTTTATTCCTTTAACCTCAGAAGTGTTGCCGAGAGGGGAAGACCAGCACGAGTTGCTTCTTCCAATTGCTTCTTTTTCCTGCGCAAGGAAAGACAGATATTTTCCCTTTTCATATGTGCATATATATAATACATTCATATATATCCATAAGACATAATTTTTTTAAAATGAGAGGTATTTAAATCAGCAGAACACTACTGCTCCTTTTCATGTTTATCTTGTTCATTTTTCTTGCGCATTGATTTGATAAGGGAGTAAAAGATTCTGGCATTATAAATCAGGAAGTTAATGAGGAATATCCCTCCTGCATTTTGAATTTATTTGGTTCTAAAAACAATTATATCTCTAAAGACATCCCAGAATGTTTTGTGGCTCATGAATGTTGCAAGAGTAAATTAGCATGAACTTGCAGAAAAAATGCTGTGCAATTTATGGACTTTCCTTGTCTTCCAGGGGAAGATTTTTGCAGTGTCTCTGTGAGTCAGGAGTAACAATCTCCTATCAAAGCTCTTTAGTGCCTTTGCACTATCATCAATACATATAAACAAAGGATAAGGGAGCTAATTCCTTGTGGATAACTTTCTGCAGGGAAATGCAGCCTGTGGAACAGCTTGTGGCAGAAGAGCAGCTTTATCAGCTTTAAACCAAGGAGTGCATTTTATTTATGGAATTCAGGCATTCCTGGTTCTTTGTTGGAGGATATTTTGTGTTTCCCATATCCCATTACTTGGTTTTGTTTGAGCAGAAATGTTGGATAATTGTAAAGACCTGCTGGAGGCACTTTGGCTCTTGGCTTGCTGTCCTCCTGTGGTTTTATTTTCTCTCCTTAAACCTGAGAACTTCCCTGGAATAATAATATTCATTACATTAATTTATACTAACTGGATCATTTCCCCTAGCCTTTATCCTTTTTTTTTTTTTTTTTACATTTTTCTTCTCTTTTAAATCTTTCTTCTATAATGCAATATCTAAAGTTAAAGCTGGCAGAGAGGTTTCAGTGAATTCTTCACCCTGAAAAAAACAACACTACCTTTGTGTTACTTTGCATCTCCAAAGCCAATGGAAAGCAGAAATTTGGGTCTTGTTCCTTGCTTGAGTGGCAATCCCACCAGCCAGCTGTTAGCAGGACCCATCAGGAATGACCATATCCTGCTGGAATCCTACTGCCCTCTGCTTTGGAAAACACAGTCCAGAAGGTCATGGTTCCTGAAGACAAGGATGTGTCAACACCCTCATCTTTTGGTATTTTTGGCCCTTCCTCTGCCTTCATCCCAATTTTCTCTCCTCCTGAATGTGGCTGTTTCACTTTTTCCTTTTGTTCTTTGCTGAGGTCCATAAACTTCATCAGGACCAAATGAGCAGAGCCAGGATTTTAGCTGGAGCTCCTTCTGCTGGTGGGATGATCCCTTTACACAGAAAAATTCCCCTGCAGAGCCACACAACATCCCTCTCTCCTTTTTCCCCCTTTATCTTTACATATCCTTCTTCTCAACAAAGGAATGACATTAATTTATAAAAACATTCAATATAAGTATTAAACAAGGAATTAAATTGCCATGTGTCAATCACTTGTTATCCCAGGGAGAGGGATTTGAGTTCTGTGGCTCACTCTAAAGCTGGATGAATCTTCCATGGATTTTTTATCAGCTTCAGTTATTTTGGAATTGATCCAAACGCTCCTCATGGAAATGTTGGAATCCAGAAGTGTGGGAATTAATATTCCAAGTTTCTTGCCCGTTATTCCAGAGTCAGCTTTCTCTCTGCTTGACTTTTGTTGGCTGATCAATCCTTCACCTACCAGATACTTCTGTCAGTGACTTCAGCTTGGGCAAGACTTGGAAAATACAAATTCCTGGCAGCCTAATTCCTTACTCTATCTGCTTACTTATGCTTAAGGATATGGACATTCCTGGACATCTCAGGCACCAGAGATGTCTGTGAGAAGACAAATCCATGTCAGACACCACCCAGCTGCCAGCAGAGCTATAAACTTGTGATTGGGTTGATAATTTTCTGTATTAAACAGCCAAACCCCATTCCCCCAGCTGGAGAATCCCAGCAGCAGCTCTTCCCTCCCAGTTACCTTTGGCTGTGGCTGTCCTGTGGAAATTTAATTTGTGAAGAGACATTGTGGGATTCCACTGGGCTGCCGAATTCCCAAAACAATATTTAAGTCATAAGAGATTGGATATGTCAAATGTCCCAATAACTCAAACTGTGAAATGAAGTTTCCTAAAGCTGAGCTTGTAGGATCCTAATGGATGCATGGCAATAATGTTTATGCAAAAAAAGAGAGGTGTTCTGCAATCAAAGGTTTTTGCCTTAAGTTCTGGAAATATTCCTAATCAATGATTTTTTCCTTTTCCTTTTCCTTTTCCTTTTCCTTTTCCTTTTCCTTTTCCTTTTCCTTTTCCTTTTCCTTTTCCTTTTCCTTTTCCTTTTCCTTTTCCTTTTCCTTTTCCTTTTCCTTTTCCTTTTCCTTTTCCTTTTCCTTTTCCTTTTCCTTTTCCTTTTCCTTTTCCTTTTCCTTTCCCTTTCCCTTTCCCTTTCCCTTTCCCTTTCCCTTTCCCTTTCCCTTTCCCTTTCCCTTTCCTTTTCCCTTTCCTTTTCCCTTTCCCTTTCCCCTTCCCTTTCCTTTTCCCTTTCCTTTTCCCCTTCCCTTTCCTTCTGCACTTACCAAAATCCAAGAGTGATCAGAAAAAATTATTTTGCAACTTAGAAGTCCAAACTCCTCCTAACCTTGGGCATTTTAGACTGAAATTAAAGAATAACAGTAAAGTCAGGCTAAAACACGGAGTAATCTCCCAACACCAGGAATGTTTCCATGAGGCCACAGTTCCAGTGAGGTTGGATCTGAGTGTACAAAAGGGATTCATTGTTTTCCAGGACTGAAAGGAGCTGCTGGTCCATGGTTCCACCTGGGGAAAAAGGGAAAATTGTCAGGAATTAAACAGACGTAAGAGGAGATTTTCCTTTCCGGGATCCGAGGCTGGTGCTAGCAGGTGGGCGCACATCCTCCTTTCTGGGGATGCTTCCTCCTACCCACAACAACACCTGCATCCCTTGGGGATCCCTGTTCTTGGCTTGGAGAGGTGATGCCTGGACAATGTCACCGAGTCCGTGTCTGAACCAGCCCCCGCTGAGCATCCCTCAAATTTCCCAAGCGTCTCCACAACATATCAGGAATAAAAAACGCTGTCCCTGTCCTCCATCTAGGGAGGAGCTGCTCCTCACCATCCACGTTTCTCATGGAGCAGCCGCTTGCTGGAGATGGCTCCGTGCCATCCTTGACCAAGGCTGTGCTTGAACCGGGTGACCCAGAAGTGAAAGGCTCCGTGTCAGGCTGCCAGCTCCCCCAACCATCTGTCCTCCTTCAGTGAGCTTCCTTCCAAATTCCCTGCACACTTCATAAACATCCCAGCCCTCCTCACCCCTCCAGCTGCCCTCTGCCTCTAGAAGAAACAGCAGTTCCAAGGAAATACCACTCATTTTTTTAATATATATATATATTTTTTTTTTTTCCAGGCGTGTTGAAGTCTACATCTGGGATTTGGCAAAGCGAAAGCCTTTTTCATCCATCCTGCCTTTTAAACCTGGTGCTTTAAACCAACCATCCTGAGGATGGAGAAGCCAGGGATAAACTGGTGGAGATGATGTGGTGCACGGTAGCAGAACCGTCTTTGAAGACCAACAATAAAGCAAACTTCCATTTCCTTCCCATAACATGGTCATGTCACAACCCCGAGAGCTCCACCTTCCCTTTCAAGAGGCTCGAAAGTAGGACTTTAGACAAAGAAAAATAGTCTCAGGTGGGTTCACCATGGATCATTTTGACTACAATTTAAACATTTAAATGTCAATGCTTAGTCATAGACAAGACATGATTCTTATCTATCTCCATGTGGCTTCCAGCAGAAAAAAATTTGAACCCGTGCCATTTCCTGTTGGAGAGAGCTTAAACACAGGGGTGACAAGGGCACATCTATTTTGGAGCCCTATTTTAAAAGCCTCCGAGATATCACAGAAATCAACTGGCACAAACAGAGGACTTGGAGTTTCTTTCATGGTGGTGGCAAATTCCGTCTATCAATGAAACACATACTTAGCGAAGCGGAAGTGAGCACCAGCAATACTTCAATCAGCCCTGGCAGATGTGTACATTATTCCGTTTGATCTCCTAGGATGCTGGATTTAGATGATATGATACATT
Organism: Pseudopodoces humilis; assembly: GCF_049639895.1. Taxonomy (NCBI): domain Eukaryota; kingdom Metazoa; phylum Chordata; class Aves; order Passeriformes; family Paridae; genus Pseudopodoces; species Pseudopodoces humilis. The sequence goes on from NC_142213.1 coordinate 2,495,115, forward strand.
CTGGTTATCTTCCTCGAAGTTGGAGGGACGTAAGGAGATATCCACTTTCACAAGATAAAATTAGCACCTCTTTATTTTCCACATAAACATACCTCCTTTTTATTTTTTTTTTCCCTTTTCTTTTCACAGGAAAACGCTGATTAGAGTTACAAAGCATACCAAAGGGTATGAGTTTGTTCATATTCAACCCAAATCCTATTTATAATATCAAGGAAATAACATTGGTATTACATAGGGCAACTTGGACAACCGAGATGGAGGAACAGAGAGCTCCGTTCAAGGCAGGTCCCTTCAAAAGCGCCAAAAGCCGCTGTTTCCCAAAGTCAGGGTGGAAAAGCAAAGATTTGGCTTAAAACTGGACAATTGCGCAAGAAAAATGGTCAGCCCACACCGATTCTGTTATTTTTGTGTATTTTTCGACATCATCATGTTGAAGCCATGAGCTTAAGGGACAAAATATGGACTTGAATTTCAGACAAAGCATTTTCTTCTCGTGATCTCGTCTCTCACCTACCACAAATACCTACAAATATTACCCAGATTTTCATATAAAACTCTTGCTTATGGGTAAATTTAAAGTTTTCAAGCAGCCCAGTGAAAAGTTATTTTTGTTAAGTGGCAGCATGGACCTCTTCGGCACGGGAAACGCGTTCCTGGGTAGATCTGTGTGAATAAGAGATTGTTTGGTTCTCTTGCCGCTCCAAACAATTGGGGGAGAAAAATGGTTTCCGTTGGATTGAGCCTTTTGTATGGCATGGAAGGCCTTTAATGGACCTTTGAACTTTTTTATAATAAAGGAATCCACGGCATTATCTGCAATGCTTCCATGAATGTCAAAAAGAAGGTGGTGACCTTCAAAAGGCTTTTGATGGGGAGAACAATTCAGAGAAATCAACACAACTTTTTCCAAATGTTTTGGTCAATTTGAGTCTCCGCGTTGGAATTTGGGAGGAAAAGCACGGCTGAGGTAATTTTTCTGTTGTGTTTATGATAAATCCTACCAAGGGCTTGCAGGGGCGGACTTCATGCTAATGATTGACTGATTGATGTCCAGATTAATGAACATGGTCATGGAATTGTGGAATTGTTATGGCTGGAAATGACCTCCAAGATCATTGAGTCCAGCGCTTGGATCTCGTTTGGGACCAGGACTCTAATATTGCTTTTAAATCCATCTTATCTCAGAGCTGGTGGCTGAGGTGAGCTCTGAGGTCCCATTCCATTCCCTCCTTGGGAAGGGTCTCCTCAGCAGCACTGGCTTGGAAACCTCAACACCAATTATTGGCAGAAAACTTAAATAAAACACACCGATACATTTCTTACAGCGACTTTTCCCTCAGCAAATCCCCCTCACATTCCCATGGCAGATATGAGCTGAAGCCACAGGAGATAGGATCTGTTGAAATATGATGTGAGGCCTTATCAGGATATGAGTTTGTGCTGCTCTCCAACGTGAAGCTTTCCAGTTTAATACATGATGACAGAGCGAGATCCTTTTACAGGGAGAAAGCCAAGATCATTTTCAAGACTGAGTTTAGCAACTTCTCAAATGTCTGGTGTTGTCTGTGCCGTTAATTGGCCCCGTGGCTGCAGTTTGTGTGGGCTGCCCATTATAATGTCAATAAATCCAGGGACTGGGAATGAAATTCGATGCAGAAATGGGCTGAGGGATTTTCTTCAGAGAGTTTGGTCCTGTGCGCTGGTCATGGAATTGGGCTGGGTGACATGGAGTATCCTCACACAGTGTAAAAGTGAAGATTTCTGGAGCAAAATCTAAGCAGTGGCTTTTCTCAATGGGATATCACCAAAAAAATGGCCATTTAATGGTATCAACTTTTCCATGGAGAAAAGGCAGCTGGAGAGAGTGATTTTTCCTCACTCACCTCCATGTTCCCGAGTCATGGAGGGCTCCAGTGTTTCCCTGTGTGGGACAGGAGCTGATTTTCCTGCTGGCATAAAAATTCAGTGGGAAGATCTCATTTTGTGCTGGTCTCAGCATGCAGAGACGCTGGCATGGGGAGCAGAGAGGGGCAAGAGAAGGAATAAATCTGATAGGGAGCAAATATTGTGAGGGGAGGATGCCCTGCTGAGAGCAGAAGAGTTGGGCCATCAATATCATCAATGACATTTCACTTTTGAATCCAAGCAGCAAAAAAAAAAACCAAAACCCAGCAAAAACTGGCAGCAAAAAACAGCCCCAAATTCTGCATCATCCCTGCTCATCCCTGAATAAATTAATGTCCTGAAAACACCCTCCCTGGAAATGTCAATTAATAGCAGAGATCCCAAGCTCTGGAAGAAGCTGGGAGGTAGCAGAAGGTGATGTCAGGCACAGGGACACCTCTCCATGCCACCACTGGAGAATTATCAGGGAGAGCCCACCACATGCTTCTCTTTCCACTCACACCCACAGCAAGAGTTTGTATTCAGTTACCCAAAATTTTGCAGTTTCGTCTAAAAATTGCATTTTTTGAAGGAGTGTGCTGTGGAGGAGACTGGGGGGATGCTTCAGTCACCTTAAAAAATAATTATGAAATGCATGAAAAGAGGAGAAATCAAAGCTGCTCTTCAGGTCAAGATCTTGTAATATTGTCAGATTTATTCCACCAGGACTTGAAGCAATAATAAGAGAATTTTAGTGTCTGTTTGTGAGTGTTTCTATAAGTTTTCAGCCTTTGCATCCCCCCAGAGCTCGGATTTCCTGGGGATCCTGGAGCCCTCCCGGCCCAGAGCCACCACGGGCACAATTAGCTGCAGAAGCCCAATTTGGGGGTTTCCTCATTAACCTGTCATGTCAAATGCTGGATGATAAGACGGTGAAAATTGGGGGGAGGAGTGGCGGTGGAGGGGTAAAAGTTCATTTTGCCAGGCAAACAAACAGCGAGTCACTTGATTTTACTAATTATCCTCCCCTGTGGCTCTCGAGACCATTATTTTTCTCCCCCATCAGCGTAAGAAGTGACAAGATAAGATAGGAGCTGGTATTTTCTAAACTATCCCGGCTGAGGGCATAGCCAGATAATATAAGGAATCATTTGAAAGAGCCCACAGAAGATTAATTGATTTTCTTAATGTTGGAGTCATCGCTCATTAGAAAAATAACTGCTGGGATTGTTGGGAATGGGTGTCAGGGCACTCTGGAATGCCCCTCTCCAGGCCGTGTCCTAGGAGCAGCTTTTGGGGTGAAGAATTTGCATTAAAGGGCAGATTATTTATAATAATGTGGAATTACAAATGCCTTGCTATAAATTTTGTGTCTGATTCACAGCTCGAGGATATCACTGGGTGGGTAAGAGTTGGCTCACATAGTTTATAGATTTTAATGATATATTAAATTATGAACTAACACCTGTGCACCTCTCAGACCTGCAATTTCCAAAAATTATAGCCAAAAATTCCCAAAATTAGGCTTAGGACTGACTGGCCCAAAAATCCTTGAATTTTTTTTCCGTGCTGATTATCCAGATCATAGCCAACCTCTGTTCCCTCTTTTTGAGGGCAAAGAGAATTTTCTTCTGTGCAAAACCCTCAAACCTTGTGACAGATGTCCAGTAAGAAATCAGTGTCCCAAAGACAGGGGAAAAAAAAACCAAATTTAATGATTCTGTGGTTTGCCAAAGACCTTACATAAATCAGTGAATAAACATGAAATATGCAGTACTTTAAAAAGATAACTACTAATTTTTTTCATGATTTAATAACTAAATGGATCTTTGAGCATGTGTTACTTTTTTTTTTACGAGATTTTAGAGCTTCCAACCTTACCAGGGCACAGCAACCAGCAGCTCAAAGCCAGCGGGACCATTAAAGACCTAAAAATCAGAACTCCCAATATCAAATTTGAACCCAGTAAAAAAAGCACTGTGCCAGAACAGATCCATAAAGCACATTTCAACAACAAGTTACAGCTGCTGCCCCGTATTTATAGCTTTGGGACAAAAAAAAAAAAAAAAATAGAAACCAAAACACAACAGACTGGAAAGAGTAGAAAGGATTGGAAAGAGCAAATTTGTCAATGTTTTTCCTCGCTGCCGAGTCGCTGCTGCTTTGGATTAGCCCTGTCCCCTGCAATTTGACAGTAGCGCCGTGAACCTGCAGCGTGAGGATCCCGGGCTAAGATAGGGAGAAAGGAGGTGGAATTCAGGGAATGTTTTCCCTCGGAGCAAGCGGGGAAGCGCAGCCGCTGGGACCGGGGCTGCGGTGACAGCGCTAACACTTCCCAGAGCCGGGGACCCCGCCGCTGGAATGGCATTGCCCACCCTGAAAGTGAGAAGGTAAAGTTTATTTTTTCTGCTTTTTTCCTCCCCTTTCTCTCATATACAGAAGGGATCAAGACCACCAAGAGCGGCCCTCTTTTTTTTTTTTTTTTTTTGTGCTTTTTTCTGTTTTTTTTTTTTTCATGATGATGTACAATTTGCGTTTGATAATAAAAAAAACACTCCTGCCTGAGGTCATCCACCTAGGCTTGATTTTTTTTTTTCTTTTTTTCTTTATTCATTTAAACAGGAAACGGGTTTCAGATGTTTGGAGGTTCAAAATCTGCCTCACAGTTTACCATCCATTGACAACCATCAAATCTTTTCTGGCTTTAGAGCTGAGGGATTGCTTAACATTCTTAGTTTTACATCATGCAATCCTTTGCTCCTGGGATTTGCTTCCTAATTCCAAGGAAACTGTCTTTGGAAGAGCGATCCAGTGTTCACCCCGTGGTGACTCACGGGCTGGTTGGGATGAGCTCTCCAAGGAGGGCGTGTGAAGGAAGCGTTGGTGGCGTTTGCACAGGGAGTTTGGGGTCGGATGAACGTGGAAAATGACACTTTTCACTTCCCAGCGCCTCGGAATAAATCTGCATTTCCAGGTTTCCTCAGATAAAATAATCAGCGTTTCCAGATTCCCTTTCTGCTGTCAGCAGCACGCACTTGGAACTCAAATAATCGCTGGTTTTCTATCCTTCATTTAACCTCCATAGGAAAGCCTGATCATATTCCACTAATATTCCCTAGGAATTCCTCTCTGGCCGCTGCAGGTGATGCCTGAGACTCTGGGGAAGGAGGACTCTGCCTTGCCCAGGAGTTCTGCTGGTTTGGCACTGCAGCAGCCACAGTGTGGTTTTTCCCAGTAGTTATTCCCATTTCTCACATGGATGTTATTCCAGTTTCTGCTCTGCTCATTACTCCCATTTCTCATCTCAAATATGCACCAGATTTTAGTGTCCTTTGAAGAGCCCAAACCCAGTTCATGAAGTTCAACGAGCGTGAGGATAAAATTAAATTAGTGAAGTTCTTCATTAAAAAAATAATAAAATTAACAGCTAAATTCTTTCAGTTAATTATCTTCTCTTGCAGATAAATCCTGTGGACTCCAGTATAGATTTATCTAAAAAAAATGCTGAAGGATCATTCTAATATTTCATTGAAATCTATTATTTTGAGGATATTGTTGGACTATGCATTTATAATTTAAATAACATTTTACTGGGGTGGGGAAAACCTGTGTATATCTGAGTGTTAAAGGAGAAGGTTTTGCTATTCCTGCAAGGGAAAACTGAGCCCCAGAAAATATTTTTCCTTCTGAATTAAAACAACAATTTTCTGAGTTACTTTGCACCCCCTAATAAATGACAGTTTTTCTTTCGAAGCCTTCCAGAAACAAAACCTAGCTTCTGACCTGGAATGAAAAGACAGCACTAATCCAGCGTTAAAAATCAATGCTAAGCTTACACAGAATTAAAAATAAATTGAAATAAATTAATTTTATTTTTAGCATTTTTGGCAACCTCAGAATATGCCCTGCCTTGGTTCTATGAAAAGCTTTACACTGAAAATACAGTTGGATGTTATAAATATATAATTCAAAAATATAAAATATTTTCTGGTGGCATAAATAGCATTCATTGTTTTGTGTGATGATAATTTGGGTTCTTCAACAATAAGGTGAAAAACACAACTATAAAAAATGTTTAACCTCCATTTTAGATTAAATATTGGCTGCTTTGCATCAAGAAAAGTACACTACAAGCACAAGACAGACACCCAGTCTCTGAGCAAAAAAACCCCTCACTTAATCTAAAATATAGATTTGAGGAATTTTATTAATTCTGTCAATAAACTACCTGATTATTTTTAAAATCTAAAAATCCAAATTTTGCTATCGAGTTCCAGATAAAAATTACACCCCTTTATTGCTGGCACATCCCCTGTAACAAATGGGGGAGTTTGCTGATGACCACAAATATATTGGAAAAATGTGTAAACCAAAGGCAAGGATCTTTTCCAAGAGAAACACCTGGAAGGTGTAAATCAAAACTCTTGTAAACATGTCAGTGGGAACATACGACAGGCACAGGGCTCGCTGTGCATCCACGGAGCTTTGGAAACCCGAATGGATAAATCAGGGATCAACCTCGGGCTAATAAACTGCTCTTGTATGGAAAGGAGAGATCCTCTGCCCCTGCCCAGACAGCAAAAGATGGATTTGGTATCTTTGGAGAAATCCAGGAGGTCATTCACAATAATGGGATTTTTAAAAAAAAAATTTGCTGCTCAAAGAAATTTTGAAAGGCTCTGTGATTTGTTCAAATCAGCAGCGAAATTAATAACTTTAATAACTTATTAATTTTCTTAGAAATGCTTTCCAAGCATTTATTTCCCCAATTTAAGCTTCCTAATTATTGATGTAAATAATATGTAAATGTAAAGATCTTTTACACCTACATGATATTTAACATCTACATTGTATTTTACCTCTGCATGATATTTCGCATTGACATTATTTTAACAACTAAATTGTATTTTTCATTTTTTATCCGAATTTTATTTACTCCACATTGTATTTTCTATCTACATTATATCTGACATATAATTTTATTATATTACATATTAGAACATTTAATTTTCCATTTGTATTATATTTCACATCTACATTTTACATTTTTTTAAATTGTATTTTCTATCTATGTTGTCATTTATATCTACATCATATTTCACATCAATGCAATATTTTACGCCTACTTTATATTTTACATTATATTCCACGTTTCCCTTGTATCTCACACCTACATTTTATTTCTAATCTACGTTATATTTTAAATTTCCATGACCAAAAGCTCAAAGGGACAGAGGAAGAAATCTGGGGGAGCAGACTGCTGAAAAACCACTGTGCTAAAAAACCCCTAAAAATCGGGATTTTCCCTTATGGACTGAAAGAAGCCCTATTAAAATCCTATCTTCTGGAAAGCGTCAGAGAGGCAGGAGGTTGGTAAACATTATAAAAACAACCCCTCATAAAATTTTTATTGCTTTACATTTCTGTACATTTTACGGCCGGCGCGGGGGGAAAGAAGCGACAGCGATTTCTCCGCCTCGAGAGCAGGCAGGAACTTTTTTTTCCCCTCACTTTCTGCTCATCCAAATAAATAAAAATGTTGAAGCCTGTTCATTTCTCAGGCATTTGGGGGAATGATTCCACGCTCAGAAGGAGCCAAGGAAAAGCTGAAGGCTAAATGAACCTCACGACTTTAATCTGGGTGTTATAAACAACTATTGTCCTTTTTGGACACTGCAATGTTTTTACAACGTGATTTATTTCATACCCACGTGTTTTCTGATTTCCAAAAAGCAGGGAAAACACTGTTAGAATTATTAACCCTTGGAAAAATTAACTCTTGGTAAAATTATTAAGCCAGGGATTTAAAATTTCTCCCCAAAATCCAGGGTAGATGTTTGCTTCCTGAGGAAGTATTTTTAGCTTCTGAATGAAACAAGTCACGGACAAAAAAAAAGGTAATTGTGCTTGCAAGTAAGTATTTAAATATTTACATTTGAAATATATTTGCTGCCAGCTTCTGTTAGCGAGAAGAAAAGTAATTTGGGAAATTACAACCCTTCCTATTTCCCACATTTTTTAGGATAATAAATGCGGGGCCGAATTTAGCATGCCCTGGAGCTTGGCTGGCCGAAGTCGAAGGCAAAGAAGGAGCTCGGGATAATTCATGGAACAAAGATGCTGCTGGGGAGGGGGACCTGCAGAGCTTGGGAGGTGCTGGGGATGAAGATGAGTTTCCTTTGGGCCGGGAAGCGCCTGGATCGCCCCGAGCAGCTGTTCCCGGCATGTGGAACCAGGCTGCGGCCACCGGCCGAGCTGATTTCTCATGTGCTGACCTCCAGATATGGTGGGTCTGCTCATCCTCACAAGCTGGCAGGCCCAGGGCCTGAGTCATGTTCCCCAAACCCTCCAGCACGTGGAGATGACGCTCGGGGTCACGGATGAGCTGCCTTTCCCTGTGTCCCAGCCTACACTCCACGTGAAACCACGCTGGAAAATCCAGGATGCGTTGGGGCGTCAGAGGGATGAGTAAGAAGGGGGTGTCATGAAGCCAAGGGAAGATGATTCCTGTAGATCCCAGTCCTGGGTCAGGACATCACCCCCAGCACCTTCTGCAGGTGTTACAGGTGGCCGCCCCCCTGCACATTTGCATAATTGTTAATTCATTTTTATTGTTGCTATTGTTTTCCTCTCGGCTTCCAGGGGTTTCCAAGGAAAATTTCCACCTCCTAAGCAGAATGAGGAAGGAGCTCACTGTGGCCACAAAAGATCTGAAACCAAGGGGGGTTTTGGGTCCTTCCTGGTGAGGATCTTCACATTTTTCAGATGTCAAGAAGTCATCAAAGTGTCTTCCAAAGCAACGTATCAGGTGTGCAGGTCATACCCCACCACGTGCTCAGGACAGCCACTCCCTGTCACCTGAGTCAGCAGCACTGTCACAGCAGCTGAGTTCTGAAGGGATTTTGGTGCTTCCTGATGCTCCCTTGGACTCTGAGGGAACTCAGTCTTGCTTAGATCATTGTCCAGAGCCTTGAGCTGCTTGCAGCAGTTTCTCCTTCTCTAAGAAGTGGGACAGATGTGGGATGGGACCCCTCTGTGTGACCACAGGATAAATGTTTGGGAAGCCTGGTGAGCGCCTCTCATGGGAGCTTCAAGGAGAATCCAAAGTATTATCCACAAATCTGGCCAAAGCAGATTCTATTTTATCCAGGGAAAATGTTTCTTTTATTACCCCATCCCAATCAGCCTGCTGGGTTCCTGCTGCTGGCCAGAGGGGGCATTTCCATGGGCCAACAAGCCAGCTTCTCTGTTTTGCCCTTAGTTCTTTGAATCTCAGGATCATTGAGGTTGGAAAAGCCCTCCAAGACCCCAAAGTCCAACCCGTGACTGATCCCCACCTCACCATCAGCTCTGGGTGCTCCAGTCGTTCCATGGACACCTCCAGGGACGGGCACTCCAACCCTCCCTGGGCACTTCCAATTCCTGATTCCCCCTTTCCATGGGGAAATTCCTGCTGCTGTCCACCCTGAGCCTCCCCTGGCCCAGCCTGAGGCCGTTCCCTCTCCTCCTGTCCCTGTTCCCCCCCGGCTGTCCCCTCCTGGCAGGGAGCTGTGGAGACCAAGAAGTTCTTCCCTGAGTCTCCTTTCTCCCCCAGCTGCTCCTCACAGGATGGACTCCTGGTTCTTCTCCTCTCCAGCGAGCTGATCCCACAGTTTGGGGATTTGATTCCCTCTTTCCTTGGGATGCCTCAGTGAATTCCTGCAGCCGAAATCCGCACTAACCAAACAATCCTGATGACACACTTTGTGGTCACATCTGCTCTCTCACCTTCCTCCTGTGACGAAAGGGAAAAACCCAAGAGCCCTCTGTGATGACGCTCACTGCTGTTGATTTAATAGGGTCTGGGTAAATCCGTTCTTCTGCAAATGCTCACCGGGGCAAGCTGTTCCTCCTTGAGCTTGTGCAAATAAAATAAGGATGCAAACATGACTGCAAACACTGTAAGTGTGTGGTTCATCCTGACATCAGGTTTAGTCCTACAACTCAGTTTCAATTTTTGCAGTGTTTAATAGATGCTGTTGTGGTTTTTTTATCCTCAGGCTTTTTAGGCCACTAAGGGAAGCCATTAGCTTTGCTCCCTTTTTTAGCTCCCAAATTAATTATTATTATTATTATTATTATTATTATTATTATTATTATTATTTCTTTTTTTTCTTTTCCCAATTTCTAGAGTGTTCTATACAGGGTTTTGGCCAAAACACAGTGTTAAAATCAGTGACCACTTTCCCACTGCCTTCAGTTGGGCTGGAATTTCACTTTCCCTGCTTTACCTTTCCCTGGTTGCTCCCAGTGTGAAAAGTTTTGGTTGTGAATTTACCAAAGACAGAAAATCAGCCTGACTCTGGAAATTCTGCTGTTTACTCTAAAGCACATTTTGTTTCCATTTTGCTATAAATATGGATGAAGTGAAAATCTGCTGTTGTGGAGAGCCTGTCACTTCAGCAGCAGCTCCAGCAGGATTTCTCACATGGTTTTCTCCAGCCCATGGAAAATCATCCTGGGGATGGTGGGTGCAGCCCTGGGAGGCATCAGCACATCCTTTGAGTTCCTCTGCAAATCAGTGGGAGCTTAAAATTACTCTGACAGAAAAAAAAATATGGAATAAAATCTCACTTTTTCTTGAGAACAAATGGAGTGTGTGTCCCACAGAGAGGAAAAGCAGCAGCAAAAACTCAGAAAGATGACAGAAATTTGTGTTTTTAGCAAATGCCTTTAATTACAGCGCAGGTTCACATGAGATGTGTTTAGATATCGGGTTTGGAGTCAAAGCTTGGAGTGGAAGGATTTATTTTAACTCATATTTAAATGAGACAACACAGAAGATGAGCAGAGAAATCAGACTGCTAGGGGAGGAAGACAGAAAATAAATGTAAGCTGTTTGCACTCAGCTTCCTGGAAGGGTTTTGTAATATCTTAAGCTCTTGTGTATTCAAATTAAAATGCACCTGATCCTTTGGTAAGCAGAACAAGCCAAGTCCTGCCCTCCCCAGCAGGACTGGCACGTTTTGAGCAGGGTCTTGCTTTGGGTCCGTGTCCGTGAAGGGTTGGAAGAGTTCTTGGAGAATCCTGGGAGAGGCAACGGGGACTTCACTTTCACACCTCCCCACTGCAACCTCTGCCCCTGACAGCACTGAGGGGAGAGGTGACTTTTCCGTCCTCATCTCCTGGATGCTCCCTGGTAATTCCCAGGACATTCTTTTGGAAGTGGGGGTCACCTTTCCCAGCCAAATCCCGCCCTGCTGCCCACAATCTGGGATGGAGGAACGCTCATGCCCTCAATGTGGAACCTGTCCCAGGCTGGAGTATTTTACTCTGTTTTTAAAGGAAAACCTCAGTTTTATGATGTGAATTCCAAACATGTAAAGAAGAGGGAAAGTGCGGGGAGATCTGATCCTTTTCCATGCGTTTTCTCCTTGCTGCAGATGCAGGAAGGCTGTGCTGAAAGGCACAAGCCCGAGGCTCTGCCGACATCTCTATGAAAAGTTGCTGTTTACAGATCTGTCAGAGATTTAGCTTTGATGATGTAACATTGGCAAATGTCACATGGACCTTCCCTGACACTCTTTTTCTAACAAATAGCTCTTTTTCTCTGCTGTGACTTGGAAAAAAAAAGGAAGAGTTGGAAAATATTCTGAACCTTAAAACCATTTGAGTTTTGTTCAGCGCCTACCAGATTCAGTTTGATAAAATATCTGACCTCCCACTCCAAAGTAATCCCCTGGATTTGCTATCCCAGTGCTCTCACTTACAGGAAAAATTCTCTTTTATTAAATATTGTGAAATCCTGATTAAAAGTAGAGTTAGACAGGAACTCTCTGCTGTATTTGTAGGATGGCTGAGGGTCTCAGTATGAGCAGGGATATTTAGGAACACCTCAGGTATCACAAATTGTGGTTCAGCAGGGAGAAAAGTATTCTAAAGAAGGGAAAGACACCTCCAAACATCAGAGGGAGGAATTCAGCTCTGGAGATGGAAAAATCAGGTGAATTTAGGGAAAAGGAGCACAGAAGAAGCCAGAAGAGCAGGAAGGGAAAAAATCCTAAAATTGTGAGCAGGAGGATTTCTCTTAGGGTTTAGCATCTCTTATTTTAGGAGAGGAGACAGGAAAATGGGGAAGACACTTCCAGGAAGCGTCTCCAGCCCACAAAATACCTCCCACAGTTTCCCATCTGGTATCAATATTCCCTCTGTGTTTTAGGATCTGCCCTGGGAGATGCCACAGCCCAGATGCTCCCAGCAGTGGCTGGGGAAGGCAGAGGGCTGGCACAGGTAAATTTTCACTCCCTACTTTGCCACCCCTTTTCTGGTGTCACCTCTGCCACCTCACCCTGCCCTGGGTCACTGCTGGAAAATCATCCAAAGGCTTGGTGAGAGGAAGGGGAGAATCTGGGAATGGAAGGGATGGCTAATTCATTAAAGATTCGTGTCATTAATTAAGGGCACAGGGGATGAGTGTCCTGCAGGATTTTATGAGGCTGCCTGACTGAGCTCTGCAAAGGCGGACCAGGTTTGTGGTGCAGGGAGACTCTCTCCCACGGCAACAGTTCTGTGGATTGCCCACAAAATGAAACCCAAGGCCAAGATAAATTCCTTGGTTTTGACCATCTGAGGCTGTAAATGAGCTGTCAACTTCCAAAAATGCATTAATGTAGCCCACAAAAATGTGCACTGAGCAATCAAGGAAGAGGAGGAAAACACCTCAGAGGTTGGCTTGGAGCACACCAAACCAGCTGGCCCTGGAAAAGTGGGATGACACTGCTCCAGCAGCATCCAGAGCTCCAACTTTGGGGAAGAAAGTTTAAATCTGGGGAGACCACGTGGAGATGCTGAGATCTCCAATTTTCATTTGAGTTGTCAGAGAGGCTTGGGCTTGATTCATGAAGAACAGGGCTCAGATTTCTCTAGAGATCAATGGAAGAGCTTGTTCAACCTTTTTTTTTTTCTTGGATGTGCGGAAAAAAAATAATCCTCCTAAAAATTTCTGGAGGTTTCGCTGGATCTGGCCACCACCAGCAAACTCAGCACGAAGCAGGAGGTGCTCCCTGCATCCAACCTCTCCCTCTTTACCTGTGTGAGGGAAAATCTCATCAAACCCTCCCTGTCATTCCTCTCCCAAGCAGGAAAGGCTCCCTTGGACATTGTCCAGAGCTGAACTCGCTTGGCTCTGACATAAAAAAACCCAGTCTGGGCTCCAATTTTATTTACCACTTAAGCTCACTCTCCTTAAAAAGCACATTACACTGGATTTCTGGCCAGTTATCCAATATATTTTTTTTCAATTGTCATTATTTTCTCCAGCTCATCAGTCCTGGCAAACAGGAAATCCATTATTCACAGTAAAGCAACAAGGAGATGCAAACACGTCCCTGTCGCTGCTCCAGCTGCGTGTGGGGTGGAAAAGGACTCATTGAGGCTTGTTCATAATTAGTGCTTTGCCCTGTAATGATCTTGATGACAAAAAATTGCCTTGAAAGAGATTTTGTTGATGTGGATCTTGGTAATTTAAATAGGACGGCACAAATGAAGGGAGATGGAAAATTGTGCGGTCGGGTTTATGAGTGATCTCTGAAAATACAAAGTATCATAATTCCACCACTTAAAAATGGTAAAAATCCACTTTTTCCAGGCTTGAAGTGTCCAAGATCCAAGAGAGGAAAAGCATTTGCTGCTGGGAAGTGAGGCACACATCTTTCCTCCCTTGCAATAAGCTCATTAATCTGGCATGGCAGTGGCTGCTCCGGGGACATCACACCTTCAAATGCACTTCAAATATCTGGAAGTTGAGTATTTTCCTTCATTTCCCTGCTACTCCCTAAGCTAAGAGAAGGAGAAAAGAAAAGAAATCCTGGATAAAAACATCCGTGACAAATGCAGGTTGGCTCCATTGGTGGAGTCCAGCAGAGGGTGGATGGAGATCTGAGGAAGGAAGAGAATGGGGAATGTTCAAACCCAGCCTCTGACCGATCCCCAGCCATCCCAGCACACTGAGTGCCACATCCAGGCCATCCCTGAACACCTCAAGGGATGGGGACTACACCACCTCCCTGGGAAGCCCATTCCAATGCTTAACAACCCTTTCCGAGAAGAAATTCTTCCTGAATCCATCAAAGAATTTACCTTGCGTGTTGCTACCCATCCCAAATTGGTGGGGAAAGGAAAATGGGGACGGTAAGGGACAACTCTTCATGGAAATATCCCATAAAATTCCACCCCTGCTCTAGCTGCCTGCTGGGCAAGGCTGGCCTTCAACTTTTTGTGTTTCCAAAGGAGAGTTTCTCTGTGTCTCCACGTTCTCCTGGTGCTCTAGGGAAGATGATGGCATTAAAAGGAAATCTAATGAAAATTAAAAACAATTTAATTGTTTTTAAACAATTCGCCTCCCTCTGCAAGTGTCCTTTCCACGGTGAGCTCATGCTCTTCCCAAAAGTGCGTGTTCACTGCTGCTGGGCCATGGCCAAAGGCAGCCTCCCCTCTCCTTCTGGAGGTGGCAACAATGCACATGTGTGTCATTTCCTGATCCCAGTGGAAATTGCAGGACTGATACTCATGGCTGAAAAAAAAATAAAAAAATTAATAAAAAAAAATAAATCCCATTTGGAAAATCAACGCCCACTCCCCTCAAAAAATTCCACCTTCCAGATTGCTTCACTTCTCAAGAAGGGCCTCGGCACATCTTGCTCTGCACTGCCGAGGCCGTGTCCTCCTCTCGGATGACTCAGCCCCGCGTTGTCCCGCTGGTCCCCGTGGGAGGGGACGGAGCCAGAGCGGCGGCAGCGGCGGCTCAGGGACGTCTCACGCTCCCCACCTCCGGCGCTCAGCACCTCGTGGGGGTCTCCAGGGGATTGTTCCGAGTGAGACAGCAAAGGTAGAACCCAAAATAATCTCTAAGTTATCAAAATATATCAAGACAGGGCTGTACATCCCTGACGCGCCACGCAAAGAGCTGTCCTGAATCCAAGATTTCCCCGAGGATCTTCCCTCTTCAAATGTGTACTCACTTGAGAGCAAACCTGCTTCCACAAGGCACAGCATCTGGGATATTGAAAAGAAGGGAAATCTCCATCTAGTTGTCCATTTCCCTGCTAGAGTTTCTTTGGGAAAAGAGTTTTGTGTGTGGTTATTTTGGGGCATTGCGCTCCTGGAAACACTCCACGCAGTAGGAGCCTGGAGAAGGAAAGCTTGAATCCCTTCCAATCACTCTATCTTGTGTTGCTGCATTTTGGCAAACCCCAGAACAAATGAGTGGCAGAAGCAGATAAACAAATTTAAGGTAAACATTATCTGCATCTCTCCGCTGATTTATAACCTACGTGCTTCGCTGAAAAATGGACTCGGGTTTACCGCAGCGCTTGAAGTAATGTTATTAAGAATGTAACTTCTTAGGAAAACTCAGCCTGTTTTTAGCCCAGACATGCAATTAGGGGAATTAGTAACACGATACGTCATCCCCAGGAACACACGGATCCAGCGGGCAGGAACCTCATGCAACCCTCTGGAAGGCAGGGCTGCTCCCAGCATGTGTGAGTGCTCTCTTACAATCCTCCTAATTCCCACTGAGGAATTTTGCTCTGAGCCAGCACACGGCCTGTTCTGAGCACTCTGAGGATGAGGCCGTGGAGTGGCCTCCTTTTTCCATGAGAAAAAGGGGAGTAAAAAGGGATTCAAAGTGCTCACGCAAAGAGAGGCGTGAGGAATCTTTAGTGGAAAAAAGGAGATTCTTGCAATGCCCAGCTCATGTAGGTGAGATCAGGGTTTGGGTCGTGCTCCTTGCATGGATTTTTTGGATGTTTGGGTGTGAGGACTGACAGGAAAGCCCAGTGTGAGTTTTGGATGGGGTGTGGAGGCGTCTGGCAGTGCTGGGTTTGGAGACCAGCACGGTGACTTTGGAATATTTTTGAAACATAAATCAAATCACACCTGAGCCCCCAGACTGCAGCAAACATTGGCACAGCCTCCTCTTTTTTTTGACCTAAATGAAGTGATAAAGGCTTGGGAAGACAGGGAGAAGAGAGCATTGAGTCTCCTGCAGCTCCTGCCACCACCGTGGAGGGTCTTGGATCATCTCCCAAAACTGCTGCTCTGCAGCTCCTCCACGCCACCAGTCTGGGACCATGGAAAATTACAGAAAAAAAGGCCAAAACTCTCCATCCTTTCTTCCTTCCAAGAGTTCCAGAAACTCCAGCTGAATTTCACGAATTCAGGAGGCTTTTAGCTGGTTTGAGTAAGCCGGAATCCAAATTTTTGCTGGCTGAACCAATCCCTGAGATAAAACTTTGAGGTTTTGTATCACTGACACTGATCTTTGCTTTTGGTTTTGTTTTGTTTCAGGCCTGTGGTGCTACTGGATGAGGAGCTGATCCTATGTGGACCTATGTGAGGACAGCTAAGAGGATTGGGGTCTTCCCAGTATTTCCTGCAAATAATAAAATATCCCACAAAAATGCTGGAAAATATGAAAAGGTCAATGAAGCAGGGAAAAAGAGGTATCCAATGCTTTTTGGGTTGGTTTTTTTTCCTTCCCTTAAGGAACAATGCATTATCTGAAAATCCCACTTTATAGCTTGGAATTTGTTTTTGTGTTGGTGACTTTCAGTCACTGAATAAAGTGCGACCACAGAAATCGGACACCAAAGCAACAGTGGGTGGCAAATTTCTCCCTCACCACAAACATCCTTCCATCCTTGACAGTCCAGACTGAAAACGATTTGTTGCTGTCGTGCATCTCATCTTCCAGCAGGCTCAAAGAGAAATGCTCAGTTTGATGGGGTTTTGACCCCAAAATGTTGCTGCCTTCTTGTGCCCCAAATGCCCATGTGAAGTACCCAGGGATGTTCTGGTCCATGGGAATGGTTGTGGTCCCTCTCTGTCAGCCAGATTTGAAAACAAAATTTGGTTCCTTCCTGTGGGATTCCTGCAGGATTGGAGGTTCCTGGCCAAAGATGGGTTTCTCATCTGCTGGACCTGCCTGAAGAAGGTGAAGTGCAAAGTCACTACATTTTCCTTAAACTTGAAATTTTTGGCTGAAAATATCCCAGTCGGGGAAATGCTTCTCCTCAGTGAGGATCCATATCCCCCCTCAAAACATGGATTTGTACCTCCAGCCATGCACAGCTGCGTTATTCACCAGATTTCTTTCTGCAGATGTGTTCTTGCACCATGAACCGTGCCAGGGAAGACTCTTGCCAGGCATCCCCACCATCCCCAGGGTGCTCCAGCCCTGATTTGTGTCAGGATCCTTGCAAGGCATAAAAATATCATCCAAACAGAGCCACTTGGAGCTCTTCTGGCTCTGCTGCCTGCCCACAGCCTCTCGTTCTCCCTCCCAGCCTCCCCTGTGACAGAAAGCATCTCCCACTGCCCTTGGCTCCTGCACAATGTCAAGGCTTGTCCTTGGAAAAGCTGCTGCAGAGTAAAAAAGCTACTGGAAGCACCAGGAGCTGTGATCCAGCCCTGCTTCCATGAGTTGTGTGCAATTCCAGTGGATTTTGCTGCAAACATTGGATATTATGAACCTGATCTGAGACTAAAGTGAAGCAGCTCAGTGGGGGCCAAGTGTAGATACTGGAAGGGAAATAACTTCCCAGAGCATGAGGCTGTTGCTTAATTTGGGATTTTACTGGAGGTGGAGACATTTTATTTGAAATTTGTCCATTTCTCTTGATTCCAAGAGGCTCATTTTTCCTGGCTTCTCCTTGTGGGTTTCGTGTTGAGTTCAAAATTAAATCTGAGCAGTTAAAAATGTAACAGAATATGTGCTGTCCTCAGCTCTTCCCTTGCAGGCTCTCCTGCATTCCTTGGAATTCATGGTGAGAGCAGTTTTCAGCTTAATAGCAACTCTCTGCAGTCATTTCTGCACGTAATTCCAAAGTGTGTTGGCCCAGCTCGGCAGCTGCTGGAATTCCTCTTCCTTAGCAAAACTTTGGATTTTCCCAGCTCTCAGGTAGTCCCTTTTTAGTTATTTCTTCTTTTGTTTTGGACGACAGGCAGTTAAATCTGGCACAATAATTTATTTTCCCAGGTGAAATGGCACCTTTGTGGTCCCCCAGCTGAGTGGGAAGCATGGTCTGCTCCTCAAGCACTAAAGGTTTACCACTGTAACATCCCTGGTTGTTTTAATAATCAGATTAAATCCCAATAACAAGAATAATTTAAAATATCACAGTATGACGAAGAGCCCCCCAGACCTGATTCATAGCTCTGTGGAGTATGGAAAAGGCTGGAATTTTTACACCAGCCAATGGAACAACTTGATTTTGTTGTCTGAATTAGCCAGAAACTCTCCTTGGTCTGGTGTACGTGCTGTGAATTATATTTGGGGAAGCATCCCCATCCAAGAGAAAATATCATTAAGTCAGGATTTTTCCAGAAAGTTCCATCCTCTTCCTTTTTCCTGTTTCTCCTCCCGTCTTGGATGAGGGCAGGACTGAGAAGTGAGTCCTGGGATGCTCGGGATGTGATATCTCCATCTTCAAAGAGGCATTTTGGAATCAGCTGGGCCCTGTTGGCAAAGGGGTCTCTGCCCTTCCCCCTCCTCCCACTCTGCTGCCAGGAAAAGCCAGGGGAGCTTTGTGGAAGGCTCCAGCATCAACAACCTGAGTCTGAGGGCTGACAGCTCCCACCAGGCAGAAAACAATCCAAATTACCCAAATTTCCCAAAATATCATTGCCAGCAGCACGCTGGGATGCTCTGCCTCCCTCACGTGCCAGGGGACAGCAGGGACATCGTGGTCCCCACTCAACGTCCTTTGCCATCCACGGATTCCAGCATCCCATTTTGACAGAGGTGTGGAAGAGCTCTGTTAATTCCCCTGCCAGTTCAGCCCTTTTTGTTGTTGTTTTCCATGAGAACAGGATATGTTTATCTAGCTTTGATTTCTTTTTTTCTTAATTTTCTCTTTGTAGCTGAATGAACTGATTATTGCTTTCATCTGCTTCCCTCTGCAGGGTCAGCTGAAGCCCAAATAATCAGATGGGATGTGAGTGTGTGTATGGATTTGTAATTAATAGGTTGCATACTGAGAGATGTGGGGTCCTGAAAGAATGTGTAAAGAGAAAACGATCTAAAACTTGATCCTGATTTTGGTTCAACCTCAACAATTTCCTGCAGAGTAGAAGCGGTGAGATAATTTGGGGCAGATCAAACCAAACCCTGATTCTCTTCTGCTTCTCGTGCCAAATGTCATCCCCTTAAGATGTGCTTTTCTCCATCTGGTGATTTTGGCTTCTCTGTGTTCCCTGTAAGTCTCTGGACCTTTTTGCTGAAATGTTTGTGTGGTGACTCAGAGGAACAAACAAAACAGGCAGGACCTTTGTGGAGTCCAGCACAATGCTGGCAATGAATGGAGCTGGCTCCACCAGAGGTTTTTATAGACACCCCACCAAAACCCAAAGGAGGATAGAAAAGAACTAGCAAATGTTGCTTTACTTGAATTTTTTTTTTATTTTCAAAATTTTTTTTTTCAAGAAATCAGAACTGTTTTTCAGCAAAGCCCGAACTTTTCCATGTTTTCACCAAAACAAACAGAAAGCAGGTGCGTGCTGAAGGAATTTTGGCTGGGAGAGCACAGAGAGAAGTGCACATGGGCTTTCCTGTGAGAGTTTACACTTAATGGGCTCGGGTTTGTTTCTGTCAATGCAAGTTTTGCCTTTCCCTTCAAAGAGAGCAGGCACAGCTCTGGAGTCATGGTGTTCCTTAGGGAGGAGCGGGTGAGCCGTGCAAAGGCGCTTTTCTGGTAGTCTGTGTATTTTAAGGCTTGTCACAATCCCATCCAAATCCGGATGCAAAATGGGGCTCAGATTTACTCCATAAAACAGAGCTTTTCCCTCATATTTCTGGAGGGAACAGGAGTCAAACTTGATCCCATTTTTCCAGCAGTCCCTCCACCACCATTTTTTGGCAGTGGTTTGGGTTTTGCTTTGCTGATTCGAGGCTGGGTTTTGCCCTGGTGGTGGAAGGTGGTGCTGCTCAAAGCCGTGTGGGTTTTTTCCATGGGTTGGAAGATTCCTCCTAGGAATTCCTTCCTTTGTCCCGTAAAAAACCATTTCCTATCATTTTCCATAGGAACCCAGGGCATCTTTGTCACTGCCACGATTACCTAAGGATGCAAACCTGGAGCTAGAGGCTGTATTTATTTATTCCTGGGACAAACCAGGACAGACCTGGGAGGAATTCCATTAGTGGGAAGGTGATGGATGGCGCATAGGCTCTGCTTTGTGCCAGCCCCTCCGTGTCCTCTCCAGAGCACCTCTGAGGGATATCTAAGCCAGCACCTCTTAATGCACAGAAATCCGGAGTGTTTAAAGCCTCCCCCATCCATGCCCATAAAAGTCCAGCGATTCCGTGAGCGCGGCTGCCTCGCACACGCGCCTGGCTGGAGACACCGTGCCAGTCTGGCACTTGGCATCCACTGCCTGACGTGGGCATTTGTCACCCAGAGCCGGATTTAGGCGGTGTTTACAGAAACCCTAAAGCCTGGAAAATGGGTTTCCCTGGAGGGCACAGATGGAATATCTGCTGCCACGGAGAGAGGTGGGGTTTTAGGAGCTCTGCAGAAATCTCCTTCCGAAAATCCAGCCTCCCCCAGTGGCTTCCTGCAAGAAAAAGGATCACTGCCCTTTCCTGTCCCAGTCCTGTCCTCCTGACGTGGCCATGCCTTGGCGAGGGGTGGCTCACGTCTTTAATGTCCTTCCCACCAGGAAGAGGCAGGAGAAGACCTGGCTCCTGGCCCTGGGAGCCTTCGGGAAGAAAAGACTGAGAAGAGTGGTGCTAAATTGCTCCAAAAGCAGGAAACAACTCTGTTTTCCACTTTCCTGTGATGGGATTCATTAAAGAAATCCCTGGGATGTGAGGAAAGAAAAGCAGCTGGATTTTGGTGCTTTTGGAGGCCTTATTTACCTGGAGGCTTGGAAGACAGCTCTGCACCAGGTGGGATCTCAGCTGGGTAATAATTTGCAGAAGATCTGGCTTGGCCAGGTGGGATTTTGTGTCCACCACAGCAGGAAAATATCCCCATTCCCTCATGTGCCATCCATATTTTATTCATGGGTTGCTCAGGATCTGGGTGAAGGTACCTAAAACTTCAAGTCAGGACCTGAAAAACCACCACCAAACCATAAACTGAGGTTGATTTTATTGTTGTTGCCATCCAGGAGGGTTCTGGAGAGACCATGCATAACCCAAAACCCCCTTCCAAACCTGCTTCCCCTTTCCCACCTTTAGAACTTGTTTGGTAAAATTGGGTTATTGATTATCCCAGAACTTAGGCTGATACATGACATGTGGAAGGATTTACATGGATCCTCTTTGCCCCCTAAACTTCAGCCATATAAATATGAACAATTTTTAAGCACGACAAAACCCAATCAGATTTTCCAGCCGTGACTTGTAAACCCTGGTGTGGATGCACAAAGTGACGCTGTAGATGAAGCAAAAAATCCCAAATTTTGCCAGGGCAGGAGCAGAAATGTCAAAAAAAATGGTTCTGATGTGACACTGAAATCTTGCTGGAGAGAATCTTATAAACCCTGAACGTGTCTTTTCCACCCTTCAAATTATAGAAGTGGGATTATTTACAGGGCTTGATTGTTCTTGCTTTAGGCAGATTTATTGCTCTTCACTCCTGTGGGATCCGAGCAATTTTCCTGTGGAGAAATCAAAGGAAAGGAAGGAAAATGTGCAAGGGAAAAGCAGGCTGTGGTGAGGTCTGTCCATGTGCCAAAACTGCTGCTTCTCAAGGTGTTTTTCTGGCTGGATTTGGTGGCACTGGAAGGATTCCAGAGCCAGGGTTGCCATGTGGGGCTGTGGGATGTGCTGGGACAATGCAGGGAGAAAGAGAGAAAAAACCAGGAGTTGTTTTGGGTGCTTTGGGTTTGGAGTTGCTTCTTGGACGCTCCAGGGCTCGTCCTGCATGGTTTGCGGCTCGCAGAGGATCCCAATCCAATTTATTTGTGTCTTCATGGGATTACAGCATTTCTCATCCGTTAGTTCCTGGTGGAAATCCTCCCATCTGATAAGTGAATGACGTGAGCCCTTTCATTTGGAAGGGTTTTAAAAAGAGGCAGAAAATCGTGGATGCAGCCTCCAGAAATCAGATGAACTTTCCTTAAATGGGGAGCGAGGAAGAAGGAATGGGAAAGCAAAAAATACCCTGGAAGTCGTAACGGAATCGACAAGGTTTGGCCAAGGGATTTGTAATTAGGGGGGGGTGCTTCCAAGATTCCAAACTGATGGAAGGCATTTCCTTCCCCCAGGAAACTCCAGGACTGTGTTGAGGAGGATCAACGTGCAGCCAAATTGGGCTTTAAAATCCTGAAAATAGCGGATTCTGGAAGGGAAAGGTGCCAAGGGCTGAATGAAAATGTTTGTAGGACAGAGGAACTTTCCTCGCTCACTCCCATCTGGAGAGGAGAAACAGGTGAACTTTCAGGCTTGAAAGTTCTTTTTAGGAGAGTTCTGAGCATTTTTGTGATTGATCCTTTTCTCCCTGAGTCACCAAAATGCCCAGAAGCAGGAGCTGATCACCCTCAGGGTGAGCTCTCCCAGGCTGGTCCCATCCAGCCCAAATTTCTTCCTGCCTGTTTCACTTCTTCCAGTAAAAGGTAGTCATGCATTTATAATCACCCCCCACTTTTATTCCTGGATGTTGTTTGATGTCACTTTGGATTCTCTCCTTCGGAAAGTCCCCATAGAAGAATCATCCAGACTGCATAACAACCGGAAACAATAAAATGGAGAAAGATAAAATCAGGAAGAATAAGCTCTGTTTATAGATGTGAACAGCTTTTCCAGTAAAGCAGCAAATAAGGGGATGCTTCAGACTTGGAAAGGCTGGAAATGGGATGGATGGGAGAACAACTGGGAAAAAATAAGTAATAAAGAACATGGCTTTTTCTCCTGAAGAGAATTTTCTTTTGAGAGTATTGAATGAGAGACAGGAGCGAGGCAAAATGTCACAGATGTGGCATCACCCTCCCTTGAAGCCTGAGGGGAAAATGGAGATGCTCCACGGAGACAAAAGTGGTTTTTGGAAACGGCTCTTTGCCTCCTTTTAAGCTTGTAAATGGTTTCTAAAAGAAGAGGAACCAGAATTAGGAGGAAAACCCCACCATGTGTGATCTGAGTGGAGCTTGGTGGGGATGCAGCTGAGCACAGCAGTAAATCCGTGTCTGACTCCAGGTGAGCAAATGGGGAATCAAGGAATGGTTTGGGTGGAAGGGACCTTAAAACTCATCCCACCCCTGCCATGGTCAGAGACACCTCCCACTGTCCCAGGCTGCTCCAAGCCCATCCAGCCTGGCCTTGGGCACTTCCAGGGATCCAGGGGCAGCCACAGCTGCTCTGGGCACCTGTGCCAGGGCCTGCCCACCCTCACAGGGAACAATTTCCTCATGATATCCAACCTAAATCCACCCTCCTAGAGCTGTTGTGGCTCTCAAAGCCAAGTGGCCATGAAATGAGCTCCTTTTCCTCAGAGGAAGGGGTTCCATGGCTGGTGTTTCCTGGGGATGCTCTCAGGACACTCTGCAGAGAGAAAACTGCAGTGGAAGCAGGAAAGTTCTTCCTGACAGGGAGCGCACCAGGATTTTCTCCAGACAGAAAAGGAGCTGACTCCCACTAAATACCTTTTATTGTAATTTTTTGACTTCAAGAAAGCCTAAGCAGGGCACCCCTAAAGCAAATCCCAAACACAAACCTGTTGGATTCCATTAGCTGGACAGAGCTCCCAGTTTTTGCTCCAAGCTCATTCCCAGTGTGTTGGTTCAATTCTGCAGCTAATCTGGGATGCTTTGTGTTCCCAGCATCTTTTAATCCAGCTCAGCTCTAATCAGCACCAGAAGATTAATAAATGTGAGCCTCCACAATCCCAAGCAGCCATGGGAAATGCTGGATAGAGTAATTTTCTCCATCATTTCTCCTGAAATCACCCAGTTAGGTTTTGTACCAAGACATGAGTAATGGTCAATGCAAACTCCTGGACAATTCCCAGACTTCCCGCTCCTGTGACACACTCAGAACGTGGGAATCAAAGCAAAGCCCACGTGTGGAAGGACCACAGATCCTCTGGATTCAAGTGGATTCACCCATTCCCCTCCTCAGGAGACTCACATCCTCAAAACTCCTTTCCACTCCACCCCAGGAGGGTAGAATTAATAAAACAGTTAATAAAATTAACCTCCTCCTCACTTTTTAATCTGTTTTAATAAGTGAACAGCAGCAGGAGCATGGTTTCTTTGTGGGCAGGTAATTCCATGTGCAGACGTGGTGAAGCTTCCTCGTCACATCCTGGGAAGCGTCTGGGGCTGGCTCCTGTCAGGGATTACACAGGATATTTATCTGGATGAGGAATTTCTATCATCCCAGCTCCATCCTGCCCACAGCACCTTGGCACCTAAGCCTCAACAAATATATTTATAGACTATCAAATTAATAAGGAACAGAATGAGAGCAGGAGGGAGAAAATTATTAAGGGTTCAAAAATCTGTGAATTAAAAAAACCCCAAACTCTGATTTTATATTAGAAAGTGGAGAATAGAGTGTTAGGAGATGTCAATCCCCAAGGCAAGACCTATTCACGGGCCCCAGGTGAGTGAGGCACCTGTGGCAGGACAGAGCAGGGCTGCATTCCCTGAAAATGAGAGGAATTTCCTCCGGCAGGATGGCAGAGCAGGAGTTCACTGGGCTGGACACGGAGTCCAAATTTTCTCCAGTCCTGAGATGTTGCCACAGCAAATGGAGACAAGAAATAACCAGGACTTGAGGGTGCTTGCTGCTGGAATTTTGCCTCAGTCCATTGAATTCCTCCTTCATGGCTTGCTCTTTCCCAGGACAGAGCAAGAATGGATCCAGCTCCCCATCAGAGCCTCTCCCTCCCAATCCAAGCTGGATTTCAACCTGACCCTCATCTCTGCCCGCTTCTCTCCTGGTTTCCCTGTGCTTTGGTTATCTTTTCCAGGGAAATGCCGTTCCAAGCCGAAATCTGATGCTCCAGCAGCTTTCTGGTGT